>NC_086362.1:12353577-12725452 GCF_036324505.1 Eleginops maclovinus | reverse complement strand
GCTCAGAGGTAACAGTATCTAACACTGAGTATTATATTGAAGTATGGCTGGACCATAAAGCTTAACTCATCAAATTTTCCATTTACCTTTTTGGTAAAATTTCCAACAAACTCTTTGTATTCAGGTGACTTCTCATTATCATATTCGGGTTTGTAGTCCTGATTGATCACCACATTTACAACGACGGTCCTGTTCAAGGTATCTGCAAAGAAAATATACAAACATATTGGACTCCACAAATTAAAATGTATCTCAACTGCATATTGCTTGAAGGAAGTTGATATTACCTGGCTCAACAGTGACAACATATTCACAGAGGTTCCATTGAATCCAACAAGACATATGCAGTGTGTTCCATTATTTTCCGAACCATTTTGGCAATCTAAGGGCGCCACTGTGCTGATTGGTTGAGTAGTGGTTTGCGTGGCAGGTGTTGTTGTTGGTGGTGTGGTTGGTGGATCAGTTGGTGGTTTAGTGGACGGTACAGTTGATTGTGTAGTTAGTAAAGTGGTGGGCGGTTCAGTGGGTAGATCTGTTGATGTTTCCTTGGCTGATGTGGTCTGGGATGGATCAGAGGTTAGTGGATCTGTAGCAGAGGTTTGTTCAGGTTGTGTTGTAAGTGAATCAGTTGGACCAGTTGATTGAGATACCAAGGTGGTTACAGCTTGGTCAGAAGTTACTGTATCTGTAGAACTTGTAAGGTCAGGTGAAATGGATGTCTGGCCAGAATCTGAGGTTACTTTGTCAGTATAAACAGTTTGATCAGATGCGGGTGTGCTCCCTACTGGGTCAGATGTTACTGAATCTGTTTGACTGGTTTGTTCAGATACCAAGGTGGTGCCAACAGGCTCAGAAGTGACTATGTCAGTGGGACTGGTTTGCTCGTGTGCTGCCGTGGTGCCTGACGACTCAGGTGTTATTGAATCTGTTGGACCAGTTGATTGAGATACCAAGGTGGTTCCAGCAGGGTCAGATGTGACTGTATCCGTAGAACCTGTAAGCTCAGTTGACATGGTGGTCTGGCCAGGATCTGAGGTTACTGTGTCAGTGGGACTGGTTTGATCAGATGCTGATGTGCTTTTTGCTGCGTCAGATGTTACTGAATCTGTTTGACTGGTTTGTTCAGATACCAAGGTGGTTCCAGCAGGGTCAGATGTGACTGTATCCGTAGAACCTGTAAGCTCAGTTGACATGGTGGTCTGGCCAGGATCTGAGGTTACTGTGTCAGTAGGAAAGGTTTGATCAGATGCTGATGTGGTAACTGCTGGGGCAGATGTTACTGAATCTGTTTGAATGGTTTGTTCAGATTCCAAGGTGGTTCCAACAGGCTCCGAAGTGACTATGTCAGTGGGACTGGTTTGCTCTTGTGCTGACGTGGTGCCTGACGTCTCAGTTGTTATTGAATCAGTTGGACCAGTTGATTGAGATACCAAGGTTGTCTGGCCAGGATCTGAGGTTACTGTGTCAGTGGGACTGGTTTGATCAGATGCTGATGTGCTTTCTGCTGGGTCAGATGTCACTGAATCTGTTTGACTGGTTTGTTCAGATACCAAGGTGGTTCCAGCAGGGTCAGATGTGACTGTATCCGTAGAACCTGTAAGGTCAGTTGACATGGTTGTCTGGCCAGGATCTGAGGTTACTGTGTCAGTGGGACTGGTTTGATCAGATGCTGATGTGCTTTCTGCTGAGTCAGATGTTACTGAATCTGTTTGACTGGTTTGTTCAGATACCAAGGTGGTACCAACAGGCTCAGAAGTGACTATGTCAGTGGGACTGGTTTGCTCTTGTGCTGACGTGGTGCCTGACGTCTCAGGTGTTATTGAATCAGTTGGACCAGTTGATTGAGATACCAAGGTTGTCTGGCCAGGATCTGAGGTTACTGTGTCAGTGGGACTGGTTTGATTAGATACCAAGGTGGTTCCAGCAGGGTCAGATGTGACTGTATCCGTAGAACCTGTAAAGTCAGTTGACATGGTGGTCTGGCCAGGATCTGAGGTTACTGTGTCAGTGGGACTGGTTTGATCAGATGCTGATGTGCTTTCTGCCGAGTCAGATGTTAGTGAATCTGTTTGACTGGTTTGTTCAGATACCAAGGTGGTACCAACAGGCTCAGAAGTGACTATGTCAGTGGGACTGGTTTCCTCGTCTGCTGCCGTGGTGCCTGACGTCTCAGGTGTTATTGAATCAGTTTGACCAGTTGATTGAGATACCAAGGTTGTCTGGCCAGGATCTGAGGTTACTGTGTCAGTGGGACTGGTTTGATTAGATACCAAGGTGGTTCCAGCAGGGTCAGATGTGACTGTATCCGTAGAACCTGTAAAGTCAGTTGACATGGTGGTCTGGCCAGGATCTGAGGTTACTGTGTCAGTGGGACTGGTTTGAACAGATGCTGATGTGCTTTCGGCTGGGTCCGATGTCACTGAATCTGTTTGACTGGTTTGTTCAGATACCAAGGTGGTTCCAGCAGGCTCAGATGTTAATGTATCCGTAGAACCTGTAAGGTCAGTTGACATGGTTGTCTGGCCGGAATCTGAGGTTACTTTCTCAGTGGGACTGGTTTGCTCGTGTAATGACGTGGAGCCTGACGTCTCAGTTGTTATTGAATCAGTTGGACCAGTTGATTGAGATACCAAGGTTGTCTGGCCAGGATCTGAGGTTACTGTGTCAGTGGGGCTGGTTTGATTAGATACCAAGGTGGTTCCAGCAGGGTCAGATGTGACTGTATCCGTAGAACCTGTAAGGTCAGTTGACATGGTGGTCTGGCCAGGATCTGAGGTTACTGTGTCAGTGGGACTGGTTTGATCAGATGCTGATGTGCTTTCTGCTGCGTCAGATGTTACTGAATCTGTTTGACTGGTTTGTTCAGATACCAAGGTGGTACCAACAGGCTCAGAAGTGACTATGTCAGTGGGACTGGTTTGCTCGTGTGCTGCCGTGGTGCCTGACGTCTCACGTGTTATTGAATCAGTTTGACCAGTTGATTGAGATACCAAGGTGGTTCCTCCTGGGTCAGATGTGACTGTATTTGTAGAACCTGTAAAGTCAGGTGTCATGGTTGTCTGGCCGGAATCTGAGGTTACTGTCTCAGTGGGACTGGTTTGCTCGTGTGATGATGTGGAGCCTGACGTCTCAGTTGTTATTGAATCAGTTGGACCAGTTGATTGAGATACCAAGGTTGTCTGGCCAGGATCTGAGGTTACTGTGTCAGTGGGACTGGTTTGATTAGATACCAAGGTGGTTCCAGCAGGGTCAGATGTGACTGTATCCGTAGAACCTGTAAAGTCAGTTGACATGGTGGTCTGGCCAGGATCTGAGGTTACTGTGTCAGTGGGACTGGTTTGATCAGATGCTGATGTGCTTTCTGCTGAGTCAGATGTTACTGAATCTGTTTGACTGGTTTGTTCAGATACCAAGGTGGTACCAACAGGCTCAGAAGTGACTATGTCAGTGGGACTGGTTTGCTCTTGTGCTGACGTGGTGCCTGACGTCTCAGGTGTTATTGAATCAGTTTGACCAGTTGATTGAGATACCAAGGTTGTCTGGCCAGGATCTGAGGTTGCTGTGTCAGTGGGACTGGTTTGATTAGATACCAAGGTGGTTCCAGCAGGGTCAGATGTGACTGTATTTGTAGAACCTGTAAAGTCAGGTGTCATGGTTGTCTGGCCGGAATCTGAGGTTACTGTTTCAGGGGGACTGGTTTGCTTGTGTGCTGACGTGGTGCCTGACGTCTCAGTTGTTATTGAATCAGTTGGACCAGTTGATTGAGATACCAAGGTTGTCTGGCCAGGATCTGAGGTTACTGTGTCAGTGGGACTGGTTTGATTAGATACCAAGGTGGTTCCAGCAGGGTCAGATGTGACTGTATCCGTAGAACCTGTAAGGTCAGTTGACATGGTGGTCTGGCCAGGATCTGAGGTTACTGTGTCAGTGGGACTGGTTTGAACAGATGCTGATGTGCTTTCTGCTGGGTCAGATGTCACTGAATCTGTTTGACTGGTTTGTTCAGATACCAAGGTGGTTCCAGCAGGCTCAGATGTTAATGTATCCGTAGAACCTGTAAGGTCAGTTGACATGGTTGTCTGGCCGGAATCTGAGGTTACTGTCTCAGTGGGACTGGTTTGCTCGTGTAATGACGTGGAGCCTGACGTCTCAGTTGTTATTGAATCAGTTGGACCAGTTGATTGAGATACCAAGGTTGTCTGGCCAGGATCTGAGGTTACTGTGTCAGTGGGACTGGTTTGATTAGATACCAAGGTGGTTCCAGCAGGGTCAGATGTGACTGTATCCGTAGAACCTGTAAGGTCAGTTGACATGGTGGTCTGGCCAGGATCTGAGGTTACTGTGTCAGTGGGACTGGTTTGATCAGATGCTGATGTGCTTTCTGCTGCGTCAGATGTTACTGAATCTGTTTGACTGGTTTGTTCAGATACCAAGGTGGTACCAACAGGCTCAGAAGTGACTATGTCAGTGGGACTGGTTTGCTCTTGTGCTGAAGTGGTGCCTGACGTCTCAGGTGTTATTGAATCAGTTGGACCAGTTGATTGAGATACCAAGGTGGTTCCTCCTGGGTCAGATGTGACTGTATCTGTAGAACCTGTAAGTCAGGTGTCATGGTTGTCTGGCCGGAATCTGAGGTTACTGTCTCAGTGGGACTGGTTTGCTCGTGTACTGATGTGGTGCCTGACGTCTCAGTTGTTATTGAATCAGTTGGACCAGTTGATTGAGATACCAAGGTTGTCTGGCCAGGATCTGAGGTTACTGTGTCAGTGGGACTGGTTTGATTAGATACCAAGGTGGTTCCAGCAGGGTCAGATGTGACTGTATCCGTAGAACCTGTAAAGTCAGTTGACATGGTGGTCTGGCCAGGATCTGAGGTTACTGTGTCAGTGGGACTGGTTTGATCAGATGCTGATGTGCTTTCTGCTGAGTCAGATGTTACTGAATCTGTTTGACTGGTTTGTTCAGATACCAAGGTGGTTCCAACAGGCTCCGAAGTGACTATGTCAGTGGGACTGGTTTGCTCTTGTGCTGACGTGGTGCCTGACGTCTCAGGTGTTATTGAATCAGTTGGACCAGTTGATTGAGATACCAAGGTTGTCTGGCCAGGATCTGAGGTTACTGTGTCAGTGGGACTGGTTGATTAGATACCAAGGTGGTTCCAGCAGGGTCAGATGTGACTGTATTTGTAGAACCTGTAAAGTCAGGTGTCATGGTTGTCTGGCCGGAATCTGAGGTTACTGTCTCAGGGGGACTGGTTTGCTTGTGTGCTGACGTGGTGCCTGACGTCTCAGTTGTTATTGAATCAGTTGGACCAGTTGATTGAGATACCAAGGTTGTCTGGCCAGGATCTGAGGTTACTGTGTCAGTGGGACTAGTTTGATTAGATACCAAGGTGGTTCCAGCAGGGTCAGATGTGACTGTATCCGTAGAACCTGTAAGGTCAGTTGACATGGTGGTCTGGCCAGTATCTGAGGTTAGTGCGCCAGTGGGACTGGTTTGATCAGATGCTGATGTGCTTTCTGATGCGTCAGATGTTACTGAATCTGTTTGACTGGTTTGTTCAGATACCAAGGTGGTACCAACAGGCTCAGAAGTGACTATGTCAGTGGGACTGGTTTGCTCGTGTGCTGACGTGGTGCCTGACGTCTCAGGTGTTATTGAATCAGTTTGACCAGTTGATTGAGATACCAAGGTGGTTCCTCCTGGGTCAGATGTGACTGTATCCGTAGAACCTGTAAGGTCAGTTGACATGGTAGTCTGGCCAGGATCTGAGGTTACTGTGTCAGTGGGACTGGTTTGAACAGATGCTGATGTGCTTTCTGCTGGTCAGATGTCACTGAATCTGTTTGACTGGTTTGTTCAGATACCAAGGTGGTTCCAGCAGGGCTCAGATGTGACTGTATCCGTAGAACCTGTAAGGTCAGGTGTCATGGTTGTCTGGCAAGAATCTGAGGTTACTGTCTCAGGGGGACTGGTTTGCTCGTGTGCTGACGTGGTGCCTGACGTCTCAGTTGTCATTGAATCAGTTGGACCAGTTGATTGAGATACCAAGGTTGTCTGGCCAGGATCTGAGGTTACTGTGTCAGTGGGACTGGTTTGTTCAGATACCAAGGTGGTTCCAGCAGGGTCAGATGTGACTGTATCCGTAGAACCTGTAAGGTCAGTTGACATGGTGGTCTGGCCAGGATCTGAGGTTACTGTGTCAGTGGGACTGGTTTGATCAGATGCTGATGTGCTTTCTGCTGAGTCAGATGTTACTGAATCTGTTTGACTGGTTTGTTCAGATACCAAGGTGGTACCAACAGGCTCAGAAGTGACTATGTCAGTGGGACTGGTTTGCTCTTGTGCTGACGTGGTGCCTGACGTCTCAGTTGTTATTGAATCAGTTGGACCAGTTGATTGAGATACCAAGGTTGTCTGGCCAGGATCTGAGGTTACTGTGTCAGTCGGACTGGTTTGATCAGATACCAAGGTGGTACCAACAGGCTCCGAAGTGACTATGTCAGTGGGACTGGTTTGCTCTTGTGCTGAAGTCGTGCCTGACGTCTCAGGTGTTATTGAATCAGTTGGACCAGTTGATTGAGATACCAAGGTTGTCTGGCCAGGATCTGAGGTTACTGTGTCAGTCGGACTGGTTTGATCAGATACCAAGGTGGTTCCAGCAGGGTCAGATATGACTGTATCCGTAGAACCTGTAAGGTCAGTCGACATTGTAGTGTGGCCAGGATCTGAGGTTACTTTGTCAGTAGGAAAGGTTTTATCAGACGCTGATGTGGTAACTGCTGGGGCAGATGTTACTGAATCTGTTTGAATGGTTTGTTCAGATTCCAAGGTGGTTCCAACAGGCTCCGAAGTGACTATGTCAGTGGGACTGGTTTGCTCTTGTGCTGAAGTTGTGCCTGACGTCTCAGGTGTTATTGAATCAGTTGGACCAGTTGATTGAGATACCAAGGTGGTTCCTCCTGGGTCAGATGTGACTGTATCCGTAGAACCTGTAATGTCAGTTGACATGGTAGTCTGGCCAGGATCTGAGGTTACTGTGTCAGTGGGACTGGTTTGATCAGATGCTGATGTGCTTTCTGCTGTGTCAGATGTTACTGAATCTGTTTGACTGGTTTGTTCAGATACCAAGGTGGTTCCAGCAGGCTCAGATGTTAATGTATCTGTAGAACTTGTAAGGTCAGGTGACATGGTTGTCTGGCCGGAATCTGAGGTTACTGTCTCAGTGGGACTGGTTTGCTCGTGTGCTGACGTGGTGCCTGACGTCTCAGTTGTTATTGAATCAGTTGGACCAGTTGATTGAGATTCCAAGGTTGTCTGGCCAGGATCTGAGGTTACTGTGTCAGTGGGACTGGTTTGAACAGATGCTGATGTGCTTTCTGCTGCGTCAGATGTTACTGAATCTGTTTGACTGGTTTGTTCAGATACCAAGGTGGTTCCAACAGGCTCCGAAGTGACTATGTCACTGGGACTGGTTTGCTCGTGTGCTGCCGTGGTTCCTGACGTCTCAGGTGTTATTGAATCTGTTTGATCAGTTGATTGAGATACCAAGGTGGTTCCTCCTGGTTCAGATGTGACTGTATCTGTAGAACCTGTAAGGTCAGGTGTCATGGTTGTCTGGCCGGAATCTGAGGTTACTGTCTCAGTGGGTTTGGTTTGTTCGTGTGCTGACGTGGTGCCTGACGTCTCAGGTGTTATTGAATCTGTTGGACCAGTTGATTGAGATACCAAGGTTGTCTGGCCAGGATCTGAGGTTACTGTGTCAGTCGGACTGGTTTGATAAGATACCAAGGTGGTTCCAGCAGGGTCAGATGTGACTGTATCCGTAGAACCTGTAAGGTCAGTTGACATGGTAGTCTGGCCAGGATCTGAGGTTACTGTGCCAGTGGGACTGGTTTGAACAGATGCTGATATGCTTTCTGCTCCGTCAGATGTTACTGAATCTGTTTGACTGGTTTGTTCAGATACCAAGGTGGTTCCAACAGGCTCGAGTGACTATGTCAGTGGGACTGGTTTGCTCTTGTGCTGAAGTGGTGCCTGACGTCTCAGGTGTTATTGAATCAGTTGGACCAGTTGATTGAGATACCAAGGTGGTTCCTCCTGGTTCAGATGTGACTGTATCTGTAGAACCTGTAAGGTCAGGTGTCATGGTTGTCTGGCCGGAATCTGAGGTTACTGTCTCAGTGGGAGTGGTTTGCTCGTGTGCTGACGTGGTGCCTGACATCTCAGGTGTTATGGAATCAGTTGGACCAGTTGATTGAGATACCAAGGTGGTTCCAGCTGGGTCAGATGTTACTGTATCCGTAGGACTTGTGAGGTCAGGTGTCATGGTTGTCTGGCCAGAATCCGAGGTTACCCTGTCAGTATAAACGGTTTGATCAGATGCTGATGTGGTTTCTGTTGGGTCTGATGTCACTGAATCTGTTTGACTAGTACCAACAGGCTCAGATGTGGCTGTGTCAGTGGGGAAGGTGTGGTCCAAGGTGGCTGTGGTCTCACCAGTCTCAGAAGTTACAGTGTCAGTGGAAGCAGTTTTTTCAGGCTGTGATGTGGAAACAGAGGGATCAGATGTTTTTTGGTCAGTAGGAGCTGTTGGTTCAGATAGCATAGTTGTCTCTGCAGGTTCCGAAGTTGCTGTGTACGTTGGATTGGTTTGCTCTGTTGATGTGGTATATGCTGGGTCTGATGTCACTGAATCTGTTTGACTGTTACCAACAGGTTCCGATGTGACTGCGTCAGTGGGAGCAGTTTGTTTTGGTTTTGACGTGGTTATGGCAAGATCAGATGTTTCATGTTCAGTCTGAGCAGTTGAATCATATGCCATAGTCGTCTCTGCAGGTTCCGAGGTTGCTGTGTAAGTTGGATTGGTTTGCTCAAATGAGGACGTGGTCTCTGCTGGATCAGATGTTACTGAATCTGTTTGAATGGTTTGATCAGAAACCAAGGTTATACGAACAGACTGATAGATGAATCTGTCAGTGGAACTGGTTTGGTCCACTGCCATAATGCTCCCCCATGTTTCAGTTGTTACTATGTCATTTGGAGCAGTTGATTCAAACTGTGAGTTAGTGTCCACAGGCTCAGATGTGACTGATTTTGTTTCAGTAGTTGGTTCAGATATCCTTTTGACTGCAGACTTTCCTATCAGCAATACACAAAGATATTTTATAGCTCAGAAATCATATATGATATTAATTTGTAAGTAACATTTTGTTCCTACATGCAATACATTTCATTTTTCTACATTTCTCATTGTTCATGAATTACTACACAAAGTGTTTCATGTTTATTCAAAGACGAAGTCATGATGATTAGAAAATATTGTTCATCTATAATTTTCTCCCAGCAATTCCACATCATGCTTTTCTTTTCCCATTAAGAAAGATGGCATAGTGGGAGAAATGAAAACTAAGAATTAGAAGGCTAGTCGCTAAAGAACCATCCCAAAACACTGAGAGACTGATTCATTTCCTTGCTAAGTTTGTAGTTTGAAATTGATTATACCCAGATCACTTCCCAGTGATTCCGCTTTGGTCTCCCTACACGCTTCATTAATTCAAGAGATGACACCGATTATCATCATCTAGAAGGATTTAGACTACTTAGCATTAAAGTCTTTTAATATAATTTTCAAGAACTTCCTTGTACTGATAATACTCAGCTTAACTCATGTATACGCAGAGTTTGAGGGGCCCTTTTCGATTCAGAAAAGCTATGTGAACATGCAGTAAAAAGCTGCTGGTTTTCCTTCAAACTGAAAGGCTTTTAGGAAGATCAGAACATTAACAAAAAAGTTGACGGAACTAAAGCTCCACCTGTTCAGACACAGGACGGTATGAAACAACTGGGTGTCTTACATATAATATTTACCGTGTTAAAAGTTCATTTTAAAGACCACATGATTTTGTTATATCGAACCCAATTGAGATCAGGTCATTGGCATACAATATTCATATACATAGTCATTATAAATATGCAGTTTAGTAAACAATTGACACACCTCTCTATATAACCTAACACAGTTATCAGCAGCAAAGTAAATAGCAAAGTACAACCTCCCAAAATTACCATAAAGATAAATTAAGGCTGGCAAAAATTCAACATACTAACTTTTATGAAAGGAAATTATGTTGCAGAGCTTTTGTATTAGTGGGGGAGCTGTGTAGAACAATTACCAGGTCATACTGTATGCTTAAAGAACTCAAAGTATTCTAACAATTTGTTTTTAGTTTTTCTTCACTAATCATTGTGTCAAACTCAAAGCACATGATCAAGATTAAATTAAAAATTAAATAGAGCTGTACCAAATCACAAAGTTCTTTCCAGGAAACTTCTTTTCATCTATTATTATTAGTAACTTCATAATAATAATTTTGCCAGCCACACGCAGGACACAAACAACTGCTTTAGATTTCACCACAGGGGTGATTTGATGATGCATTACATCACATCTGGCCCACCCAATGGTGGCAAAACAATTAAGATATAAATCAGATTAAGGGACAACGAGATGTCCAAGGAGATCAAGAAATAAGAACTGATAAACGTTGGATTAACTGGCATTTAAGGCCATTTACAACCATGTATGAGAACATTTAAGATGACGTTGACCACAAATGCGCGTGCCAGCTGAGTTGCTTGACGTGACAGCGGACAGAACCAATTTACTTCACATAACATGACAAACTACATCAAATCTTTGACTACATCAAAAACTGAAACAACCATTTATGGGGCAATCCATTTCAAATTCATCTAAAGAATGTTGCATGTGAGTTGACATGGCACACATGTAATGAAGTCAAGAATTGACTGAAAAATGCGTACTTTCTTCATGGTATGGTAAGTATGGTATGTAATAATAAATCGTTGTGAATCTTACCATCAGCAGGACATAGGCAGATGAGTAGAGCTGATATAATCAGGAAACGTAAAGAAAACTCCATGCCCAGATTTCATCCAAGGCATCGGTGTGTGAAAAAATGTCCAAAAAAGTTGAACAATGGAAGTGGCCACATATGTGTGTATCAAAGCGTACACTCCGTGTGAAGTGACTGACTTCAGTTGGTCAGCTCTATTCAAACACATACACCCAGTATCAAGGTGAATAAAAACGTCTCAGATAGAAGGACTGACTGAGATAAGAGGAGCAATATTTATATTGGCATCATATAAAACCACTCGATCAGAAACTTTATTGCACTTACAAACATTTTCCTCGTTTTTCTCCACTCACATTCCTTTGCACTACAGGTTGGTTATTCAGTCACTGCAGAAGATGGGGGCAAATAATGATATCCAAAGCAAGGTCATTCCCATTTATGTCACTTCTCCATCAAAACGTTTCATTCTCAGTTTCAAGTGATTCTTCTCTGGTTGGTTCACAGCAATGCACCCCTCTCATCTTAAACATTTTAATGCAACTTCACCATGACTACCTCGCTGATTTCTATTAATCTATTTCGATACAAAAAAATCAGTTTTTCTATTTTTGCTTTCTACGAAAATGTATCATCACAACTACAGGTTAGTTAGGTTTAGGGAAAAGGATTGATTTTAAAAAAAAACGGATACTTTTTTATCATCATCGTCATGTGTATTAACAACAAAACAAAAAAATATACACACAGTACTGACTATATGAATAATTTATTATTCAGATACTTTTCATTATTGCAAAAATGTGTTTTTGGGAGAAAAATAGATATATGAATGTAAATTGTGTAACATTTAAATGGCACTTCTTTATTCCTTTTTCAAATACTGAATGGATATGGTAATAGCTATGCTCTTTGCCAATTAGTACCTATAGCATGTTTTCCTAAAAAAAAATTATTAGGGGGGTTTTCTTCTTTAATTAAACTAATTATGCCTATTGTGGCATTTAGCATTCATAATGTGCATTATATTTTTCACTAGAAGGGGTTTGATCCTCAATGCTTCTGTGCATAATTGCATACAGGATGAAAGTATTTCTTAGTCAATATAATAATAATAATAATAATAATAATAATAATAATAATAATAATAATAATAATAATTATAATAATTATAATAATCAGCAGTAGGTTTTTGAAGTTGATACGGGATTGGAAAGGGAGCCAATGCAGTTGGATGAAGATGGGGATGGGGATGATGTGTTCAGAGGACGGGTGATAATCCGGGCTGCAGAGTTCTGTATGATTTGAAGTTTATTGATGAGTTTGGTGGGAATGCCTGAAAGGATGGCATTACAGTAGTCGATGCGAATGTGAAGAATGCGAGGACCAGGACTTCTGTGTTGGATTGAGACAGGGATGGCCGTAGTCTGGAGATGTAGCGTGTGTGGAAGAATGCAGTCCGGGTGATTTTATTTATGTGAGGTGCAAATGAGAGAGAGCTGTCCGGGATGACACCAAGGATCTTAACTTGGCTGGGGAAGGGAATAGAGCAACCATCAATGATGAGGTTGGAGGCAGGGGAGGATGGAGTTTTGGAGAGGGTGGTTTTGGTGCCAACGAGCAGTGTTTCGGTTTTGCTGGCGTTGAGTTTCAGAAAGTTCCTGCTCATCCAGCTCCTGATGTCCTGGAGGCAGTTGGTGAGAGTGGTTGGGGGGAGGGCAGTGTTGGGTTTGCTGGAAATGTAGACCTGTGTATCATCGGCGTAGCAGTGGAAATGAACATTATGATGATGGAGGATAGTGCCAAGGGGGAGAAGGTAAATAATGAACAGGAGTGGACCCAGTACTGACTCCTGAGGGACACCATTCAGAACCTTTCGGTCAGCACCAGGTTTTTTGAGGGTTGGTGTAATTGCAGCAGTTTTGAGGTTTGGCGGTACAGTTCCAGTTGTGAGGGATGAGTTAATTATTCTTGTGATCAAGGGAAGTAGAGGGCACACAGGCTTTAACGAGGGCAGTGGGGAGGGGATCAAGCTGACAGGTAGCAGGTTTGGATTTACGGATGATCACGGTGATGGAGAACTCAGTAGCTTGTGTAAAATTGGACAGGGTGGGGATTGGTTGGTGATTGGTTGTGCTCGGCTGCTGTGGGTTGTATTTGGAGGTGCTGGATGTAGCCAGTTGCAAGTGGATGGTGTTGATTTTGCTATTGAAGAAATTCAGAAAGTCATTGCAGTCATCAGATGAAATGTCTCTGGGGAGGGTTGTGGGAGGTTGAAGTAGGTGGCTGACGGTTGAGAAGAGGTTTCCGTGTTACCTTTTCCAGAACTGATGAGGTTGGAGTAGCAGGAGGATTTAGCGGTGGTGAGGGTGTTCTTGTAAAGGCAGGATGTTCTTTATAGAGCTGTATGTGAATTGTGAGTCCAGTCTTTCGCACAGACGTTCAAGACACCGGCGAGTGGTTTTTAGATGGCGGAGGTCAGCATTTTACCAGGGAGCAGTGTGCACAAATGAGACTGTGCCAGTCTTCAGGGGGGCCAGCGCATCCAGGGAAGATGCAAGACAGTTTTTGTAGCCAGTAGGAAAAACGTGAACAAATTAGATGAGTCTCAGTTGGACTCTAGCTGTTCTCCTTCTACCTCTGTGGCCTCATCCTTGTCAGCCTCAGACTCCTCTGAGGAGGATGAGCCTCCTGTGTGCTGTAATGCCTTGACAATTCCAAAATGACTACTCCAGCACTAATGCTCAAACTTCTAACTGCAGTGCAGCGCAGTGCAGCTGCAGACACAACCCGAGCGAGAACCAAAACAAAGTCCAATTTTGTTTTTTGATCTCACTACTCATTGCTCATTACTCATTTCTTGTTTTTTATTATTGAATTTGGTTATAGCACAGTGTGGCCTTCTAAGAGAAAATTATTTGGAAATTTGACACACACACACACACACACACACACACACACACACACACACACACCATTATCCAAAATGAAGCGACACACACTTGCATTTCAGTTGCAAGGCACCCTTGCAGAAAACAGTAAAAGGGTGACATTTTAAACAAATATAAGAATTAAAAACTGAAAGCTAGTAGTAGAAAATGAAATCTTAACATAAAGGATATCATTAGTTTATGTAAAGATAAATGTGGGATCAAAAAAAACATTTTCAATGGTTTTCAATGGGGCATTTTTTGTCCCCAGGAACAAGTATGTCGGTTTTTGCGTAGCTTAGTCATTTTAGGCTAATTTTAACGACAATTCAAAAGAGAAATAAAAAAGAATATCCTTTGGCAAATTTGAGTTATATTCGTTCAACACAGCCAGAATGGCTTGAACATAAAAAAACAGAATGGCACAAAATGTCCCTAGGATCTCCTAAGGGTTAAAGGGTGAACAGTAGTCACTGTGCTGTTAAGTATCATGGTGTGTACCACACTGAATATTGAGCACAGAAAGCTAAGGAGAGAGTTGTCTCTGGATATTAGAAAGAAAATTAAAGACAAGCATGTTAAAGGTAAAGGCTATAAGACCATTTCCAAGCAGCTTGATGTTCCTGTGACTACAGTTGCTCATATTATTCAGAATTTTAAGGTCCATGGGACTGTAGCCAACCTCCCTGGACGTGGCAGCAAGAGGAAAATTGATGACAAATTGAAGAGACAGATAATACAAATGGTAACCAAAACCCTGAACAAATTCCAAAGAGATTAGAGGTGAACTCCAAGGTCAATGTAAGTCAGTGTCAGATCGCACCATCCGCCGCTGTTTGAGCCGAAGTGGACTTAATGGAAGACGACCGAGGAGAACACCACTTTGAAAGCAAATCATAAAAAAGAGAGACTGGAATTTGTCACAATGCATGTTGACAAGTCACAAAGCTTCTGGGAGAATGTCCTTTGGACAGATGAGACAAAACTGGGACTTTTTGGCAAGTCACATCAGCTCCATGTTTACAGACGCAAAAATGAAGCACGCAACGAAAAGAACACTATACCTACTGTGAAACATGGAGGAGGCTCGGTTATGTTCTGGGGCTGCTTTGCTGCATCTGGCACAGAGTGTGTTGAATCTGTGCAGGGTATCATGAAATCTCAAGAATATCAAGGCCTTCTGGAGCGAAATTTGCTGCCCAGTGTCAGAAAGCTTGATTTTACTCGCAGGTCATGGGTCCTCCCACAGGATAATGACCCAAAACATACAGCTAAAAACACCCAAGAATGGCTCAGAACAATACGGAGGACTATTCTGAAGTGGCCTTCTATGAGCCCTGATCTAAACCCCATTGAACATCTGTGGAAGGAGCTGAAACATGCAGTCTGGAGAAGGAAACCCTTCAAGCCTGAGACAGCTGGAGTAGTCTGTTAACGAGGAGTGGGTCAAAGTACCTGTCGACAGGTGCAGAAGTCTCATTGAGAGGTACAAAAATCGCTTGATTGCAGTGATTCACTTAAAAGGTTGTGCAACAAAATATGAACTTAAGGGCACCATCATTTTTGTCCAGGCCAGTTTATTTAGTTTTTTTAAATGACTGTTGAACCACAATTCAAAAGCAATATCTGATTTTCATTCATTATTTTTCAATACATTTTTATTTATTATTACTTTTGTCAGTTTCAAGTTATTTCAGTGACCATTGTGGGTTTTTCTTTCTTTAACGGAAGGGTACCAACATTTTTTTCTATGTCTGTATCTGGGACGTTTGAGGATGTCCCGATAGGCAAGCAAAGCTGGGTGGATCATGAAGTCGGACTGGAGATACAGCAGCTCCGTGGCAGAGTATTTCAGCTGTGGGGTTGCGTTAGTGACGTGAAAAACAGTGCAGCCCAATTGATGAGCCTACTGAACATCATGGTGAAGAGAAGTCCGTCAGGGTGCAGTTCAGCGTTATTGTAGTCCGGGTGATGGTTATAGGAGGCAGCAGAACCAGGATAGAGCAGACATGAAGACAAAACACTGTGGAATTGCGTCAACTTCAGACTGGCTAGGTAGTGCAAGGTTGAAACAATAAAGTACAAACAGACGAGTTCAAGCTAAAAGGACAGTTAAAAAAAGTGTCAAAATATGGTGGTCCCTCCAGAGGTGCGAACCCAATGCAATGCTCCAAAAAACAGATTGTTTTCATCAGTCGGAAAAAGGATTCACAGTTCTCAAGAGACGTACATGTTACTGTTTTAACTTTTTATGTTTTCATTGCATTAAAATAGCTCTGTTTGAAAATCAAAAAAAGATATGGAACATTCTTACAACATTAGCCCTTCACTTTCAGACAAACCAATTTGGCGGAAGTCAATATTGGATTTCCGCTCTTTGATCAAAGATATTATTCCAAAAGGAGCTATATCTTGTGTTTCAAATGCAATGGTAACATCACTGGTATATTACCAAATGGCTTGCCAATATAAGATGACCATTATGGCTTATGACTGCATGGATATCCTGAGATCCTGTGACTCTGTAAACTTCCTGAAAAATAAAACAAAACATTTTATTTTGATGAAACAATGTAAAAAGATCAAGAGATCAATTCCAATGTGATCATCTGGAGACAGTGGCTTAGGTCAATGAAAATCTGGAACTAAAATGGCAAGTGGACTTTAGGATAGGATTAGTTTTATCAATGATCATTTGTTAAGGCAGTTAATATATATCTGATTTGATGGTGTAATAGCAGCCACAGGAGGAAGTGTTCTTACTGGACAAAGGAGGGTTTGCTTAGATTTAACAATAACGTTAGACGTGGCGTGCCTTATCAAAGCCAAGAGATAATACCTGCAGTATAATCTCGTGCCAAATCGATGCTTAATACGGAATAGTGAATACCCAGGATACCGCCCGCCTTCTAATGCTTGAGGAGTCAAAGTTTTATAGGGGTGTGGTAACGTATAATAACGGGAAAGTAAAGAAAGGTAACATTGTAAAAGAAAGTCACTTCGCTCTTATCAGACATTGACGCATGACAAAACCTCCTTCTGAGATATCTTATGGTTTATCCCTCCAGTTTTAAATAGAGCAAAAAACTACAATAATAGCTGTGCATTTCCTTTGACCTCAACAGCTATAAGCAACTTACACACGGATAACCTCGAAACATAGTATACAAGTACTGCACATCAGTATAGTAGACTTTTATGCATAATCTCACTCAAAGAGGCAATTGGTTATAACACTTTAAACATAAAAAAATGTTCAGCCTTCATATTTCTATTCTTATAGCTTGGAGTCATTATGGTTTTAGACTTTGTTATGTATTTTTTTCTTATCCTACACTGGTAATACAGAATAACAATTACAAATTATCAACAAAAAAACTACAGAGACACAGAATGACTACAAAAAGGGTCAAAAGGACAACAGACAATAAATAACTACAACAAGCAAAACTGTTACAAATTGACAAAAAGCAACTACCAACAGACACAAAACAACTACAAAAAGATGCAAAACGACCACAAAAAGTGGCACAACCAGACTACAAAGAGACACAAATAATACACAGTGGCAACTACAAAGTGAAGCAAAACCACTATCAAAATTGGCAAAACAACCACAGATAAAAAATCTTGGGTGTTCGTCTTGGGTGTGGAGCTTTTATCCGTGCACCATGGCCCATGATTGTTATGTATGAATAAATAATGCTATGTATATGTGTATGTATGCTAAAAATAAGTGTCCATTTGCTGAACATAATATATAACCAGAAGGAAATAATGGACCATTATCAGGGCAGAGATCAGCCCTCACATGGCAGTTTTATTTCTGGGGAAATGTGACTTATGTTTCATTTCCCCAGACAGGATAGTGACGTGAAGTGACACATTACTATGCTGCAAGATTGCAACATCAGGATTAGGATTTTTCAGCAAGCCCAGTCATAAACGTTGCACAAGTCCAATTGAACAGCAATTAAAAACATATTTGCCCCTGCGCACCCCCTCCTAACCTTAGACGTCATCGCAGGCTAGTAATATCATTAGTGTCAACACAGTATTTTATTATTATTTTTTGATGCTCATACTTTTCTACTTTTACTTGAGTAACATTTTGAAAGCAGGACTTTTACTTGTAACAGAGTATTACTACACTCTGGTACTTCTACTTTTCAAGACCAAGATCTGAGTACTTCTTCCACCTCTGCTAGTACAGTACTGCATAATGCTATTAGCAAATACTGTATGTGTTATTATGTGTACAATGTAAAAAGTAACTGTGAGTAAATAGTACGATATCCACCTCTGAAATATAATGGAGTAGAAGTATGAAGGTGGATTAAATGGAACAACTCAAGTAAAGTACAAACATGTCAAAACGTAGTTAAGTACAATACTAAGTAAATGTACTTAGTTACTTTACACCTTGCTATATTGAGCTGGAGCGCTCTGATCTAAAGACATTCAATGCAATATTTCAGAACATTGGTTCAGTTACATTATAACGAGTAAAAGAAAGCAGTTGGTAGTTTTGATTCCAAGCGGCCTTCTGTCAGAGCCCCGCTCTTCACAGTTGGCCTGTCTTCTTCTAGAAACTCAATAAAACAAATCAGAACCTCTTTTGCTGCCCTTTGCACACTCCCGCCTAAAGCTGCACGTCATCGCAGGCTATTTACATCATTGATGTCAACACAACACTGATGCCATGGCAATGCCGCTCCACCTCAAGTGCACCATCACCCTCAAGAACGGATGTTTCCCTGGCCATCTGATCAAAGAAGCTTAGAAAGCCACTGTTAATAATTCATCTTCAAATAATGATTAACAAATGGAAACTTTGGTCAGAAAATCAAACACACCCGCTTCACCTTAACAGCAGGCGTCTTTCCATGCACTGCATCACTAATCATTCAATAGGGAGGAAACGTTTGCCAACTCCCATAATATATGTCAGTTTATTGTTCAAGGAAATAATTTTCCATGGAGTATATAAAACAATATAAAAAGTATTACAACAGTTAAAGTTAAAGAGTTTTTCTTTTTAATTGGGCATGAAAAACACTTGATCACAGAACAGACCCTAAACCTGTTAGCATTTAGTGTGTTGACGTGGAAACTTTGCTGGATCAAAGTACCTGGGAGTACATCTGTACAACAACCAGGACTGGGATTCAAAAAGTTAGAATAAGTGCCCAATCCTTTCTCTGGCACTGAGGAGTGGTTAGGTAGTTACAGGAGGCCCAAACACACACCATCATATTAGATTGCGACACAACCTTTATCAACATATATTTTACCCAGCAAATATCATTGCTTAAATGTGTGTAACCCACATGAGTATGAAACCCATTTACGTAATATAAGAGTTACTATGCCCCACCACAAGGGGCGCACCAGCCCTGTATTCATGGTCACGACCACGCAGCGCGTGCTCGTCCTGAGACTCAACCGAGACTACTGTAAAAATACTTATACTGTAGGCCTACTGTAAATGTATGCAGACTCATTTACAATGGTTGAATACTGTATATCCTGCATCTGGGTATATTTATGGATATTTAGAGTGAAAAAAAAATGTTGGACTTCAGATTAGGAACGGATTCAGATTTCCGAACCTTTGGTTCGGTGGCAAGCCAGGACCCTGATTAAGAGGAGCGGAGCGCGGTGTGGCCAGCCGCGGATCCACTCAGAGGACCTCGAACCATCATCTCGTTCACTCACTGGCACAGACAAGATATACAAAAACCTAACCGGGTAGTACATAGACAGAATATTGCCCTGAGGGACTTGAACTCTGACTTCTAGTGAAGAAGAAGGGACACTTTAATTTAATAGAGAGCTCTATGTTTTTGTATCATTTATTTTCCATACACTGTCAAGAAAATTGCGTGTTGCAATAAATTGTTATACTCTAACCTCATGTTCTCGCACTTGACTAACTACTCCCAACTATCCGAACCTAGCAAGAGTGTAAGTGTCATAAGGTTGTTGCTGTTCAGACTACGGGCGCTACATGTGTATACGTTGTAAATGTTAGAAGAAGTACTAAGATCCTTTACTGAAGTAAAATAACAAATACGTAATACTTTTTTACTTATACTCGAGTAGAATTTTGAAATCTTGACTCGTACGTTAAGACCATAGTCAGCACCGGCTCACCCAATACGCACACTACGCACGTTGCGTAGGGCCTCGCAAACTCATAGAG
This sequence comes from Eleginops maclovinus, assembly GCF_036324505.1. Lineage (NCBI taxonomy): Eukaryota > Metazoa > Chordata > Actinopteri > Perciformes > Eleginopidae > Eleginops > Eleginops maclovinus. The sequence goes on along the minus strand of NC_086362.1, from coordinate 12,705,437 downwards.
GCCCCGTGGGAAAAAAACTAAAAACGTGACGACGTGACCGTCTGTCGCGCTGCTCGCGCACGTCAGATTGCCAGTGATGCAATACAAAATGGAAAGTAATGGATAAATATTTACTAAGATTGAATTTTGTTTGCTTGGATAGCCCACAGGCAAATATAGATGCAGATATATTAGTGAATAAATAAAACTCGTGAAATATTATGACAATGGTGCAAAATAGGCTAAATAATAACCTAAATCACCTACATTTTAAGTAGGCTATATGAAGGTAAAACAAGTGCAGTCAATTTGATGGAGCTGAATTAATGGTGGCCTGATCTTTATTTTACAGGTGCTATGCTTAAGTTCCTAACAAGCAGCACAGAGTCCAGTCAGTCAGCCAGTGGAGGGACAGACCCAGATAAGACAGGCACAGATGATCCACCTTCAACCAGCAGCAGCACAGGTCCAGTACAGCCACCGTTAAGTGTGTGTACAGCAAGCATCAGAAGCTAGCTCAGACCCTAAAGCAACAGTCTCTGCTCCACCAAACGGTCCAGCAGACTGGCCCCCAGTCTTTACAGACTGTATGCGGACTGAGTTAGTGCGCAGAGGTCTATTCAAGCCAGGAGTGGATTTTTCTTACCCCAAAGACAAGTCCAGAAGAGGGTTCCATCCAGGATTACTACAGAGACGGCTGTCAAATGGTGAAAAGATTACCAGGAGCTGGCTTTCATACTCAGTGAAAAACAACGCTGTGTATTGTTTTTGCTGTAAACTCTTTTCCACAAAAAAACACAAAATAATAGGAGACGGTGTTAATGACTGGTCAAATATCAACGCCATTCTGAAGCAGCATGAGGGTAGTCCTGAACACACAAGCAATATGGTTAAGTGGAGAGAACTTGATCTGCGCTTAAGTCGTGGAAAAACACTTGACCACATAGAAATGATAGCTTTGGAGGCTGAAAGAAAGAGATGGTGAGATGTCCTTACACGCCTCATAAGTATCACACAGTCTCTAGCTGAAAGAAACCTAGCATTCAGAGGTTCATCAGATAAGCTCTTCAAACCAGATAATGGAAACTTTCTAAAAGAGGTTGAATTATTAGCTAAATTTGACCCTGTTTTGGAAAATCATGTCAGCAGAATTAAAGACGGAGAGACACATGCTCATGACCTTAGTAAGGACATACAGAATGAGCTGATACAGCTTGTGAGTGACAGGATTCTCACAACTATTGTGACTCAAGTGAGAGACTCAAAATACTTCTCCATTATCTTAGACTGTACACCTGACATTAGTCACCAGGAGCAGATGTCCATTATCCTCAGAAGTGTGGCTTTAAAGGGACAGCCAGAGATAAAGGAGCACTTCCTCGGCTTTGTGAATGTTGAGTGAAAAGACTCCCTGGATTTTCGTCCTTTTTTTTCAGTTATCTTTCTAATATGGTGAATCTGCCAAACTGAATCCCACTCCACCTGCCAGCTAAGGGGCGGAGACTATAAATAGCCTGCTCACCCTTTAGTTCATCCTTTGCACTCCCTGCCAGCACACCAATTTAACCCTGTGTCCTGAGTTTCCTCCACATATCCTGAAGTGTGCGTCTTCAAGTTAACGTGAGTGGTCAATTCATTGTTTATTGTTTCATTTGTATGCCTTTGTGGTAGTTTTGCTGATCCCTTTGTTCTCAGACATGTGCTAGGAGCCATGTGGGAATTGTTTGTTGCTTGTTTGTTACTTTGCTGTTTAGTTGTGGATTGCGTATTCACACATGATTGTTGCTTGTTCGTTGCCTTTGCTGTTTAGTTCTGAATTGTGTATTTGCACATGATTGTTGGTTTCTCTGTTTGATTGACCACTTCGTTATTTAATTGTAGTTGTATTGTTTCTTTGTTTTCTCATGCAGCACACAAAATAATCAAGACCAAAAGGGAAAATAAATACTGGTTCTTGCATTAAACCCTGCCTTCTCCTTGCCTCATTGCATCCTTGCCCTTTGGGTCTTCTGACCGAGACCCTGTCTGCTCGCCACACTCACTCTCCCCGAACCAAATCACCCCTACAGTTCCTTCAATGGTCCTTCGAGCTGGATACTGAGTGAGTGATACCATGGCAGGCAACGGTAAGGAGTCAAGAGAGTTGACGTTGCCAGAGAAGGCCCCCCAAGCTGGAACCAGAAGTGAGGGGACGGTATCCAGACCTACACGAGAGAGACGTCCACCTGACCGCTATGGCTTCCTGGATCCTGATGGGAAACTCTCCAGCCAGCCCAAAAGCCTCCCTCGTCACAGCCAAGCAGCCGTACTGCCGCCTCCACCCCCAGGTGCTGTTGATGTCCAGGCGGATGACCATGAAAACCCTGATCAGACGCTGAGAGAGAACACAGCCGCTGAGGAACGAGGAGTGGAGGAGGAAGAGACGACAGTCGAGGAGGAAGAAGAAGAGGACTATGAAGTTACCCACGACTATGTCCAGCTTGAATCAGCAGCTCTTCAGCCCGCTCCACTGCCCGCTCCCCTGCCCGCTCCACTGCCCGCTCCACAGCCAGCTACACAGCCAGCATCTGCTCCGATCCACCTGAGAGATGTGAGACCTGGCAGATCCAGGGGCAAGAGCGACAAGCGTGAGCCACCACCAAGGTCGAAGACGGCCTTCTCTTCTAGCTCCACTTATGCTAGTGGAAGCTCCCGAAGCTCACGCAGGAGCCAACAGGTGGAGCTCACCCCACAACAGGCGGCCATGGTCGATGAGAGGAGGAAACTTGGAGAACTGCAGGAGATACAGCGTCAGATTGAGGAGGAACAAGCTATAGATGAACGGGCACAAGAACTGGATAGGCGAGCACAAGAAGCTTTGAAGGAGAGAGAGAGGATGACCCGGTCTCTTACTCTACAGCGACGACTACGGAAAGTCCGAAGAGAACTGGAAGAGGCTCGATTAATCACATCCTTCACTGGGGATGTAGGAATGACCACAGAACATCCACCCGCTCCGCCAGCTATGTCCAGTGTGAATGACCCACCTCAAGTGCTTGCTCCTTTTTCCCTGAGCTCCAGAGTCCTGGATTCAGCTGAACCTGTTGATCTGTTCTCCGAGCAGCAGGCTCCCCCTGAGGTTCCTCAGACATCGGTCTCCTATCAAGTTCCAGTGAGTGAACAATCTCTTTCGTACCACCACTTACCTCCAGCTGTGAGTCTACCTGTAGATGCTGTGAGTCAAGCAGCAACTTCTGATCCTACTGCTGAGAGTCACACATTACTTCAGACTTCCAGTCCCGAGCATGCGGCTCCATCACCTCCTTTGTTTCACCACATAGCGCTGACCGCACCTCGTCCGGCCAGGAGTCAGAGGCCTTCAGATCCGGTTCGTGAGAAACCTGCACCTCTTTCCTTGCCTAACCCCATTGAGAGGGTATCAGAGGGCGCTAGTATAATGGAGCTTTTAGTAGCGACTGCCTTTGGCATCCCGAAGCCAAGATTGCCTTATTTTGAGAGCGGAAAGGAAAGTGACTTTGTTCTGCTTACCATGGCGTTGGAGAATCTCTTAGATATCCACGCTCACCTTTCTGAACAGTACAAGTTTCAGGTCCTTATGGATCACTTGAGGCTGCCAAGTGCATACAAACTGGCAAAGTCCTATATGCACGCCTCAACTCCCTACACTTCCGCTCTTGCTGCCCTTAAGGCAAAGTATGGCCAGCCACGGCAGTTGGTCCAAAGTGAAATAGCTAGCATCCTCAATTCACCCCCTGTCAGACTTGGTGACAGCAACGCTTTCCAGGACTTCGCTCTTTCTGTACATTCATTGATTGGCATGCTGAGGTCAGTGGAAGGTGCAGACGGAAGTGAGTTACGGTGTGGCTCTCACGTAGACAGGCTTCTTGCCAAGCTCCCCATTCAAAACCGAGACAGTTTCATTGAGCACTGTTTGCTTCGTGGCATCTTGAAAGAGGGTTCAGAACAATCATACACCTTGGAAGATTTTTCAGCATGGCTCAAGGTTAAAGCCCGGGCCAAGAGTATTGCCCAACAAGTCTCGGGACCTGCGTCAGTGGAGAGACGAGAGCCAGTCCAAAAGAACCTGGGGAGAAGGGCGACGCCGACCACGATGTACCTGAGCAACACCGCCACTGTGGAGAGCCAGCCTGATGTTCAACCAAGCCATGGAAGGGGGATGACAATCCATGGGAAACCCAAGTTCCAACCTTTTTGTCCATACTGTAACAACAAGGAACACTTCCTGGGAACTTGCCCGAAAGTTAAAGAATTTAGCCCGTCACAACTGAGAACCTGGATAGAGAGGAATGATCGTTGCTACAGATGTGCCCGCTGTCATAAGCCAGATAATTGCACCCTCAAAAAGCCTTGCAATGTCTGCAAAGAGTTGCATCTCACCATCCTGCATAACATCATACCTCAACCGTCAACATCTAAAGGCCCCCATGGCTCAGAGAAATCAGCAACGGGAAACACCCTCAATCTGCTCGTCCGTGCACCTTGTTCTGCAGACACTCTGTACATGGATCAGCCAAACAGATCTCCCCGTGTGATGTTGAAGGTAGTCCCAATTTTCTTGATCAATGGCCGGCAGAGGCTGAAGACATATGCCATACTTGACGATGGTTCAGAAAGAACGATCATCCTAACCTCTGCAGTGTCCCAGCTGCAACTAAAAGGACCAGAAGAGGTCCTGAATCTCAGAACTGTGCGTCATGAGGTGATTCCCATAAGTGGTGAGACAATCTCCTGTTCAATCTCCCCAGTGAGCCAGAAGAAAATCAAATTCCTTATAGCCAATGCCTTTACTGCTCCTGTCCTCAACTTGGCTGAGCATTCCTGTCCCGCCTCTGACCTGCAGAGGGAGTATTCCCACTTACGAGGCCTACCCTTACCGGACTTTGTCCAAGCCCGGCCGCTGATCCTGATAGGCTCAGATCATTCCCACTTGTTGGTGCCCAAAGAGCCTGTCCACATGGGACCTTATGGGGGACCCATCGCCGTCCATACTGCCTTGGGTTGGGCTGTTCAGGGCCCAGCCAATGCCTTACCTCGACTTCAGACTTCTGATGTACAAGCCTTGTTCACACTCTGCAACACTGTATCCTGCCCAGCTACTGCTGAGTTGATGGAGAATGTGGAGAGACTGTGGAGACTCGATTCCTTTCCACACCGTAAGGAGAAGGAAGTAACCCGCTCTAAGCAGGATCATTATTGCCTGGAGCTGCTCGAGACGAAAACTGCAGTGAAAGAAGCAGGTGGAGTGTCTCGATATGCTACCCCATTGCTCAGAGCACCGAACAGTCCACGGCTAACCTCTTCAACCCATAACTTGTTGCCATGGCTGCGAGGAACTGAACGCAGGTTGAAGAAGGACCCTGAGCTCATTGAGATCTGCAACCAGGAGATCCTGAAACTGGTCGAGATGGAGTATGTGAAGGAGGTGGATCCCAAAGATGATCAGCCAGGTTCAGAATCTTGGTATGTTCCACATCACATCATCAGACAAGCGAGTGGAAAACACCGGCTGGTGTTCAACTGCTCTTTCCAGCTTCATGGCCTGAATCTGAATCGCAGCCTTCTTCCTGGTCCAACTCTGGGTCCCTCTCTTCTTGGCGTGCTCCTCCGTTTCCGTGAGCACAGCGTGGCCATCAGTGGTGACATAAAATCTATGTTCCACCAAGTTCATCTACTCCCTGCTGACAGGCCACTGCTAAGATTCCTCTGGCGAGCTATGGCTCAAGATACCTACCCAAAGACCTATGAGTGGCAGGTGTTACCTTTCGGTACAACTTGTAGTCCTTGTTGCGCCATTTATGCCCTGCAGCGTCAAGCCAAAGAGCACCCAGAGAGTGATGAGGGAGTGATGAACTCAGTGTTGAGGGCATTCTATGTCGACAACTGCCTGCAAAGCTTCCCTTCTTCGGCCACAGCCAAAGCACTTCTGGACAAACTTCGTTCCACACTGTCTCGCGGGGGATTCGAAATTCGCCAATGGGCGAGTAATGACTCCCGCGTTGTCGAACATCTCCCTCCAGAGGCAAGATCTGCTAGCACGGACTTGTGGCTCTCTCAAGCTGGCATTGACCCCCAGGAATCCACCTTAGGTTTGCGCTGGAGCTGCCTTCCTGATAGCCTGGGATACAAACACCGTGTGACACCCATCAAGATTCCCACACTCCGCCTAATCTATCGCACTCTGGCCAGTCAATACGACCCCTTAGGGTATATCTTACCTTATACCACCAGGGCCAAAGTGCTGGTTCAGGACTTGTGGAAGACCAAACGAGGCTGGGATGACCCCATCATTCCATCTGAACTGGTTGACCGATGGCTGAAGTGGGAACAGGAACTGGCTGACCTCTCAAGCATCAGACTGCCTCGCTGCTATGTGCCCTCTTGTGCTGACCAGTCAGGTGTACACAGAGAGCTGCATGTTTTCTGTGATGCCTCAGAAAGGGCCTATGGCACTGTGGTCTACTTACGTGTCCATGACAGCCAAGATCATGTTCATGTGGCATTCGTCATGGCCCGCTCCAGGGTGTCACCAAAGAGACAGTTGTCAATGCCTCGACTTGAACTGAGCGCGGCCTTGGTAGGGGCGCAGTTGGCCACTACCTTGAAGTCTGAACTTACCTTGTCATTGGCCCGAACCATCCTTTGGAGTGACCCCACCACAGTGCTGACCTGGTTGAAGTCAGAGTCGTGCCACTACAAGGTCTTTGTTGGCACTCGAATCGCAGAGATCCAAGAACTCACAGACTCAGATGACTGGAGGTATGTGGACAGTCCAAACAACCCAGCTGATGACCTGACCCGAGGCAAGACACTGCGTGACCTGGCGCAACCTAGCTGCTGGACGGACGGACCTGCCTTCCTTCAGCACCCTGAGACTTGCTGGCCTGTTGCTCCAGGTGTTTCCCACACCTCATCCCTCACAGACAGCACAGAACTGAGGAAGGCTGCTACGTGCCTGAATGTTTCTGCTGCCCCCAGTGTATTGCCGAATGCCTCTAAGCATCAAAGCTGGAGTGACCTCATCACCGCTACTGACCAAACATTGACTCAATCCGACAAAGTGACCGAAGGTGCAGCAGCGGAAACCTTCATTCTACAACAAGCCCAGGAGTCATGCTTCCCTGAAGAACTCAGCGCTCTCCGTAAAGGAAAGCCTCTCTCTAGGCAAAGTAGTCTACTTCAACTCTCTCCTGAGCTTGATCCAGATGTTGGGCTGATGCGGGTAGGAGGAAGACTACGCAGGTCCCAGGACCTAGACCCAGACATCATCCACCCAATCATTCTGGACCCAAAGCATCCCACTACGCAGCTCATCATTAAGCACTATGACGAGTCCCTGCTGCATCCGGGGCCAGAGAGGGTCTTTGGAGAGTTGAGACGCAAGTATTGGATCCTGGGAGGAAGACCAGCCATCCGTAAACATCAGCACAGTTGCAGAGAGTGTCAGAGGTGGAAATCCTCTCCTGAAGTGCCCAAGATGGCTGATCTGCCCCCGGCAAGGCTGCGTCTCTTCAAACCACCATTCTGGTCCACTGGTGTAGACTGTTTTGGACCCTTTATCATTCACCATGGCCGTAGAACAGAGAAGCGATGGGGAATTATCTTTAAATGCTTAACCACTCGTTGCTTACATCTGGATTTGCTTGGAAGCATGGATGTCGATGCCTTTCTCCTAGCACTCCGTCGTTTCATCTCCCGTCGTGGCAAGCCCTTTGAGATCTGGGCGGACAGGGGAACAAACTTCCGTGCTGGGGACAGGGAGTTGAATCAATGTTTCCAGGCCATGGAACCCAAGCTTCAGGAACACTTGGCCAATCAGCAGATTTCCTTCAACTTCAATCCGCCATGTTCTCCACACTTTGGAGGAGTCTGGGAGCGCGAAATCAGATCAGTCAAGAACGCTCTACGAGTGATCCTCGGGAATCAGACCACTTCTGAAGCTGTCCTTCACACTGTCCTGGTTGAGGTAGAAGGCATTATGAATTCAAAGCCTATAGGCTATCTTTCATCTTCTGCCAGTGATCCTGATCCGGTCACTCCCAACTTGCTGCTGATGGGGCGGCGGGACGCCTCCCTGCCACAAGCCATCTTTGCCAACAGCAAGCTCCTTGGGCGAAGGAAGTGGCGTCATAGCCAGATGTTGGCGGACCATTTCTGGACACGGTTCATTCGTGACTACTTGCCTAACCTACAACCCAGAGGAAAGTGGCTGAGGGAAGTCCAGAATCTGGAAGTAGGGAAGACTGTTCTGATCCTTGACCCCCAACTGCCGCGGGCCTCTTGGCCAACAGGTCGAGTAACAGCTGTCATGGCCGGTAGAGACGGACGTGTTCGGTCCGTTGACGTCCAGGTCGGCCGTCAAACCTACACCAGACCAGTGTGTCGTCTGATGGTGCTTCCAGAGTTGGAAGAAGAGTGAGTCTTTCTTTCAGGAGGAATTGATCCCAATTCCGGGGCGGCTATGAAAAGACTCCCTGGATTTTCGTCCTTTTTTTTCAGTTATCTTTCTAATATGGTGAATCTGCCAAACTGAATCCCACTCCACCTGCCAGCTAAGGGGCGGAGACTATAAATAGCCTGCTCACCCTTTAGTTCATCCTTTGCACTCCCTGCCAGCACACCAATTTAACCCTGTGTCCTGAGTTTCCTCCACATATCCTGAAGTGTGCGTCTTCAAGTTAACGTGAGTGGTCAATTCATTGTTTATTGTTTCATTTGTATGCCTTTGTGGTAGTTTTGCTGATCCCTTTGTTCTCAGACATGTGCTAGGAGCCATGTGGGAATTGTTTGTTGCTTGTTTGTTACTTTGCTGTTTAGTTGTGGATTGCGTATTCACACATGATTGTTGCTTGTTCGTTGCCTTTGCTGTTTAGTTCTGAATTGTGTATTTGCACATGATTGTTGGTTTCTCTGTTTGATTGACCACTTCGTTATTTAATTGTAGTTGTATTGTTTCTTTGTTTTCTCATGCAGCACACAAAATAATCAAGACCAAAAGGGAAAATAAATACTGGTTCTTGCATTAAACCCTGCCTTCTCCTTGCCTCATTGCATCCTTGCCCTTTGGGTCTTCTGACCGAGACCCTGTCTGCTCGCCACACTCACTCTCCACGAACCAAATCACCCCTACAGTTCCTTCATTGAGGCTACAACTGGCTTAAGTCTGTCTAGTCATCTTGGACAAGCTGACTGATCTGAAAATTCCATTTGACAATTGCAGAGGGCAAGCCTATGACAATGGGGCCAATATGAAAGGTAAACACCAAGGAGTACAAGCCAGACTGTTGAGAATGAATCCCAGAGCTGTGTTTGTTCCATGTGGTGCACACACATTAAACCTCGTCATTGCAGATGCTGCCAAATCCTCCAAAGATGCTGTTGTTGTTTTTTGGCTATGTACAAAAGATGTTCACCTTTTTTTCTGCTGGCACATAAAGGTGGAATATCTTGAAACAAAATGTGAACCTAACAGTGAAGTCATGGACTGACACAAGATGGGAGAGCAGGCTTCAAAGTGTCCATGCAGTCAGGTATCAGGCCTCTGAGATTCGAGAAGCCTTACTGGAAGCCAGACAGAAGATTAATGATCCTGTGGCGAAAGTGGAGGCACCGTCACTAGCAGAGGAAGTTGGTTCTTACCGCTTCTTGATTTGCTGTGTAGTGTGGTGTGAGATACTGTCAAGAACAAATACAGTGAACAAGCTCCTCCAATCTGCTTCAATGCAGCTTGACGTAGCTGTGCAGTTAAAGCATTTTAGCTACGAAGCACCTGATGAGCCAGTGGCTGATGCACTGCGGAATTTTGAGGTCAACTTCTTCAACATTGTGGTTGACTCCACAATAGGATCCATTGATGAACGATTTGAAACTCTGAACCAGGTGAAGACTAAATATGGAATAGTGCTGAACTTCAGCACTGCATGTCAGATGTCCAGTGACTCCTTAAAGGCTCAGTGTATGGAACTTGAGAAAACTCTGACCTTCAACCAAGACTGTGATATCAGTGGAGTTGATCTGGCAAACGAAATCAAGAATTTACCTGACCTACCGTCAGCTAATATGACTGCCTTTGAGCTGCTTTCTTTCCTTTGTGAGAAAAATCTGGAGGAACTCTATCCTAACCTTTGGATAGCCCTGAGAATTGCTGTCACTCTGCCTGTGACAGTTGCCTCAGCTGAGAGGAGCTTCAGCAAGTTAAAAATGATCAAAAACTATCTGAGATCTTCCATGTCCCAGGAACGTCTGAGTGGTTTGGCCATCATGAGCATCAACCATGATGTGGGGAAGCAAATATCATGTGATGACATTATTGATGATTTTGCATCCAGAAAGTGCAGAAAGGGACACTTTAATGGTGAGTAATTTCTTACACATTTAGTTCGATTTGATTTGGTCTGATTTGGTCTGTATTTATTTTGAATTAGACTAACAGGTGGCGACACTAGTGCAAATATGTTGAAAGGGGGGGATGAGTAGAAGCACTGGGTGTCAGGTGCGACTGTTCAGTTAAGAGGGCCCCTTAGCAGAATTTTGCCTAGGGCCCCATGGAGGTCTGAACCAGCTCTGAGTATTAGTATCAAAATGTCCTTAAAGTGGCAGTCTCAGCCGTGACCGAGGCAGAGCAGCGGGTGTGGGAGAAGTTCGGAGAAGCCATGGAGAAAGACTTTCGGTCAGCACCAAAGTTGTTCTGGAAAACCGTCCGACACCTCAGCAGGGGGAAGCAGGGAACCATCCAAGCTGTCTACAGTAAGGATGGGACGCTGATGACCGGCGGAGCTGGAGTATGAAGGGGGATCAACTCCAATCTCATTGGGGGAAGTCACTGAGGTAGTTAAACAGCTCCACAGTGGCAAAGCCCCGGGGGTGGATGAGATCCGCCCAGAAATGCTGAAGGCTCTGGGTGTTGAGGGACTGTCATGGTTGACACGTCTCATCAACATTGCGTGGAAGTCCGAAACAGTACCGAAGGAGTGGCAGACCAGGGTGGTGGTTCCTCTTTTTAAAAAGGGGGATCAGAGGGTGTGTGCCAATTACAGAGGCATCGCATTACTCAGCCTCCCGGGAAAGTTTACTCTAAGGTGCTGGAAAGGAGGGTCCGGCCGATTGGCGAACCTCAGATTGAAGAGGAACAATGCGGTTTTCGTCCTGGTCGTGGAACAACGGACCAGCTTTTCACTCTCGCAAGGATCCTGGAGGGGGCCTGGGAGTACGCTCATCCGGTCTACATGTGCTTTGTGGATTTGGAGAAGGCGTATGACCGGGTTCCCAGGGAGATACTGTGGGAGGTGCTGCGGGAGTATGGGGTGAGGGGGTCTCTACTCAGGGCCATCCAATCTCTGTACTCCCAAGCGAGAGCTGAGTCAGGGTCCTCGGTAGTACGTCAGACCGATTTCCGGTGAGGGTTGGCCTCCGCCAGGGCTGCGCTTTGTCACCAATCCCGTTTGTGATATTCATGGACGGGATTTCGAGGCGTAGTCGTGGGGGAGGGGGTCTGCAGTTTGGTGGGCTAAGGATTGCACCACTGCTTTTTGCAGATGATGTGGTCCTAATGGCTTCATCAGTCTGTGACCTTCAGCACTCACTGGATCGGTTCGCGGCCGAGTGTGAAGCGGCTGGTATGAGGATCAGCACCTCCAAATCTGAGGCCAAGGTTCTCAGCAGGAAACCGATGGACTGTCCACTCCAGGTAGGGAATGAAGCCTTACCCCAAGTAAAGGAGTTCAAGTATCTCGGGGTCTTGTTCTCGAGTGAGGGAGCAACGGAGCGTGAGACGGGCCGGAGAATCGGAGCAGCGGGAGCGGTACTGCAGGCACTTTACCGCACCGTTGTGACGAAAAGGAACGAAGATGGCCCGGTAGACTGAGAGCTTTGCCTTCTGGCTCAGCTCTCAGTCTACCGGGCCATCTTCGTTCCTACCCTCACCTATGGTCATGAAGGATGGGTCATGACTGAAAGAATGAGATTGCGGATACAAGCGGCCGAAATGGGATTTCTCCGCAGGGTGGCTGGCATCTCCCTTAGGGATAAGGTCAGAAGTTCAGTCATCCGGGAGGAACTCGGAGTAGAACCGCTGCTCCTTCGCGTTGAAAGGAGCCATTTGAGGGGGAGACCTAGGACCAGGTGGAGGGATTATATCTCTTCGCTGGCCTGGGAGCGCCTTGGAATCCCCCAGTCAGAGCTGGCAGGTGTGGCCAGGGAAAGAGAAGATTGGGGCTCTCTGCTGGAGCTGATACCTCCGCAACCCTGACGGATAAGCAGGAGAAGATGGATGGATGGATGGATGTCCTTAAAGTACAAAAACTAGAAGTACTCACTCTGCACAATAGCCTATTTTAGAAGTATATAAAGTACAGAAGATGTATCAGCTAAATGTACCTCAAGTATTAAAAATTAAAGTATTCATTACGCAGAAAGTATCTTTCCAAAGTATAAAATTATTATTAGGGTTATTAATCTAGCCTGTTTGTATACACATTAGAGCATTTCATATTGTAGATGGTCAACTTGGACCAAATGAAGATACTAGATTAGTATTACAGCACAGCATCACACCATATCAGCACATGGGTGTTATTATGTGAACAAAGTATCAGAAATACCTTTTTTAGTCCCGCAACAGGGAAATTATTCACCTCTGAAATGTAGTGGAGTAGATGTGTAAAGTAACATTAAAATGGAAATACTCAAGTTAAATATGTCAAAAAGTACTTAAGTACAGTACTTAAGTAAATGTTACTTTCCACCACTGGTTATCGCTTTTTAAGACTGATCCAAAGACTTTATATGCCAGAACTCAGAACTTCAGCTTTTAATGTGTGGTTCTAAAGTAACATTATAATGAGCAAAAGAAAAAGGTATTGGTTTGGATTCAAAGCAGCCTACTGGATAACTCGATGTCGCCTTCTAGATATAACAACACAGAATGACTTTTGCTGCCCTCTGCTGATGCTGGGTGACATCTAAACACAGACATTCTGTGTTATTTGGACATTTTGTGAGTGTATTTTGACCAATACAAACGTGAATTTTAGGAGATAAGAAAGAATTGTGAATAAATAGATTAGCCAATTAACATACATTCCTCTAAAAACTCTTCTAATGGTAAAATAACTAGGGTCAGTGCATGGGACACACAACTACACTGAAATTGTGCTTGAGAAAATTGTGATCATTTTTTCTTATATTTTAAACATTAATAAAGGAACATCATCCGGAGATCAATCAGTTCAGTGAAACATTTTCAGTTTCAGCCCTATAGTTTCAAAAGAAAATCAGCCAAAGTTGTTGGTGCGTCAGTATTTATTGTTGTCTTAACAAAAGCAGCTGAACTGTGCCTAAAACACAGTAGTCAACATTTCAATAATAAACAATAAATCACAAGTATCAAAAAAACACATTTTGATCTCCTATCTATTTGCGCTGTAAGAGTTTCAGAGGCACCATAAATGGGTTGAGGGGTGGACAGAGTCCCGTTAAATCCAACTCCCCTGATTGGCCGGTTGCGTTTTTGCTCCCTGATGATTGGCTCTCAGCTTCCTCCGGCTGCAGTCTCTTTTCTCCACTGCTCGGGACATCAGTGCTGTCAGCTGACCCAGCGTCGTTCTGCTGGTCGTTTGTTCTGGGGACCGTCTCCACCCTCGGTCTGAACACAGAGTCCCTCCTTCAGCTCTTTCAACATGTCTCTTGCCATCTTTGAGTCAGGGGTGGATGAGAGGAATCGGTGCACCTGAAGAGGAGGGTGGTTGGATATTTTATTTTACTAAATTAACCTCATGTCATATTAAAGGACACTAGTTACTAGATATACAGACCATAAACTAGTCAGGAATCTCATGTGGATTAAATCATGTGTGAACTAATGTAATTATCTCATAGACTTCTATTCAATCAGACTTTTAAAGATTACAAGTTTAAGACTTAGCTTGACCAATACCTTTGGAAGTTTGGAACGCACCAGGGCTGTACAGGGTTACTGTACCATCTTTAATTTAGTTTTAAGCCTAATCAGGTAGGTCCAATATTCTGCCATTTGTGTGTCAATATTACTTATTTCCGGGCCCAGTCCTTGCCATCAGTGTGAGGCTGCAAGGATTTTAAATTATGTAAAAGGACTGGCAACACATCACACTTCCAACAACATGTTGTCGTTATGGGTTTTTTATACTACATTTTTTACAGCCTGATTTAAATGCCTTCCAGTAAAAAGAAATGGCTAAGAAGTTCACCATTAATAAAGGTTTATGAATAAATGACTTGTGTACATCCGGAAATGCTTGTTTTCCTCAGATTTTATGTGTTTTTATGTGCCGTCATACACCCAAAGTTATTGTTTCAGTATACGTTTATTACGCCAGGATGAATACCGCCATGTGTCATCCTTTATGCATGCACTGAATGCACTGAGGGCTGCTTTGTTCTTTGTTTAATTCGACCGTTTTCCCTTGGAAGTCACTTACTTAACATCACCCCACTATATTCTGTAGGTCACTCCCTGAGCCTGCAGAAAAGGTGAACTTACAAAAAGAGTGCAAACCAGTTCTAAATATCTTGTTACAATCCAATCAGCTGCTGCTTCTCCATCAAAACATGGAGGACAGAGAAAACGTATTTCTCAAAGTTAGAGTTTACCCTAATATTGCCTACAACTTAATATTTCATGCAGGTAATGACTAATACTTTAAAATATGAGGGTGCCCTGACCTCTAAAGCCCAATTTAGGGCCAACAACACTCCTAAACAACACCTGTTTGCAGCGCGTTGTACCTGGAGCAGATGTTTCTTCAGTTTGTTGCAGTCCAGCAGGAGAAGCTCCTCTGGCAGAGACATCAACAGGTCCAACACTATAGCACTCTCTGAGGACAAAACAATCTGACATTAGACCATGTGATGCTGGGCTGGGGAAATGTGGTGCTCCCAAGAACCACAGAAACACTTGCAAATACAGGAACCGTTTCTGAGGCCAGATCATGATGGATTGATCTTTAAAACAGATCAATCCATTATTGTTCTGGGCTGCTGTGTGTGTGTGATTGTATTGTAGATGTCAGAATGACTTTTGTAACACAAATCATCCTAAAGAAATTCCATTTTAGGAAAGAAAGCATTTGAAGTGGCTCATCTTGGGTTATTTTTCTGAATCTGCATGAGGTTCCGTGATGGTGTCCGACAAATTATATATAAAAAAAAAGCATGCACAGAGATGCATTTTATTCCACTTGAAAACATAGATATCCCTATTGTGATCAGGCTGTCGTCCAAAAAACAGCGTCAAAATAATGTGCAAAAATACGTAAAACATTGTGCCCAATAATGTGATCTATTCTACAGAATAATGCACTTAGTAATGTGGTCAGAAAACTGTAGGTGCTTGTATGTCTTAATATGAGATAAGTTTACAACTTAAAAAGAAAGAAAAACCACAACATAATCAAAAATAGCCAACAACTGACCAAAAATGTTCTGACGCCAACTTCCGGCTCCCCATCGATCAAAATGAGAAGGAGGATCGATACATAATAGTCTTAATCTAGTTTTTTAAAATAGCTTTTATAATAGTAACATTTTTTGCTACGTATACTTCTTTCTGTATCTATTACACACCATTTATACCAAAGCAAAATCCCTGCATGTGCAAACCTACCTGTTGATAAAACCGATTCTGACTACATAAATATATTAACACAGTGCTGGGTGATGTACCGTTTCATACCCAATACCGTTGAAAAAGTGGAGAACGGCGCTCGAGGGGGCTCCTTTCACTGCCGCACCGCTGAAATGCATGCTGGGGTGCCAATTTTGAGTGTTAAATGTGTCGAACGTGTGTTTAAGTCTCTATATGGAGGGATAACAGTGCAGTGTCAGCCAGGTTGCACTAGTTTTATTTGTTTAAATACTTGAATATTTTCTGTGTAGTGTAACTTGGCTTCAAGCAAGGTGAATTTGCTCTTTATTTTTTTATAAGTTTGAAGGTCAATCTTAAAGGAAGTCTTTAAATGCGCACATGGAAGGAGGATTTGTTTACATTTTCAAACAGTGATTTTGTTGATTGTTGTTAAGGTATTCAAAGTTTGCACAATCAAATGGTTTATATTTTACAGTTGTTACATGCATTCTGATTCCTTCACCACACGAGACTCATGAGGGCCACCACTGATCATGTGTTTATTTGTGGGGCCAAAACGAAATGAGTTTTTTGTCTTACCGCTATCTTAACAGTTCTATCTGTTCGATATTTTCAGCATAAATCAAAGAGCTGCTAAAGGCTCCACTAACATTGTTTCCAGCAGACTTGAGAAGATTGGTCGATATGTCTGCCGTATTTTAGAAGACACCAATCAGTGGATTTTGGACTCACCCATTGCGGTGAGATGACAGGGCTTGCCGGGCGTGTTGATGACACTCAGGTAGCCATATATCCTCTCAAAGTCCACCGCGCTCTCCTTTGTGTTAATTTGTTTGCAGGCCAATTTGCTGGTGGTCCCAAACACGGTGTTACATTTCCTAGCGGGGGTGGAGAGGGGGTGCGGGGAGGAGGCACCGGAGGATGATGCAGGACTGGGGGCTGGGGTTCGGCTGGTGGGAGATGTGTGAGGACTGGCTGAGGTGGACTCTGATGAAGAGGTGGTGGTGGGGTGTTGCTCTGAGGGCTGCTGGGTGATTAATAAAGACAATACACTTTATTAATCCCAAAATTGGAAAAGTTTCTCCTTACAGCGGCATGTTCAAACACGGCATTGTGGATAAAAATGAAAACAGTAGACACTAAACCAACATAAAACATATACATCTCAAAATGGAAAATAAAACACAACTAAAAAGTTGACAGACCGCAGACTGAGAGGTGGGGGGGGTGGCAGGTGAGGCTCCAGCTGCAGTAGAGAGCAGTTGATGGGATGCTGCTGCGAGTCTTCCACCCGGGCTCGTGGCTGCTGCTGGATTCTTCAGTGCTCTGATTGGACGGACTGTGTTGGTGCGGAAATTCTCAATTAAGGGGGGAAAATCTTAACATGAGAAAAGCTGTAATATGTCCCATCATCACAGCAACATGAAGGAAATTAAGTAATAACCATGTAGTTCAGGGGCGTCAAACTCATTTTACTTCAGGGGCCACATAGGGCCAAATTTGATCTGGGACCGGACCACTGAAATCACAGCATACTAATCTACAGTATAAATAACCTCAACTCCAAATGTTTCCTTTGTTTCAGTGCACAAAAGTACATTCTGAAAATGTCCACATTTACTGAACTATATTTTTCGAAAACATTATGAACAATCTGACAGTTCTTAAGAAAAATGAATGCAATTTTTTTGCTAATTTCAATTACTTGATCAACCAATACACAATTCAGCAACAACTAACCCTAAGATATCCTTCATGAATGCACCAATGGCTGCCCAACTGCTTTCACGTACAATAAACCTTTTGAAATTAACTTTAAAGTAGTCTTGCATTCTTAAATACCTAAAGCTGCATATTGTTATGTGTATTGTTTGTCTTACAATTACTTGTTAGTGTGGTGTTTTGCTGTTATGATATCAGTATTTGTTGTCCGTCCAGTGTAAGTTCATTTGACTTCATCCAGAAACTGGAGGTCTGTACCTTTGAGTGGCAGACGGGGAATTGGTTTCAGAGGAGCGGTGCGTCCTATATGCCTGTTCTGGACTGGGGGGGGGCCGTTGACCTTGGGGGGGTCGCAGAACTTCAGGGTTTTAGGCTCTGTGGAGCACACCATCAGGATCTGAGGAACAGAGGGAGAGGACGATGGTGAGAAACACAATATTCAGAATTTAGACGTGAGCAGGAAAAGACAGCTTTGACTCGTCACGTCCCTCTATCCCTCCTAATATATATAAAACTATTTTCTCTTCTTCAAAGATTTCTGGCCATGTTGTTTTTCTTTTTTTCATTTCAATTGGTTTAGTCTTTTTTATTCACTGTCCTTTGTATATGGAACTGGACTTTAGTTTAATGTGCTTTCATTTGAGTATTTTTGGCCTTGCTTTTAAATACATAGAATTGATACAAAGGAGAATGTAAGATTCTTCATTCTGCTGCACCTGTGTTAAATTATTATGTAATGACTTAGCATTTGTTTACTTTTTGTACCCTTCTATTTTATTTTTAATTTGATTTATTGAAATAAAGTAACTTCACATTAAGTCCATCTTTGACTTTTATTTCTGATTTAAAGTCTATTTTTTACAATGTTGTTTTTTTCTTATTTTTGATTATTCCTGAACACAATTTATCAGTTGTACTAAATCTCTATCTTAATATTTCTGTATCATAGTTGAGTTTTTCTGAAACCTTAATGTAAGCATTTGTTTATTTTGAATTCCTATAGTCTTTTATTTAAGCATTTGTTTTGTTTCCATTTAATTTACTTTGCTAATTAAATAAGTGTTTCTGCTGCCGGGTCGGGGAGTGAGGGCCGTAGTCTTGATCTGTTTTGGGATGGAAGAAGGCAGATTTTGTAATGGACCGGATCTGGAGAATAACACCCAGGTTGTGGGCTTCAGGGGAAGGGTGGATAGTGCATCCATCAATAATTAGGAGGGGATCTCCAACCTTGCGGAGTAGTACTTTTGGGGGCCAGAACCATGAGCTCGGTATTGTTGCTGTTGAGTTTGAGGAGGTTAGTAGACATACAGGTTTTAACGTCGCGGAGGCAGTTGAGTAGTGACAGCAGAGGGATCTGAGTCGATGGGTGGGTGCTGATATGGAGTTGGGTGTCGTCGGCATAGGAATGAAAACTGAGACCATGTTGGCGGATGATATGACCGAGGGGGAGAATATAGATGGTGAAGAGAAGAGGGCCAAGCAATAGAGTGCAATATAATATTTGTTTATGTAATAATTGTTTGTGTATATATATATATATATATATATATATATAGTCTGCCGTACCTGAGAGAAAGTATCA
This sequence comes from Eleginops maclovinus, assembly GCF_036324505.1. Lineage (NCBI taxonomy): Eukaryota > Metazoa > Chordata > Actinopteri > Perciformes > Eleginopidae > Eleginops > Eleginops maclovinus. Next base: position 12,686,514 of record NC_086362.1, on the reverse strand, counting down.
ATAATGGGGTTTTCGTTGGTTCCAGCCACCAGAGAGGCCATTTGTGTCCACACCTCGATGGGCTTCCTGTCCTTCTCCTGCCGTGTCTTCTTCTTCAGTTCTTGGCTTGCGAAGGAGATCACCTGGCTCTTCAGAAGTTCCACCATAGTGTTGATCTGAAACAATGGAAGGGATTCATTTATGAGTCTTTGATTATGGAAAGTTTTTTATTTATTGTTATCTAAAAACAGAGGGACGATAGCTCATACGGTCTTTTATTTTGAAAACTGTACATCAGAATGTGCTCTGACTGACTATTTGGGGTGGCCTGCTACCACCCTGGAGTGAAATGAGTCTATATATATATTATACACATCTGCCATACATATCTGTTTATAGTACACACACACACATATATATATTTATATATTTTGAACCACTGTTTTTGAAAGGCTCTTTTTTGTGTGCCAAACTGAGTATGAGGGTATTGAGAAAGCTTTAACTGTTTAGGACCGGTATCCTTGGCCCCTAAATCTGAACAGATCTAGTATGTTGCTCTGTCTCTTCTTTTCTTTCCCTCTCATCCCCTTGGGACTCTCCCTGTTCATCTCCTCCTCCTTTAATATGAAAAGATGTGGTGTAAAATAATGTGTTACAAAAAGTAAACGCAATATAGGCTACTTAATGCCAATACGTTAGTATAGGAGTATGAGTGGTTACTGTTTTGCTTGCCACTATTCACTATATGTCAATTTATTGTTGTTGTTTTCTCACCTGGTTCTTCCTGCATGCCCTCCCTTTCTCCTTCTCCATCTCCATGTTTCTCCCTTTCCCTTGGCACTAATTTCATGCAACATACAGATAGCTGGTTTATATTATCTGTTACTTCAGCTTAACACTTTTCAGAAAAAAACAAGACAGAGGTCATTATGGACTGTCCCTATCTCTCACCTGAATCTGTCTTTTTTCTTTTGGAGAACTGGCGTATATCCATTGTTCACTGGCAGGCCACACATACACATACACATATCGACAGGGATTATTATAGTAGGCCTATCTGCCGTGAGACTTGGGGTCATATGGTCCTTTCTCTTTTAATAATAAATATACAAGTGGAAATCCCTGTATTTGACAAAAAAGTATTTGTTTTGGAAGAAGAATTGACTATCGAATAATATCCGAATACTTGTCAGCGAACAAGAATAGTATTTTTCCCAGAAATGCACATCCCTATTGTACACACGTTTGTTTTCTCTCTGGTCCAAACGCTGCACACTGACAGACCTGAGAGCGTCATGTTTCCATGACGACTGACCGGAAAAAGACGCGAGTGACATCATGTTTACATGACTTCCGATTGTTAAAATGAGTCTCGAAAGTAATGCTGAACTTTAACAACAGAGACACACATACGCAGTACATAGGTACGCTGGTTATTTGTAGCGCTGCTCTTTTCGTTTAATAAACAGACCGCTCATGTTCGACTGTAGCCGCGCTAACGGAGCTAACGCAGCTAACGGCACTAACGCAGCTAACGGCGCTAACGGAGCTAACTGGTAAACGGAGTATGTTTTGGATATTATTTAAGCTTGTCAAAGACGAACAACATTTTTAGAATAACAACATTTTTTACTGCACGTTTTAGGGGTGCTGAGCTTCAATTTAGGGGTGCTGAAGCACCCCTAAAAGGGGCTAGCCTCGATCATGGCTGTGCATATTACCAATACAACCTTAAAACCTTGAGTCTTGGATTATGGACGGTTTTTATTTGATTCTCATTGTACCTCTGAGATGGACCGGGTTGGCACATATTTTCTCAGGAATTCACAGTCAATGTCTTCGTTGAGGCTGTTGGTCTTGGCGAGGTCTTTCAGGGCTTTCAGGAGCTTCCTCCGCTCGGCCAGCTGCCACTGACCAGACACTTTCCGTGGAGCCGGTGATGGTTCAAAACTCGGGGTGCGTTTAGTCCGTTTACGCGGAGGAGGCTTCATCTCAAATTATATCACGGGTACAACCTGAACTGACAGAAAAAATATCTGACTAGTTCTTCTCGTAAACTGGATGAGTTATTACCGTTTCTAACTGGTTAAAACCCTTTATTTTACCTGAAACACTTGCCTTAACCATCTTTTCTCACAACCCGCCTGCGTTTGGCTGTAACGACAACGAAACGTGGGATGGTCGTTTCCGGAGCAATATTTTCACAGTAAAAGCGTCATCCGCAATGTTTTAAAGATCCCTTAACCTAATTTATTTAAAACGTGTTGCAACAACATCTTCAAATTGAAATGCCCCTTGTAATTTTTAAGTCGTTTTTTCCTGGATTGTGACCTTTTATTTACATAGATTGACAAACAAGTTTGCAGTTAAAATTATTAAACTTTCGTTCAAGACAGAGAAAAGAAAAGTACATATAGAATTGCACTTTTTAAATGCAAATGCTTCACTAGAAATAACCTCTAATCAACATTCAACATGTTCAAATAAAAGTGAACTGTCAAAATCCTTTCTCGTTTTATTTTGAAAGCAAGGAGACTAACTGTTTCCGGGTTCCTCAATTCGTTGTGGGAACAATTCGCCCTGACTTTTACTCACAGGGATTGTAATGTAATATGTATCTTCTATTTAATAATACAGTATGTTGTATTGCTTCCTTTATAGGCGGTGTACATTTTCTAACAAGATTCGTCATATAAATTACGGTTATTAAAAATGTACTACAGGAAATCCAACAAACTGCAACTTTGAGAAACCACACTGGCTTACTAATGGGATCTATAATGAAATTGGACAGGCACTACATTTGGGGTATGACGAGTTGTACTTTTGGCAAAAGAAACGTAAATAGATATTTTTTAAATACATATTAGGAAAAAATACTGGCAGCGGTGGGATTCGAACCCACGCCCCCGAAGAGACTGGAGCCTTAATCCAGCGCCTTAGACCGCTCGGCCACGCTACCAATTGACTTAATGTTCTTGTATCATGACGTCATAAAGTCTAATCTTTTGAAATGTTGAGAACATTGGCCAATGAGATTGCGAGCTCCGGCTTTTGTTGGCCAATGACAGTGCGAGCTCCTACATTCTTTGGCCAATTACGTTTGTGGCTCCAAAATTCGTCCAATACTATGACCTATCACGGTGGAGAAATGTTTCAGCATAGAAGGCGATGTTTTAGCTTTTCCGAAAACAACAGACGCTATCACAGTTTAAAAGTCGTCTTGAACATAGTGAGTCTGTATGAAGTGTTGTTTATGATATAACTATTAGTATACACCTCATTTGAACTGTTGTGTCGTGATATCATACAGATTAATTCAGCTAATAACATTACAAACGCTCTGTTATCTGACCCACACATCGTAAGCGTGCATAGCTATCAAAGTTATTAAGAGTGGTTATTAAAATGGTTGTTTTTTAACATGTATTTTTAAATGTTCAATACTTGTAAATAATAATGGTTTTGTGAATAGTTAATCCTTGTGTATAATACGTTGTTTTGTAAATAGTAATATAGTTCATAATTGAAACGTATGGTTGTATTGTAATTTGTAATAATTTAGTCTTAGTTTGCTGTGAATATTAATGTCAGTATTTATACAATTATTTCTATTTTAAGTCTTTGTTGTGTTTATTTTATTTTGTGGTGTGTTTTAATTGAATGTTTCAAAAAGTATTTAAAAAATGTTTCTCTCTGAACAAATAAAACTGGTGTACAGCAGATGTAGAAGTAAGTGTTTTAATGACAGTTTGTGTACAATAGCACGTTAATAGTGGTGATGATTTACAACATTTGTATAGTATTAACATTCTGTATTGACATTCCCTCTGGAAAGCAGTAATCAGATCCCCTACCTAAGTGAAAGGACTAATACCAGACAAAGAATGCTACATTACAAGTAAAAGTACTGTGTTTATAAGTGCAGTAACATTTCTAATATTTGCCTCTAGCATGTAGTGTAGTAGACTAAAATAAATGCATATAATGAAAAGAGTTAAGTACAAAAACATGACATTTATACTTAGATACACTTGAGTAACGTATCATAGGGTTTTATTAATATACTATTATTTATAGCACTTTTCACAAATGAAATCCAAAACAAAGTGCTTTTTAACAAGCGATAATATTTAAAATAATCATAAAACTGTGATAGAAGGCCACATTTATGGAAACAGAGAAGGGTAATAAACACTTTTGAATATATACTATATAGAAAAATAGATAAAACAAATGAAAAATAAGATGAAATTGCATTCTACAACCGGCAGCATACAACGTATTGACATTTGAGAAAAAGAAACAACATGCTATGTACCAGAGGCAAATAATCATCATTTAAGGAGGATTTTTCAGTTATAATTAAATTATAGATTGTGGTCACTGATATTCATGAGCTGAAGCTTCAGAATGAGGGTCAGCTATGGAAACACCCTCTACCCAGTAGTTGGCATTCAGGAAAGTGTGAGATGTAAAAAGGAATCATGCCATACATATATGTTTTCGATAATAAAAATGACATATAAATAAAATACATTGTATTGAGTCAACATGAAGAGACTTAAGTAGTTCCACAGTTCACGAGTTCGAATCCTGTCTGTGGCGTGTCCATAAAATAAAAAAAACATTACAAAGTTTCCTATGTGTGCCCAGATAGCTTTTAATATATCAATCAAGTGGAAATTGTTTTAAGGAAGACACTTTTTTTCTTTTCTTTCGCCTTTTCCCCTCATTTTTTCCTGCCCCCTTCTTCCCCTTCTTTGATGGCCAGCGCTTTTGACCGCTCAGCCTCACTACCATTGGTTTCAATTGATTGCATCATGACGTCAAAACGAGTGTTTACTGCTGAGAAGTTATACAAAATTGTATTGTTATGGATAGATACACTGAATGTGCCTTCCGAGAGCTAAAAAAGGTTTCCACTATAGGAAGGGGTGGGGGGGGGTACAGGTTGTAGTTTGTTGTTATTCCGAAAATAACTCGCAAATTGGTCTGAAATAGCTTGATAATGTAAACTCTAATGTGCAAACTTCCCCAAATCCCATAACATGACAACCAACTAAAATTAGTGCGTGTGTGTGTGTGATTATTATTTATTGTGTATGTCTAATGTGTGTGTGGGGGGGGGGGGGAGTGTGGGAGAGAGAGAATCATGTATTTTTAAGGCCATGTAAGCATACTTGTTAATTGATGCCAGCAGATTTTAATGAGCGTGCTGATGCATTTTGAAAATGCACATGAATATGTTTGATCATCTTATTGTTTTGTGTACATGCATGCATACATATGTCTAATGTGTGCACTGTGTGTGTGTGTGTGTGTGTGTGTGTGTGTGTGTGTGTGTGTGTGTGTGTGTGTGTGTGTGTGTGTGTGTGTGTGTGTGTGTGTGTGTGTGTGTGTGTGTGTGTGTGTGTGTGTGTGTGCTCTGCAGTGGCTGCATGATGATGTTGGTGGATGAGTCACCCAGTCTTCATCACGTGACATCATGAATCACTGCACCTCTCCATTGGCAGAGCTGCAACCATCAACCATTCCACTCCTCCCTTATCTCATCCCTCACTCCCTCCCCCCTGCCTCTGCCCAGCCCTGTGTTACTTTTTCCTCGCCCTGTCATCTGGCACCCCCTCTGTCTTCCATGTTTCTCCACCTTCTTTTTCTCTTCTCTTTATTGTTTTACCTTTATTGTTATATGCATTGCAGTGCAGCCTAAATATGTCTCAGCATTAATACTGATCATGTGTGCATTATTTATCATACTTCTGTGCATCTCTGCCACTCACACAAACCACCTAAGTAAATGCATGCATCCCTTCATGTTGTCTGTGCTGAGATTGAATTACTGGAGCTCAATTGACAGCCCATGGAAGTCCTTGACTTTCAATACTGAGTGTTTCTCAAACCTTGACAGCCATGCATTTGTGGTTATTGGTCTGCGTGGGTGTAAGCACATCCCTGCATCCCACAATTACCATCCCCTGGTGGCTGCTCCAACATCTAATCACCCTGCTGAACACCCCCCCACCCCTGAGCAGCACGACGTATCAAAGCAAGCTAAATCCTGTCTTCTGCTCCCTCCCACCTTTAATTACTGTGCTATAATCGGCCCCTAAGGACTACACAGGGGATTATCATTCTTAACCCTAGATGTGATTTATGTATCATGAAGATGATGTAGTTTCCTGAAAGCATTAGATTACAATTGCTGTTTACTTTTGACTTATTCAAAATCCTACTCAAAATCTAAACTAGACATTTGACTGGCCATCACATTATATCAACAAGTGATGTTGCATTCAAGACCGCTCAACTGCAGCTCATGTTTGGTCCCTTTTACTCTGGAAAGTACACCCTCACACACCATCAACAGTTTTCATAGGGACCATTTTTCTGTAGAAAGTATTTCCAGACTACTTTGCTCTCATTTTTTCTGCTCTGATCACTTTCGTTCAGAGCAGAAAAAATATCAGAGAAACCATGACATATAAAAAAAAAAATATGGAGATTTCCTAAATTTACATTTTAACTTTCAATTCCAAATCCATCCATCAATCAATCCACCCATTATTCCAATAATTGTTGACAATGAATCGTTTTGTATTAAAAATAGTTCACTTTATTGTTTCTTTACGTGTAGCAAAAGTAGTCATTGACATGCGCATATTTACATCCAGCAAATGCATGTTGATTACGATGGTTACGACAAGGTACATCTAGAAAGATCACGGACAACACTCGCCGCACACAGGACTCATTTTGAGGTACACTGACGTCATTGTTTCTGTCATCTTTGATTTTTTTATACTTTTTTAATTGATGCTTGTACGTCTTCAAAGAAGCAGTTTTTAGATGCAAGTATACATAAACGTGCAGACACTGTACCCTCACCTCTGGTCTGTCGCTTCATATTTCAGCCCCTTTTCCTCATCTTTATGTAACTCCTTTCCTAATCTCGTAAAAAAACAACTTGTTAGAAATTACAAAAAGGCTTGGTTTTTACCTCCATCTCAACTCTTTTTGACTAATGGCCTGGTGTTGACGTTTTTTTCAGTATGAGATTGTCGATGCCATTTATCTGTTTTGGCTTGGCAACAATGATGTTGCTCATCACTTAGCAACAGATGGCTTCAAAGGTCAACAATACGGACAAACCAAAGCGCAACATGTGCTATTGTTCCCAGTGACGCATTTGAAAAACAGATATACCAGGAGGAGTGTTTATTGATTACTGATTATCAGTAAGTCAAGAAAGGAAATGTCAGCAATCCAATCCCTTTTGTTGCACGCTAAAAATATATTTTACAACGCCAATCCAAGAACAGATCCTTCATCATGTTTTAAAAATGATCAATAAACTCCAATTCCATCATCCCACCAGTTTCCATTACAAAATAGGTGACATCCTTGATCTCATTGACAATATCAAATGGTACAAAAGAGGGAAACGAAGCATAATGTTAAGAATGTCACAGTGACATGTAAGGCAGCAAATATCAGCCCAAGAACTTCCTACCTAAAAATGTATGATTGATGGTTGTGCAACATGTAGACAACAAGACCAATAAAACACTCTTTAAGTTGATAATGGTCAATAACAAAATGTTGATTAGTAAAATGAGTCATTGAGCTGAAGGGAACTTTGGGGCGCTATAGCAAAGCCATAGATGGTATCTTTAAAGGATAACGATAAAGTTTCTCTATATCACAAATGTAAACTGAGTGCTACAAACATACAAACAGGGTAGGGGAGTAAGAAAATATTGAACACATTTGGTGATATAGATTAATAAAGGAATAACACCAGCCTTATCCTTTTAAATGCATGTGTTAAGTAAAAAGAGCAGTATGCCTTCACCACTGTATTCTCCTCTGAAGGCATCAAAAAATGCCATATAGAGTTTGGCCAGGCTTTGGCACCATAGCAACAAGGTAATTGAAGTTATGCAAAAGTATGAGTCATCCAAGCCATTATAGTGATGGTAGGGTGGCTTCTGCAGCCCTGTGTATGAAATATGCTTTTGGTGCGGTATATTTCATTATAAAGAGCTCTGTGTGAGTATACATATAGAGAAGGTGCTGTTCTGCAGAAATGTCTTGCTGCAATTTTATACAAATAACACAAAATGAATACATTTGCATTAAATGTATTCATTTTAAAAACAACGAGATAGTGAATGGCTTCAGCAGCAGGTCATTTCAAGGTTATGATGATTTAATGTCATCTCTAAGAGACGACAGGTGCATCAGTTGATACATTACATGGCCAAAAGTATACAGACACCTGTTTATCCAGGTTTGGGCTCCTTCGGTCCAATGAAAGGAAATTGTGAAATAGTGACTGTTTTGTTGGAGGACATATGAGCAGTCAATCGCTAGGCCACCACTTGTCGCGGTTCATCTACAAGGTCAACAGATATTGGCGTCTCCGACTACTTGATTTTCTTTTATCCCATACTTATAGACGTGGAAAGTAGAAGCCGAAAGTTGGTGTTGATATTGGAACTTCATAATGCTCTTGTGTCTGATTACACATGACCGAAATGTTTGCCGTCCACATAGTTTTGGCCATTTAGTGTAGAGTCGGAAATATACTGTATTGATAAATCATTTTAAAAATGTCCCTGCCTGAGAAAAATACACAAAAATCTCAGTTAAGACAGTAAATTCCAACAGCCATCAAACATTTCCCAGCATCCACCACTGCCTTTGTTGTTTCCGACTCTTTGACTGTGAAAATATATTTTTAAAAGGTACATGTAACAACATATCTAAGCGTCCTCCTTTGTTGGCATTGTAAAATGTCCATATGGAGAATGTTGTCATGCCGGGAGTTTGGATGAAGAGTTCTAGCATGAGTCATGCTTTCCAACAGGACGCCTTCATCCCATTTCCCCTCCTTCACAGAGGAATGCAGATGTGTATCTTTCCCTTCATTTTCCTACAAAAGGTACATTTTATTCAGACTACCTCTGTAAAAAGTCCTCCTGAATGCCAACAACCATTTAAAAAAGGAGAAAGAGACATATGTAAAACAAAACCAGCAAAACTAAATCATAGAGATACATTTTCTCTCTTTTCTCCTATTCCCGCTCTTTTCCCAGCCCTTTCAGTCTAGCATCGGTCTCTTCATGAGAATCTGCTCTATGTATTTCTCTAGATCGTCACGGTTACTGCTGTCTGGCTTCTTTCCAGCAACGTAAAAATCTTCATTTCTCACCACTGCAGGTGCCGCTGGTGAGTAATAGAACTTCTGTTGGGGAGCGATCATGCGCATTCTGGGAGGGGAACGTGGTTTGGGATAGGGCTGAAAGCGATAGCTGCTGTAGAAGGGCCTCTGCTGGGGGCCTACGGGGGGGCTCCTCAGCCGAGGTTGGACCCAGCTATGGTAACGGCGTCTGGGAGGGAAAGAGTAGGTGTCGTCCACGGAGTTACTCAGGTAGTTGTTGGGGTTGAGGGCAGGTTTGGTGACATAGTAACGGGGTTTGGGTCTGGGGGCAGTAGGGAAATAGAAAGGGTAGTACTCTGAGTACTGCTTCCTCTGGTAATAGGAAGGGTATTTGTAGGGGTACGAAGGGTAACCAGTCCAAACCGGCTCGGGCGATTGGAGCCAAAGATCCTGTTTGTACGACTTCTGAGGTTTGGGCCAACGGTTGGGATTGGCTAGAAGAGGCTTTCCAGGTTTGCTCCAGAGATCCTGCGATTTTGTTTGCGTTTTTTCCTGTAACCAGTTTTTTAGGAGATTGACAGCTGGAGAGGGTTGCTTGGAAACCGGGTATTGATCGGGAATCTGTGGTATTGTATAGCCGTTGATTGATGAGTAGGACGAAGACAGCGGAGTCGGAGGTCGTTGCCATCGAGGAGGCATCTCAGGCGACACGTCTTTCTTCTTCTTCTTCTCCACGTCGCTGATGATATCCACTACGTCGTCGGCGGGGAGGTGGAGTTTGTTGGAGATCTCGATCAGCTTGTCTATAGTTTGGGGATCGATATCGTCTTCCTCGGTCACTTCCTGCTCCTCGTTGGACCTCTTGTCCTCGGCGGCGTTGGACAGAGACGAGGTGTACTTCTTGTTCCCGTTGTTCTGTTTGACCATGTAGCGCAGCAGCATGTCCGAGGCGATATCCGCCAACTTCTCCTCCTCCATCTTGGCTTTCTGGGCCTCGGCCGCCTGCCTTCTCATCTCCTCTTGCTCCGCCTTAGCTCGAGCCTCTTCCTCCTCAGGACTCAGCACCTCCTCGTCTTCCTCCTCCTCCTCCTCCTCCGGTTCATCTTCTTCCATGGCCTCCTGATCTGACGGAGGCTTGGACTGTGCTGCATTACTGCCAGCGTTATTGTCCTCAAAGTCATCCATGAAGTTGCCTCCCCTGAATGTTGGGATGTTCAAGCCTTTCTGCGTCTCTTCCTGCCATTTCAGTTTCTTCTTGGAGATGGCGAGGTCGTTGCCTTTTTGGATGACGTCGTTGTAGCTGCTGTAACCTCTGCTTTCTCTCTGGGTTTGCTCTGAATCTCCTTCCCTTTTAGTAGCCGCGTTCAAACGTGGAAACTCCTTCATCATGGTCTCCAGGTTCTTCAGCTCCTCGGGGCTGAGCTGCTCCTCCTCATTGCTCTCTTGTTCTGGGTTCTGGGGGGCAGAACCCTGACTGTTGTCCCCTGTTCCATCTCGACTGGCGGGCTTCTCCGTTTGCACCTGGATTGTTTGACTTGTAGTACGACTCGTCACTTTTTCCGTCATCCTTTCCTCTTCCTCCTGAGCTTTCTTCCTCTCCTCTTCTTCCTGTTTTTCCCGCTCCTTTCCTTGCGCTGCCATCAGAAGCTCTAACTCTTTCCGTCCATCTCTGTCTCTGTCTGATCCCTCCATCGTTCTCACTTCTCTGCTCGCTTCGTCTTCATTATTAACTTCACCCATATCAGCATTTATGTCTTCTCTCATCCCATCGCGCTCCCCTCCCTCCCTTCTTTTCTCCGCTTGTGAGCGATTTAGTGCCTCCAGTAAAACCGCCGCTAGTGTTTTGGGATCCACATCTTTAAAGAGCTCATCTTCTTCTTCCTCTGCCTCTTCTTTCTGTATCGATCGCCTCTCCTCTTCCCTTACAGGAGGAGGATCTCCGTGTGGCTTAACGACATCTCTGGGGATGTTGATCGGGCTGGGGGTGGACAGCCGGGGGAGGGAAGCCCCTGTCAGGAGGACTAGGAGGGTAAGGGCACTTGAGGCTTTGTGGTACCCAATCATGGTCAGTCAGAACCGGGTCCACTGTGAGCAGCAAAGGGGGGTCAAAACTGCCTGGAGGAGAAAAAAAAATACAGTGATCAGTTTCAATAGGTCTGGATTTTTCCCCTTTAGCGCCAAATCACAAAGGCGGACACTTTTTTATATCTGGAATATGCTAAGGTTAGAATATAATTACATAAGTTGGGGAATTTATTCTAATATGTGCTTCGTAATATAAAAATGAAGACCTACAATATAAATGATTCATAAATTACCAGATTGTTTTCCTTTTTTCATAAACTTAAAGAAAAAAAAAGATCATATAGTCAAAGTTGGAAGAAGTACTCCAATTGATTTAAGTAAAAGTAGAAATACTATGGTCTTAAAATACTCCACTACAAGTGAAATTCCTGATTTTAAAATGTTACTTAAGTATTAGCATCAAAATGTACCTAAAGTACAACAAGTACTTGTAAAATGGATTTCGCAGTATTTTATTACATTGTTTTTTTAAACATCATCATTTTAGTGTTGTAGTTTGTGAATGTGGACACAATATACTTGCACCACAGTACTGCAATATACCATATCAGCCTATCATGTGTACTGAAACTGTGAGTTTTAAATAAATGTTTGGATTAAAAAGTACAATATTTGCCTCTTAAATGTAGCGGAGTAGAATTAAATGAAAATACGATGTAAAGGGTAAAGGGATAAATAAAGGGATTCTGATTCTGAAATATTACTTGAGTACATGTATAGTTACTTTCCACCTCTGCATACAGTATACAGTAGGTCATATTTCACGCATGAAAAGAAATTAAATTCCAGAATTCAGACAATGCAGAGATCGACTGAACTGCCTTATTGAATGGAGGGGGGGACAAAACATACGGGAGCGGGTGGGGAGGGGGGCAACAGGTGACGTATGTTACCGTTCCTTCTTTTCAATTGGCAACACGCCTACATACTTGTCAACCCCCGACTTTAGGATAAGTGCACAAATAGGTCCGAAATATCACTGTTTGGCTGCAGGTCGCTTACATCGCCACAATAACCTGTTCTTATTCATGCATGGCACCAAGCCACTGTGTCTGCTGCAGTTTAAGGACGCTGCAGAAATATCGGCTGAAGGCCTGGGAAGTATTTTATTTAGACCAATTTTTATAAAAACAAGAATTTTAGAAACAATTTAAGATGAAAATGTAAAAAAAAAAAATGTAAAAAAAGAACAGCTTTAATGTCGTTGTGTTTTTTTTTCAGTGAAACCTTTGAAGTGCCAATGAGATGATTGGGTGGCGCATGTTCTGCAGTGGAGGTGGCTGTGTGATGCGTGATGTGCAAACACGCAGCAAATGATCTTATCTCATCCCCCAGGAACCAGATCAACTCTGCTGCATCTGCCTTATTATTTCACTACAGAAGGTTCAGAGATCTGGCCTAAACAGGTCACATAACAAAGATTCCTAATCCGCTTCTGAGAGGCAATCAGAAAGGAAAATCTGCCAGCATATAAAGCCACCTCCAGACTTCTGTCAACAGCAGCACCCCCCCACAGCCCACACACCAACTGTAACCTCCAGACCCCCAACAGCACGGACGTCAGAGGTGCAGACATTTTAGACACGACACAAGAATGTCATTGTGTCTCTGTTTTTATTTTAATGTATTTTATTATAGATTTTCAGCGTCACCACCTTAAAGCACTTGTTTTTCAACTGGGTTATTTTTGGCACGGCAAGTCATGTTTAATGGCTGGAGATGACGATAATTGTGATGATGGTGATGATGATGATGATGATGATGATGATGATGATGATGATGATGATGATGATGATGATGATGATGATGGTGATGATGATGATGATTGGGAGGAGAAAGAACATGATGAAGACAACAGCCACTTCTGTGTTGACCATAAACAAAGAAATATACGAAGGGTGCAATTCATCTTAAGTAAAATAAATATCCATAAACTATGAATTATAAAATGTTTTTTAAAAATGTATCCATTTTTACATATAATTATAAAATATAAAAATATAGGTTGACATACATATTTCTAAAGGTGTTTCATCATCATTTTTATTTATTACCAGAGACTTTAATCCATTTTTTGCAACATTCTTGGAAACATGTTAAGTGTTGCACTGTGCACAGCTGAAAAAAACAGACCTATGGAGTTGTTAAACATTTTCAAAAATATTCTCGTTATCAATAATAAGACATCCAAAGCATTAGATTTCCCTTTTCAGAAGCTAAAGTAATGCAAATATAAGTTTGGACTCACTTGCAGTCAGTGGGATCGGCGGGGGGATTCCAGCTTCCCTGCTTGTCACGTCACAGTTCTGGAAGTCCCGCTTTCATGCACTGAACACGCTGTTCTGTGAGAGGTGGGTGTTTTTTGCGCAAAAGTGGCTAAATGTGGTCAGTGTTGTCGCTGAGGCTCGGTCACCTCGTCTCCCGAGATTCTGCTGTTCGGGTCGTCTGGTTCCAGCACCACGGACAGCGGCTGCTCGGCTCTTATAGCTCGGTCCTCCCTGCCCACGTGTTTCATGCGTCAAGCGATCCCCATTGACGTCACCAGACTGGGTTTCATTCATAAGATTGCACTGCTGTCCCCCCCCCCCCCCCCCCCCAACCTCCCCTCCTCTCCCCCTCCCCTTTCTGATCGAACCAATTAGCTGCAGTGCTCGCGCTGCTGAATGAACAGAAGCTGCTCAATGAATCCGCAATTTACCAGCCTTTCTGAGGACACAGCATGTGGAGTTGTTTTTTTCAACAATAAGCAAAGATAAAGAACATTTAATACACTACAATATCATACACACATATTACCTGTCAACCAGGAAGTGATGGCAGCTGAGGATGGTCCCAAGCCCCATGTCTTTTGTATGTACACATTATTTATGAATGTACTGCAGTTAGAGCGTTCTGTAAACAAGTGATCTGAGATTATTGGAGTTCAGATACCATGTCTCCCCAACATTGTATTGCTGAACGGTGATGCCTCTCTCAATAAGTTAAAGCATCAGAAATGGTGCTTTTGGCTGGTTTAACCGCAGCCAAATTAATTCTCATAACACGATGGAAACCCCCACATGCTATATTTATCGAACAATAGATATCTTCCCTCCTTGACCTACTGATCTCAGAGCTGTCATTCACTTCTGTTAACAATGCTAAAGGATCAACACTAGAGGCTATTAAAATAACTGCTGATCTGATGATACCATGATCATACATGTAAAATATGATTGTAAATATGAACACCTTTTTGGGGAATTTTTGGCTTAGGTAGTTAACCTTTGACACAGCTCATCATTTTCTCCTTCCTCTGTCTCTATTCCCATGGCATAGTTTTTCGGCCTTGGGGTTGCTGTAATCTCCCTTAAGGAAGGGCAGTTTGGGTGCTTTGTTGTTGAAAGTTTCTGACCCAGTACAAGCTGACATCAGATAGTTTATTGTTCAGGGATGTCTAGAAGCCCTTCTTATCTGGAACGTAGGTTCCCTGGCATATATTATTTTCTATGGACAACAGCTCTAGTTAGATTCAGGCTCCATATTTGTCTGGTCTCTCTGATGAGGAATGTTGATCATACACTCTGAACTGGTTCAAACATCGGACTGTAGAACAGTTCTTCAGTATTTGTCGGGCAACCGCTGTGGCTGCACCAAATGTCTTGTCAGTTCTCCGGCCGTTAGCTTCATAATAAACCTTCAGTGTTTGCCATCAAAGTTCCCGCTCTCCCGTGTCTCTCTGAATTTCGTCTCCATCGCTCCAGAAGTTTCCATCACAAACTTAATATGTTGGAAGAGGATTACGAGAGGACTCAATGTCAACTTGGTTTAAAAAGATGACATTTTCTGTTGAACGTATAGATTATGAATAGTTATGCTCAAATGTGTGTAACAGAAGAACCCATTTTTGTAAAATCCTTTTCTTTTTTTTCAGTTTTTGTATTATCGTTTGCATAATATGTATCTGTATACTTGTGTCGCTCTGTAAGGTCGACCAGAAAACAATAACAAGTTCAGCAAAGATGGGTAACATATTCGTTATAAATTACCAACAAATAATGCATTGTCTTACATGTGGCTGATTCTGATTTCACCCATTACACTGACACGCGGCATAGAGATGGCGCACCTGTGTTAAACATGGCTTATGGAAGGACATTATATAACAATGCACAGTGCACTGAAACACTATATTCCCTGTGACCGACTACTATAAATATGAGTGGCATTAATTGATCTTAAGTTATATGAAAGTAAATCAAAAATGGAGTTTCCTTCTCGACACTTAAGCCATCATCAACTAGAAGAGTTTAGACAAAACTAATATAAATATTTTCATGTAACTTGACCTCTTCATTTTATAGGAGGATCATATGATAGGATGGACACCTTTACTTGACATGTAGGCCCACCTGGTGGTGAAATTGTTTTGCTAACACAAACAGATATATACCTGTTCCTATTTTGTTTTTTACATATCCATTTTATCTATCATTTTCACTCACCCTTTAATCATCATTTCAATATGTCTCCATTGTTTTACTCTTCTTGCTTCCATTTTGACTCCGGTATAAACAAACACCCATAAAAGCAGCAACAATGAAAGATATAATAGGCATGTGCTGGTATAATTCCATAACATCATATGGTTAACATTAGCAAAGCAGCTGCAGCACTCCCTGCTGGCCAGCACTCTGAATCAGGGTCCAATGCAATGAGTCACCTCACGGGGCAGGAGCTACACTGCTGCATGTTGGCGTTAGTGTTGGTGTGTACCCACTCATCACACACAGCCTCAGTGACAGGGAACAAAGAAGATGATACACTTTGTATTTAAGGAGGGAGTGGAGAGAGCAGAGGTGGAAATCAAGAGTATGATGTTTGCTACATACCCAGAAAGTAAATGCAAAGTTTTACTGTAACTCTGCTACATTTATTAGACAGCAGGAATGCGAGGTTACAAACAGTCGTGGAAAGTATTCACAACTTTACACAAAACTTGATTATAATAAGTACGTTTTGAAGGATATTACAGAAGGGCTTATTCATATTTCTCTCATAAACTTATTCATTTAACATTTTATTCCTGAAACAATAGATTTTTAAACAGCTGTTGACAGTAATAATCATTTCAGTAGGAGTAATAAATGGAGACTTCCATCTGTATAAACCTTAAATGATCAAATATAAAGTAAAAAATGAGTCCTGTGTTCAGGTTTCTGTTGTGGAAATATATGAAAACCGCCACATGCTGTATTTATTCATCGAGACCTCATTTACAGGATTAGGCAATTCAACATTTCAAACAAAACATCTTGTTAGACTGGGACAGTTTCATTGTGTTCATTTATTTATTTGTATCCTATTTACCTGGGTTGTCTCCCTGTAAACACACATAAGTATTATTATGCTCCTGTGATAAAGTAGGCTATCAAAGTTAATGCTATTAGATTATCACAACTGTGAACATTTAGTTTAAATGTTTTTAAACATACATTTGCGATGGTTTGAACTGTGACTAGGTATCGTACTTCCTAAGATATCTAAGCTGTAAAAGAAAAACAGAATTTGTGTAAAAACTACAGTTAGAGTGAGAGAGTATGACAATCACAATGAACATCACTCATGCTTTGTTGACACATCCATTCACCTGAACGTCCTCCTTAAAAAGGTTTGTAGCCACGTCCTCCTCCTCTACCTGACAGACACGAGTCATATTACACACACCTATTCATTTTAGTAACACAGGTTATTGTACACATCTTAAATAAATACATGATCATTTTATTTTTCCTGGGAATTAGTGTAAAAATGGCAACCCTAATGAGGGGATCTGTACATTGAAGTTAAATGTCTGTTCGTTTCTAAAACACATATTGTGAATTATTTAGAAAGATCTGGAGTTTCTGAACATCTTAAATATCCTGCGCTTGCGCTTCCAAACTCTGTCCTATACTGCTAATTTTACAGACACCCGAGCATTGGTACAAAACACCGGGACAACATTTGCTTAAGCTTAAAATTGTTTATTTGTTTATAAAATTACATTCACACACTGAGTCCCTTAAGCCTTTGCCTGCATTACAGATTGGTGAGTTTCTGCTGACAGCTCTTTAAACCACACACTGTCTCCTCTCCCCCTCCAAGGAACCAGAAACTTTAACAGAGAGATTTCAAATCAAAACCTTAATTGTCTTTCACATTAATGAACAAGAAAATCACCAAATCGATTTTAGTCATTGCATATGATAAAGACAAAGTTCCAACTGGGTAACGAAGTAGAATATCACACAATGGAGATGGTAAACATTATTGAGACACACTTTTGAAAAATTGGAGGGAAAGAACCAGGCTAACAAAGCACTGCCACTTCATGCCACAAGTAGCCACGTTTGGAGATGAGGAGGTACGTTTGAACATTACTTGTGTACAGAGTGCTTCACCATTACCAGCTGTTATTGCATCATGACTAAGAAGACACTGAAGAGAAACTAGAGGCAGGCAGTGTGATGCAGCCATGACAGCAGCCGCAGTGTGGACATTCAGTAGAGCTAGCAACCGGCTGTAAGACGTAGTCGGACAACAAATAGTGCTAATGCTAAAAACTTTAGGGCCATAATTCAATTCTTATACTTAAAAGACATCACAAGGCAAGAGTTAAAAGGTGGCATATTATGAGAAATGATGGTGAGGAAACAAGGGATTTAACTTTTCTCCTAAGCCAATCAGAGCTGACTTTCAGGAAGGGGTCTTAAAGAGACAGGCGCTGAGACAGAGCGTTTTAAGACAGATGGTGAATACAAGTACATTCAGACAAAGAGTATGAGAAAAATAACGTTTCTGTTTCACATTAAAGCATGTAAACATGTTCTTATAGAGACCCAAATACATAATAACCATGTAAAAGTATTATTATATGTCCCCTTTAAAATAAGTCCGTTATTCTGCTACCATGCTGTACATTTGCAACAACCTCTGTCCTGCAGATGTCTCAGTATGTTACACCTCTTCTCCATGTGCCCTTTTGATGCATTAGTTCCACTACATGCCAACAGAAAACAATCAGATCACACAGTGAGCCCTTACTCTTAAAAACACACTAACATTCAGAGTTCAGCAGAGGAAAACAGAGGATTAGTCCTTGCTGTGTACAGACAACAGTGCTGCAGTCTGACCTCCACCCTTTCTTAGTTTAAAGGAGGTATACACATCATGTGAGGACATCATTCTCCTTAAAGAACAATGCGTTGCAGTCCAATATTTACTTCTTCTTTCTGTACAAATAAACAGATCATCAGGTTGAATGAGTTCACAAAAGAGCACTAAACTAAGAAAACAAATTCTCCTATTAGAGGTCCAGAACTCCTGAGAGGACGTTATATAAATGAATCCCTGTATAATGAAAACATGCATATATTTTGAGGCAATACAAGAGTATTCCCCTCTGTAGGATTACATAGGACTGAAAAATGTAACAAAACGTTAGCAAGCGGCAACCACTGAAATCAGGATTTAATATTGTGATACAGCTTATAAATTATTTTCCAAAAATATCTAATGATTCATCACACGTTTCTAAAAGGTAGCCTATCATCCGGCTCTATTTTATAGGAATTTTTTTTTTCTGAAAGCACAGATACTTTACATCGTACAGTATAAATAATGACGTCAAACAGGTCTATTGAAAGAGAAATCCTACTGCATGGTCACTAAGTAAAGACTTATTTCAGATACACTCATTTAAAAAAAGCTAAAGTTTGAGTCAAAATGGAAAGCTATCAATCACTCGTGAATCAACTCTGATCGTGGTATGGATTAAACATGTCAGGCATCACACCAGCACACTCACTAAAAATGAGTGGTGTAACAGTTCACACATACACTGCTTCTGTGTTATTTGGGGGAGTAGAGCTCTGATTGCATTGACCAAAACACACCTTTTCAGACTGGCTTTTAATGTGTGATTGATGCTGTGCCATTGTGATAAATGTGCTCTTATTTTTTGATTTTAATTTGACTTTTTATCTTGTGTTTTCACCCGTCTTTAAGCACCTGATCAAGCGCTTAATACACACAATGTATTATTATTGCATGTTTCAGATCAAGCATCATAATATTGTGTCTTGCATATTCAAATCGCCGGCAACAGATTATTTTCTCTACTAACTCGTATGGATTTTATATCCTTAATTAAAAAGTGAATCTTTAATTGACATTCTTTCATCTCAGATAAATTGGGTATATTAGTAATAGTCTAGGATTAGAGCTTACATTATTTGGATCAAGTTTTCATGTCAGCATAAACTTAATACATTTTTGCATTTGTGCAATGACACTAAATCATTTGTCTGCAATGGAGCCAATCTTTACTCTGTAAGTCATGTCAAGGTAAGATGAAATTGTAAAAATAAACATCTTTCCTCTTTAACAGTTAATTAATCAACATGTTTTATTTTAAACTGGGGATCGAAAAGGGCCCTGACCTAAATCCTGAGGTATACGGTGAACTGTGACACCACTAAGTCAAGAATTCAAAACAGGTTTCAGGCACTCTATTGTTTAAGAAATACCCTTTGCTTAAATTAAATGAGAAGTTACAGAAAGAGCATTTATTAGATCCAGCTCTTTTTCTCTTTCTGACTTCTACGAGTCTAGCAGCGGTTACTCATCTTAAAAAGCCTCAAACTGATCACATCAGTAACAACAACACATTCAAAGCGATAAAACATTGTAACAGCATGAACTTACTGATATACTGCTCTAAAATGTGATTTATTCCAATGCCTTGGGACCAGCATTTAGTACCAGCAGAACAATGATTCTAATTCAATGCTGAGCTTCTCCTCTTCATCTCAGTGGGATGTGATTCTCCACTGCACTTTGTTAAATTGCATAAGACAGACTTGACATTTCCATCTCGTCTGGTGCCTCAGTCCACTCACAGTACATACTGTATGCATGGCTGATAAACAACTTATTTCAGGCTGTGATGAAAATCTCAAATGTCTTTGGTTCATTATTAACCACCCACAATGCAGTTTGTCACCCCGGGCCTGTTGTGTTGGGTAAGATGATTGGAATGAATTCTAAACGCTGCAAACCTGCCTTCATGAAACATTTCTACTGGAACATTTTTAAGAGTAGTTGAAATAACTGTGATATTTACAGAGCGGAGACAGAAAACATTTCTGTTTTCTTACCAACTCTGCCATCTGCAGTCCTCTTGGCTATGATGACGTGGCTTGTGGGAATGATGGACTCTGTGACCCTTTACACAAACCTGAACTACACACAGCCTGAAAGAGAAGAACTGTTTGAACCATCTTTGCTGTCATGACTGGAGGTGTGAGAATGGCTCTCCTGTGTCCTAAAAATAGATCAGTGGGGGGACAGACATCCTTGTGTGTTATTTCCTTATTATATTTCCATACCAATAGGAAAAATGACAAACAGGATTGTATAAACACAGAATTTTACTTTAAAAAGGTCTGGTGGAATTTCATATTTATTTGATAGTCAAATCTGATGTGCGTACCTAAATCACCAATAAATATATCTTACTAACAAGTCATTTGTGAGCATCTAGAGATATATATTACTCCCTTTGCACCATAGAGCTGCATTGTTGTATCCAAACTATTAAAAACAGAAGTGGGGTCATTTTGAATGAACACTAGAGCTGAGAATGAGGATGAATCCGCTGCTGAAAATAGTCCCCAATGAAGGCACCATTTCCTCCTGATAAATATTATGTAAGTTACTGAGAGAGGACATACTTTTCGTTATATATACTGTTTATGAAAATGGGTATATAAAGAGTTTGGGATATTTTACTGTACTGTAAAATATGTTTCTTTTCACGTGGCTGCATTAAATAAATTAAGTAAATCTCCTGTTTGAGTGGCAGCTAAAAACTGCAGTAGCCATCATTTTTATAATTTATGAAACTATATATCTGTAAGCTTTCTTAAAATTGAATGTCTTTAGTAGGGTTTTAAGTCGAGTGTCCCAGACAGCATCTATAAATCAGAAAGTATTGTGAGATGGAGTAACACATTTTTTTTGTTTTGTCTTTTCATGAATAGTTGAAAATACAAATATATAAAAACACCATCAGACTTATCACTGAAGTGACGCTCACTTATTGTGTTTTGGCCAATCCCGGCCTGTACCACATTCAGTACCTGACTGTTTACTTATGTTTCCTTCGAGCTGCCTCGCTGTGATTCAACGTCAGGATTGATTGCAGATTCTTATTTCAACTCTGATAAACTAAACTGGACTCAATCTCAGCCCTTTAAAATCTGAACATACACAACCCCCTCCACAAGTTTAAATCCCATGTCCTCAACCGCACGCTCAGACACACACACGCTCAGACACACACACGCTCAGACACAGACAGACACACACACACACACACACACACACACACACAGAGCTGAAAGGCCTGTCAGCGCAACGATCTTCCGTTCCTAACCGAGTCTCTTCCCCAGTCAAACACTGCACGTCGGCCCCCAGAACCAGAGAACCAAACACCATCAGTCCAAGCCTGTTCCATCCAAGATTGTGCACCCCCCCACCTCTCATTCAGCCCTCAGCCTTTGTATCTGCAGTCTTTCACAACTCAGTGTGTCCTACGCCAAGCCCATCTCCTCCAACACACTCCTGGGCGACTCGTCCTCCTGTGGAGGGAAAGGGAGGACTCAGTAACACTTCAACAACTATTTTAAAATAAACAAATATGCATATTCACTTTTCAAGCAGCTGCCAGTTCTGAGACTTGGGTCACAGCAACAACTTTTTTAAAATTGTTTTATTTTTTATAAATCACATGACTTTTCAGCAACCCTGAATCACTCAGAAACATGACACAGAATCGAGTTAAATGCTAGCTATTGACTACCTATGGCAGGGGATTAACCCTTGGTCGTGTCTTTAACTGAAAACAGCCGTACAATGAAAGCATAACGTCTGATCGGATTCATGATCTTGTTTATATTTGTTCTCCTAAATATTATAAATATTGACCCTTTTGCTGTCAGGGCTTCCTCCAGCATAATATTGTGGACGCCTAGCCTGGAATAAAGACAGCTATGGCTAACAGCAGAAGAATTTCAATGAGATGCTCCAGGTAAAAAACAGAACTGAAACACCAACCCTCCATGGTGGAGGAGGTGACGGTGGATTGTGAATTACCTCCTGCAGCAGGTCTGCTTGTTCGATAGCTTTGAGGACGCTCTTCTTAGAGGTATCCTGGATCTCTCCTCCCATCAGGAACTCATCTAGAATGAAGTATGCCTTCTCAAAGTTAAAGATGATGTCCAGCTCACATACCTGCACAAACAAACAACGGCCATCAATGCTATGTAGGAAATACACATTTACATTGTTTTAGGAGGTACACTTTCTGTGACCATAGCACTGTGGAATCAGCTTCAGACAGAGCCAACAGAATGTGACTTACGCTGCCAAAGTATTTATCCAGAAGCTCTACGAAGCGGTGGATGACTTCCAGTGTGATCAGCTCATTGTCCTGCTCTTCAATTGCACAACAGAAATACAGGCTAGCGTACCTGCATGAACAGACACAAATGCATAGAAACAGTCAGGCAGCAAGCGTCAGGAAAAAAAAAGCTAGTTGCAAATATTTTGACTGATTCCAATTGCGATATGATTCCCAATATTAGAGGGATTGATACATGAATAAATCTATCATTTGTGGGATATCTCTGCAGCACTTCATTCAAAATGGTATTTTAACACATATTTCAATTAATTGTGCAGACCTTATGGAAATCATGTGAAATCCTCCCGAAGTCACACATCTACGGTCGTTAAATCCTGTGCCTGGTGTGCTCTCACACAACAAACAAACAGCCCCAGCTTGGGAGCGATCAAATGATTATTCATGTGCAGATGCAGTTCTCGACTATAGAACATCTTGACACCCTAAAGGCTTGTTTAATCCAACTGACGGACCTAATGGCATTTCTTTCCCTAAAAAGAAAGAGCTTATTGTCACATTTGAAAAACATGAAACAATGGAATTTCTGGCATTTAGTTTGAAAAAAATTAATTAAAAAAATCGGAATAGTTGGCGATTAATTAAATGTTATTGTTTTAGTGTTTGTTGAAGCTCTATTCAACTCATACCAAATAACTAGGCAAAGGGCCGATCTGATCACACACAAACAAAGCTCAATTTGTAGGGACTTGTCTTGGGAACTGAAAGGTTGACAGTTCATGTCCCGATCGGACCAAAACAAAAATGGTAGGTTGAGATGTGCCAGTTCACCGTTCAACACACAGAGTGTAAAAGTGAATTTCAAAACCGACTAATAAACATTTATCATGATTGATGTTTGTAATTACTACACAGTAAACAGTTGAGGCCAGATTGACATATTTATTCTAAATACCAGGCTTGCAAAGAAAGGGTTAACAGGGGGTTTCTGATACAGCAGAGCTTGTATTGTGAGTGTTCCCTCATTTCAACTCCACTGCAGGAAATCCCTGTGTGCTCCTCTCATCTCCCGCCCACCCGCCCACGCACACACAGGCTTCTTCGTTTGTTAGTCCACCTCTGCATTCTGCTCGCACAGTAATGAGCCCTGACACACACTGATCTCAGTGTGTGTGCGCAGAAAGAGCTGTGAGAGAGGAAAGCTGGGTCTCACCCTTTCCACCCACCTCAAATCTAATGCTGCTCAGCCCACATAGAAACAGAAGAGAACTTTTATTGGTCTGTGGGAGGGGAGCTAAAGTAAAAAGTAGACGCAGTGAAACTTGCTGCTTTCTTTAAGTCACACCAAGACTTTTTACTGAGACAGTGGAATCAAATCATCACTGATTTCCAATTAAAGAAACTAACATTCGCCTGAGGTTAAAATTCAGCTTGTATAACAACAACGTACAATGGGGCTCCTCCAAAGCCAATGGTGCATTCACATGCCCCTGGGACAATGATGAAAATAATGAGCTGCAGCCCAGTAATGAAATGCAAATCAATACACTATCATCACCATACAGTATCATCCTCTCTTCCTGCTGTCACTGGGTGCTTAATTCTATTTTAATGCATGTTCTTGTACAGTACAAATACATGTTCAGTGTTTTATTATCCTTTATTACATGGAACACCGTAATGCAACAATAAACTGAATGCATACTCGTTATTGTGTGTGTGTGTGTGTGTGTGTGTGTGTGTGTGTGTGTGTGTGTGTGTGTGTGTGTGTGTGTGTGTGTGTGTCCTAGCTGATAACAGGCTATCCATTAAAAGAATCTCTGCTCTTTTGGCTGGCTGGTTAAATTACTGATAAATTGTTTATTACCAACTAAATATTTGTTTCTTATCTTTTTAATGAAACTTGTAATCACTTATTATAAATTCTGATATTCTTTATTTTTGGTTCTCTTGCTTATAGGAAATAAAATCATTCGATAATGAATACATATCGTTTGTCCATTTTAATCATTATATGCTAAGCCTAAAGCTGTGAGTCAAAGCTGATAAAGGTTATGTTAAATTAACAATGGTATGCTTTTCCTTCTCACAATTAACATTAATCAAGTTGGCCAAACATTAAAATCAAACTCTTTGGTTTTGTCTTTGGTGGAAGGATTACTCAAGTTCTGTACTTAAGTTGGATTTTTACTTTATGTGAGCATTTTCATTTGATGCTACTCACAGATGCTACTCTGCATCTATTACACTACATTTTAGAAAGCTAATAAAGTTATCACATTTATCTGACAGCTTTAGTTACAGATTATAATACTATCCAATACAAATATAACTAAACTACTATATCAACTTTGGTATACTGTTAAAGGTTAATATTTCCAGCATCAGTTAATAAAGTCATTCAAATTAGCTCCATCTTTACCAGCTGTCATAAACACATGAACGCACCAACAGTTACTGTCCAGTCATTTGGTAAATGCAATTCTTAACTGGGCTATTACGCACAGTAATTCCTTTTACTTTATGTATGTAAAGTATATGTTAATGCCTTTACATATTTACTTTCACTTAGATTTTAAATGCAGGATTACATGTCAAAAATGAATAAAACTAAGTGAATTTTTAGTAAAAGGAGAACCATATAAAATAGAGAAACTCACTAAAGAAATCAATGACATTATTTTTATGGAACACACTTCCAGTTGCTGGGCAGAAACTAGAGAAACGTTTTTGATTTGTACCTTTTATAGACAATCTTGAGGTCCCTCCATTCTAGAAAGCTGCACATTTTTGGTTTGCGGGCGAGCACTATCTGCATGAGCTCCCTGACCATCTTCTTCTTGTCGCGTTCCGCTGTGGCTGTGTACCACTTCTGCAGCCGCAGCTTCCCCTGCCGGCTGAACAGCAGCATGAAACGCATCTACACAAACACAGAGGGAAAACATGAGGAGAAGGAGAAAGGAAGGAACAGAGGCAGGAGAAGCATTCAGTACAGGGGGTTGATATACAGTATGTTCCAGGTCGATGTATCTGCCAATAAATAACATTTCTGACAAATTGAGGAAAAAGCTTCATTTTTTAAATGTTTCATCACACGACAGTGCTAAATGCAGTTAACAAGTCGATTTCACACTCACACATCTGCTGCCAACTTCCTCTTTTTAACACTAACATAGTTATATACTCAGAACAGTTCAAACATGCTTCACACTGACAGCCTTCCAGCAGACAAGAAAAGGCAGTGCAAGACATTTTTTTAAATATGAGTAAAATAAAACTGCACATTTAAACTCTCATGTATAATGATAGCAATTAAACATATCCTAATTAAACAGCTGTTTTGAATCAATTCAAGCAACACTTTTTACTCAGTTTCTCCACCCATTAAAGAAAGTTTTGAGTAAATTATTCAGTGTATTTTAAATGTTCATCATTACATTTGTTTTTAGTGAATGTCACATCTCATAAAACCATTTCACAATCAAAAGAATATCATACCAAACTCATTTTTAAAACAGTTACACAGTTTTTTATAATGTCTTGATAATTGACACTTTTGACAAATGTTCTGCCTGGCCCTTAATTCATCATTTTATAATACTTCCCTTGCTGGGAGTTTAGAGTCTGCAGCTGCACAGGACTAAGTTTAAAGTAGGCGGACATCAAAAACACAAGATAGGCTCACTGTTTTAATGTCAGAGCCCGTGGTTTAGTTTGCGCTCCCATATCAACCCCTCGGCACATTCTTGCAAAGAAGCTCACTCACTTTACAAAACCCGCTCATCACCAAACAACAGACACACACGGCTGGCATAGCAGTATATTTAGCATCTTAAGAGCCAGATATTTCTCTAAGGAGTAAAGGGAGATAAAATTAGAACCAAAGAAAGAAGAGCAAATTCTCGACCTACATTTGGCCAGTTAACAGGCTTGCATTTGGATGATACTGCTGCTCAATGTCTGCTGAATATAAGGCAACATTAAAACGTTATTAACTGGGGATATGGAGATGTTGTGTCAAGACATACTGAGGCAGGGAATCTGGGATTATTACTGCTTCAATAAAACTCCACCGCTTCACCTACTAGTTACCTTTACTTAAAGGTGCCACAGAAAGCATCTATCTGGTATTTTAAATTGTTCTCTGATGTCTACAAAGAAGGTTTATTACTTTGGTTGATCCAAAAAATGTCAAGATGTGGTTTTATAGGCCCATTTAAACCCTATGATTTGGTCCTAGAATGAAACAAGCTGAATTGCCTTATTTGGGGCTCATTTAAATAGTTATGACGAGCTCTGCTCTGATTGGCTGGTTTACAAGGTGAAATCCATGGCTGCCTCAGAGCCCACAGAAGTAAGTGAAGTTCACAAAACTGTGAGAGATGAACCATGGAGGCTAATGGCATCCAACCTGACATGTTTGAGCCTTTATTGGAGGAGGAAACCGATGGATTTAAAGAACAGCCAGTTGGTCGGAGATTGGAGAGCAACGTTATGGAGTGGTACGTGTTAGTGTTTCCAGCAGCTGGTGTATGCAAATGTTGGGGCTGGACTTCCGTGTGTGACGTAACACACAGGGATTGTTGTAATTCACCTGTCTTACCGCTGTGATATGCATATTCATGATTTGCACGTGAAGGAGGAAACAGTGGTGTTTGAGGTTCACGGTATGTCAGTTCAATGTATCGAACTCTCCTTATTCAATCCTGCCAAGGTATATGCAGTTTCCATTCTATGGCACCTTTAAATGCGCCTGTACACCTCTTTCGGGTCTATATGACAAAGAGACAATGTGGGAGGTGTGGTTACTGTTTGTTTAATAGGCGCAGATGTATTGATGTATTATATCTAAATATTGTCTTAAGAGCTACTTCAACATGCGTATGTGTTTAGTGCAAAGGACACTTTAGTGTTTATACTACATAGTGTTTACAGCTTCACGGTTGAACACTCACAATAATGACTGCTTAGTCTGATCCAACAATGTTTGAATATTCTACAATTACGGAACAATCAGACATTTCAAGATTGCTGCTTTCAACAATGCATGATGCAGTACTGGTCTCAAAATGTGTGTTTTTGAACAGCAAGACAACAGAACCCAGCTTAAATGTTGCAACACACTGGTCGTGTCACAGTGTGATATGTCTTTGCTGTAAAGAAAACATGAATAGCTGAGCTAAACGACACACATACAGGTTTACGTCAAACAATAATCATAATATATCTTGTTGTTACCAACATCTGAGTGTATTTGTCAGCAACGGTTTTCATTCAACCAAAGCGTATTAGTGGCCATTTACATACACCAGTTTGGACACATATTTTGGGTAAATATAGTGTACTAATACATTTAACAGTTATTCAATAGTTCATACGACAATTTACTTAACAAATAAATAGCTACAATGTATTGTCATGTACTGTTATATCATTACTGTGTATTTAACTGGTTAGAGACAGACAGCTGTTTGACAGTCATCTAACTGTCACCTCCATGACACCGACTAACACCTGGGCCTAATCTCGTTACCTGCGACTAGGAAACTCGCCAATTATACAGACCAAATCATATTTAATGCGCATTCAACATCACTATATGTCAAAATGTTACAGCTAACATTGCAAGGGCCATGCGCTGAGTAAAGTGCCACAGTATGTTAGAAATACAAGATCATTTCCCACCTTATGCTGATATACGGCCTGTTAGCTCGCAGGCTATGCTGACAGAGCCAGGTGAAGGTAGCGCAGGTGGACACTTCCTGTAATCATACACCTTGCTAGCTTTAGCTTAGCACGTAGCTCCTGCCCCCTTTTAAACGGAAGAGAAGCAGTCACTTACCACTTCTCCTACCTTTTTAAACTACAGTGACGGAACACACGACTACTATTTCTACACTGCCTGGTCCGCGTGAACGTAAACACCGCAGCTAACGTTGACAGTGCATGTCAGTGTGAGATACAGTCCGAGGTAAATTGAGCTGTACCCATTCACCGCTACACTGAACATTTCCGCCTTTACTGAGCATGCGCGGGTAAATGCTTTTTCAGCCCTGAATTTTGCCTCTCAGGTAAAACCCATCTCGTCATTACTCAAAAATATATGCAGTGATGGGATGTAACTAAGTATATTTCCTCTCCAAGTACTGTTTTGAGGTACTTGTACTTTACCGGAATATTTGTATGTGATGAAACTTTATACTTCTATTCCAGTACATTAGAGAAGCCAATGTTGTACTTTTTACTACACTAAATCTGTCTGACAGCTTTAGTTAGTTTACAAATTCAGGTTTTTAAGCTAATACAATATATATATATATATATATATATATATATATATATATAATAAACATTTCATATAAATATAGGTTAATATATCCAGCAGCAGTATATGAAGTAGATAAAAAAATACCTTTGACACATTACTGCATAAATGATCATAATCAAGTCATTTCATGTGTGATTATGAAATGAGCCATTATGCATAATGAGTACATTTACTTTTGGTACTTAGTATATTCGATACTTTTGTACTTTACCTAAGTAAGATTTTCAATGCAAAACTTTTACTTGTAACTTGAGAATCTTTACATTTTAGTATTGCTAATTTTACTTAAATACAAAATCTGAGTCCACTTCTGTAGATATATATATATATATATATATATATATTTAAAATTGTCATATTATTATTTTTATTTCTTATTGTTTTATTTTAAAACTACAAGTTGTGCAAACATGTATAAATTGTAATTATAGCATTACATAATAGCCAATCAGGCCAATGTGTTAATCAAGGATAGATCTACAGTACATATTGATTATTTAAAGGGACATATTCTGCGAATTTAAGGCTTCATACTTGTGTTCGAGGCTTTTAGTAGGACATGTTTACATTCTTTAATGTAAAGAAAAAGAAGATAATATATATAATTCTTAGACTTTTTGTTTGAATATAGCTGCATCTGAATAGCTCCATTTTAGTGCCCGTCTCTGCCCAAGTACAGTAATGTAAGGCCCACCATTGCTAAGATAGTTCTATTATAATGGTCATGCATTTGATACAGGAATGGCATTACCGATTTTTAAACCCACACAAACTGATTAGGTGGTTTTATTTGACAGTTTGTGGGTTGGTATGCTCTCCAGATAAATGTACAAGAGCACTGAAAAAAGTACGTTTTTCATGACCCATTTAAAATATGGGAGTCATGACTTCTGGCTGTTCAAACACTAGAGGTCAGTGTTTACCTTCCACAGATGCTATCACTAGAGTAATCACAGACTGCATATTTGTAAAAACATAGTATTTTAATAAATATAAATACAGCACAATACAAATGTAACTTGGCAACAACAATGAAATAACAAAAATAGATATTAGAAATAACATTGTAAAAATAGATTGAACATACATCTTGTTTTAGTACTTTTGCAGTGCATTGGTGCCTGTTGTGTCAGACAACAGTAAAATACTGAATTAGTTACGTTCCTTCATACTTATTTCTCTTGGGTAAACATTAAGAGAAATAAATAACAACACATATAAACTCCCGGTCAATAATGTTTCCAATATCTGTCGTACTAAATGTGTGTATCCTTTTGCCCCAGTCTTCTTTTATTAAGTACCTTATGAATAAAGGTGTCAGTGAATAAGTCTTTTGAGTCGTAATAAGTCATATAAACTGTGTAAAGTAGGTGTGGTGTGTGTATGGTCATCATGTGGAGTGTGAGCAGCAGTAGTCAGACGCAATGGAACGAAGGCGGGTCTTCAGAGTGGGCTCATGTTGTTAAGGCTGGTTGAACTGGCCCATGAACAGAACAGCACCTGAACACAGGATGTCCAACATTAGACACACAACCCCACACGCTACAGCCCAGATAAATACTTCTAAAATTGGATTTCAAAATAAAACGTAAAAAAAAGAGTCTTACCTGTTTGTTTGTGCTGGATGAGGAAGAGGAAGGGTCTGTCCAGAGTGATCTCCTCCACTGCCATACGGGAAAACATCACAGCAGCTAAAGGAGGGGAGAAACGAAAACCAGGTCAGAATCTGGACGTTTTTGCCCAGAGCCCTAAATACTCCAGGATAAAATGTTGTCTTTTGTCTATTATGTCATTGATTAAAACACACAATGTTTTTTAAAATGCTGTCTGACACAGGGCCCTTAATAAGACAGGGGCATAAATACGATTATTATCACTGCCGTATGATGATGTCATGTTTGGTTGTATATTCTTAAGTCAATTTTAAATTTTCAGCTTTGTAAGCCAATACAAAAATGCTTTCTCTCCTTAAGTATCGATACAAGCTAACCAAACCGTGACATAGCACATGACTCAGTGCTAGCATGTCACTAATGTGATGTTGTTGTGTGTATTCTTCTGTATATTATATTGTGGTTAAAAAAATCCAAAAATACTTTATCAGGATATGCTGGCTTTGACTACAGCTTTGTTTTTATGTAGTTGCATCCTTCATTTAGCATTTGACTCAGCAATTCCCTTGTTAGAAACTGTTGTGTGTTGGTGTGTGTTTCAGTATTGGACCTACCTGTTGCTGCTGCTCCCTTGGTTCCGTGCTCATTCACTTCAATCTTCACTCTCTGCAGAACCTTCGACACACACAGCCTCTCATCAGCTGGAGGGCAGAAACACACACAGATTAGATACCTTGTTCATCAGAAGGCTTTCCACTCATTCTGGCAATTCAAATGATCAATGCTTGCATGATAACGTAGGAGGTTAACTTACTGGTGATGCGTGAGAAGTCAGCAGTAGCCAGGTTGAACATGTCTCCCAGACCCATGTTGATCAGACAAGACTTCAAATCCACCTCAGAGTTCAGAGTAAACCTGCGAAAACACACACAGGTATAACCATTTAACTCTAGTTTATTAAGGCTGGTATCCGCAAAACAATTCATATGACAAAAACAACCAAGAAAACTACACTAAGAAAGTATATTTTCAATGATTTCCTCTTAACTACACATACTCTCATAGCCGTTCTCCCTTACCTGGGCATGGCGAGCTGTCTCTTGACATTCCTCAACTCTGTTCTCCACTGCTTCATCCTCTGGCTGCTCAGATCTGCACTGAGCGCGCTCAGAGGAACTTCAGGCTCAAAGGGCGAGACCAGGAGCATGCTCATTGAGTCACCATCATATGGGACCTCAATGACATCATAGTCAACGCCATCAGCTGTCACAAACTCGCCTGTTGATTCAGAAGAGAGGGGTTTTTTGTAAAATGTTTTGCTACTTTGTACTTCTACTCTACTACAATTCAGAAGTAAATCATATACTTTTACTCCACTACATTTAATTAATACCTTTAGTTTCTTTACAGATCTGGATTAATGATGTGAAATATAATCAATACTTAAATCAGACTTTAGTTCACCTGGAGTAAATCCACAAGCTACCCTGCAAGGCCCTGGCTACTTTTACTTTTGGTACTTCAAGTAGATTTTGCTAATACTTTTCTAGGACTGGAACAGGCTGTTGAACATACCATAGTTCAAGCGGTTGGTGAGTTTCATCATGTGGACGGGCACGCTGCTGCCGTTGGCACAGTGGAACATCCTCTCCTGGGTCAGTTTGGGGTCAAAGGGGACTTTCCACAGACCCTGGAAGTGGAGGGCATTCAGGAGGACCAGACGGGTCGCATCACTCAGAGAGCCAGGCGCCAGGAAATTGGGGATCTCACCTGCAGAAGAAAGGTCAACAAATGAGTCACGAAGGATTCAGAAGATGTAAGCACTTGAAATAAAAGTCTCTGCGGCAGGTACCTGCTGTGTGGTCTGAGACCCATGCGTTGATAACGTTGACAGCCTGCTCTGGCTTGGTGAAGTCCACCTGGTTAGGTTGGGTCTGGAAAGCCTTGGTGAGGGCGTGGCGGTATCTCTTCTCCAGACTCATCTTCCTCTCCACCATGACCCCGCTGACTGTGTCCACACCCTCCTCACTGGACAGGTCCCGCTGCAGGAGGCGCTGCTGGCGGGGCATGCCTCGCTCTGCAGGACAGAAGAGATCAGGGTTGGTTTGACACCAAGAAAAAACAACAATAATACACCACAATATTTCCCTCCTCCCAAGCTAGAGTTTACAGCAGAAACAGATCTATTAACTCCATCACACTTCTATCCGATGACCCCTTATTCAAGGGAAGCCAGTGCATGTATATGTTATTTTTATTTTTTCTGCACACTGTTGTTGTTTGTTTTTGCACCATTTCCTAACAAAATTCTCAACTCCTCTCTCCTTTATTGTATGTGTCCCCCACCTTGCAGAGAAAAGCCCATCGCAGCAGTCAGGGCCTTCCGGGTGGTTCCAGCGGCACCGAGCTGAGCCATGGCGAGGACTGAGGCCACGCCGTACGGAGAGAGGGCCACGTTCTGGTCTACAGAGTCCCGGGCCAGCTGGGAGAAAATCTTCAGGCCGAAGTCCGTCTGTCTTTCCGGGAGAGAGCCCAGTCCCACTCTGCTCAGAGCCAGCAACAGGGTAATGTACACGCAAAGCATCCTGGGAAGGAAAGAAAGAGGAGAGTAGGTGTAAGTTTGATTGAGGTTGGTTTCAGTTCAGACTCAGGCACAATTATGGCATCTAGTACACACTGTGACTGACATCCATAGCACTTAATCCCAAAGGAGTAGAAATATGTTAAATGTTCTTCAGGGATAAAGAGACTTGTGAAACAATGCTCCCCACATGTGTTTTATAATTGCATTATTTCTGTTTCCTATTAAGAAGAAACACTAAGTACTTTGAATTGCTCAACACTAATACACTTTAAACTGCTTGCAAATGTTTTGAATCAAATTTTGTGACCAAGGCAAGATTCCAAAGAAATTCTTTAGCTTCCAGGAAACTGGTCAAATAAAATGATCCAAATGTCAGACTCCCATGATATTATGTGTGTTTTTGCAATACAAAACAAGATAAATATGTGATCACATCCAGCCTACAATAAATCCTCCTGTGCTTTATACCAATGGAGCTCACATTCAAACTCCATCTTCCCAGATATTCAGACGAGTATGACTCATGCTGAATGTGTACACATTCACGTCTGTGTTTCAGCTGGAAAATCTGCCTGTGTGTGTGTGTGTGTGTGTGTGTGTGTGTGTGTGTGTGTGTGTGTGTGTGTGTGTGTGTGTGTGTGTGTGTGTGTGTGTGTGTGTGTGTGTGTGTGTGTGTGTGTGTGTGTGTGTGTGTGTGTGTGTGTGTGTGTGTTTGTTCCGGTAACTATGGTTTTCCACTGCAGACATCAATAGAGTGCACTGTGTTTGAAGAGGAGCTTGACTTCATGTAGCAGCAGCATCACAGAACGCTGCAGGCTCACAGGTCGGTGCTGACCTCGGCCTCTGTTTGCATAAGCCTTCACATGCAGCTCAGAGAACGGCACAACACTTGATTTACTACTTCCTGCCTTGATTAGAGTTACTGTAGTGAGTCAGAATTAGTTACTTTCCACAACAAGTATTTCATGTGGTGTAAAACTAATTGAAAAACTGTTTTAAGGGGGTAAAAAATGACAATAACTCAACCACATTAGTAGAAATAAGAGTTTTCAAAAACATTTTCTGCACTAATAAAAAATTAAACATTGACTTTAAAGATCTGAATCGACAGATATTATAACATAACTGTATTGGGTTTGTTGAAAGTAATAATATTAAGTTGAGCCTAATATTTTCTTTATTTCAACTTAATATTATTGCTTTCGACTAAGCTAATACAGTTATGTGAAATCAGTGGACATAACACATTTAACTGAAGTTAACGTTTCAGTGTATGATGCCTTTAAGGATGCTACCTCTTTTCTTATTGGTACATTCTTTTAATGCTGTACACTGAAAAACTAAAAGAAATTGCTTGCAAATGTTACATAACTGTATTAAGTTGGTTGAAAGTAATACTATTAAGTTGACCCAAAAGTGTGTGTTTTAAACTAGCTTTAAACTAACCTGATAGAGTTATATGTAATCTGTTGACACATACATTTAATTAAAGTCAACGTTTCAGTTTTTTCAGTCTTATATTAAAAATAAATAATCTCTCATCTGCAGCTCAGACCACCATGTTATCCCTTGAAAGTCACATCAAATTAAACATTTTAATTGATTCTATTCCCAAAATTCCCCTTATTGCACCCTAAAATAAAAACTATATTTGCCAGTGCTTTTATATTAGATTTCCCAAAAGTTCTGAAAATTGGTTAAGTTATAATTCTTACCTTATGGTTGAGATGTTTCAGATTTAGTTCAGCAAGTTTATAGTTGTTTCAGCTTCAGTCTGCTGCTGCTGCTTGAGTGTGACTGTCTGAATGAGTTTCTGAGTTTTTATAGTGTGGAGCTGCATGGCCCGAAGCCTCGCCCCCCACCTACGCACAAACACACACACAGAAGTTATTAGAGAGGATGATGTCATCTGACACTGTCTGGACGGGCTTCCTTTTCACGTCCTCTCTCCCCTCTTACTCCCTTTCTCTGTCTGTGTGTCTGTTTTCGACCAAACCATGACAGAGCACAAGGAAATTCACTTAGCTG
The DNA here is from genome assembly GCF_036324505.1 of Eleginops maclovinus. Classification (NCBI taxonomy): domain Eukaryota; kingdom Metazoa; phylum Chordata; class Actinopteri; order Perciformes; family Eleginopidae; genus Eleginops; species Eleginops maclovinus. The sequence continues at coordinate 12,651,285 of NC_086362.1, read as the reverse complement.
TTTTCCCTGTATCATTCACACACACACACACACACACACACACACACACACACACACACAACCTTATCTTGAAACAACCCAAGCTCTTGGGATGACTACTTCAAAACCTGTGAGATTCTAGTGTTTGTTCATTATACACATAGGAGAGAAAAATGTGTTTTAATTACTGGCAAATGACAACACACCAAAAAAACGATAAATCTAATGATAACGCTGAAAATGAACCTTGTTTCCCTGCAGTGTTCATTATTATTAACAAAGGAAAGCAACTTGTCTTCATGATTCTGGAATTTGCTTTTCCAAACCAATGTCAACTAATAAAACATGCATATTCTACACATTTGATACACATTCAAAAGTATGAACATATTTAAATTTGATAGTCTTTTGGACTTGGAAAGACTTTTGGATAATTCATTATTACAATTGGACAATTAGGTTGCTTTACTTTACCTTTTTACTTATAAAAGGGCTGCTACTACTTAAAATGATACTAAATCACAGTATAAAACACAAAGCATATCCCACATATAAATTATCGTGCCTGATTTTCTGTGCAATCTGTAATGTATTTATAGCACTAGCAGAGGTGGAAAAAGTACTCATTCTGCACAATGGCCCATTCCAGTAAAATAAAGTACAGGAGTATTATCAGCCAAATATACTTACAGTATCACAAGTAATAGTATTCAGGAATACTATTACCACTTGTACAAGCATTTTAATCCTCTAGTTTGTCAATGTGGAGCCAATTTTAGAGACTTCGTAAAATACTTGATTGATAAGTACTGCATCTTATGATCTAATATAGTGTTTTATACAACTACATAAAAAGTCATAAAAAAGTGGTTCATTAATGTTGTAGAGTGGAAGTATAAAGTAGCATAAAAAGGAAATACTTCAAATACTTAATATTCTTAATGCAAGTACGTAAATAAAGTCAAATGTTGCCAAAATAATACGCTAAAAGTACGCTACTTGAGTAAATGTTACAATCCACCACTCATCACTGACTAAAAGTACTCTGAAAGTACTGTAAGTAAAGTACACACACTGTTGTTACTGCTGTGCAACATTAGAAAACAACACACTTGTTAAAGTTGTTGTATCACTGCTTTTTTTTCATTGCATATTAAGGGGTTTGTAGAAAGAGCATTTACTCAGCACACATTCATGCTGACATTTTTACCATCTTAATCTTTAATGTTATTAGCAGAGCTTTACCTTAAGCTTTCATTAAATACAGTCACTCTTTTGACTCTTTTTGGGGAATGACACACCAAAGCACCAAATTTGGTTGTGACTTTTAGCATTCCTTATCCCATTACTCACCAGGCATCTGGTAGTCAGGACAGGGAATGAGAATTTACACACTTTTTCCAAATCGATCTGGAAGGAAGCATCTGGCAGACCTTAAAAAATATTTGAAGTCACTTTTTCTCATTGAGGTTACGAAAAAAAGCCAAGAAGAACGTTTTGGAACCGACGCAACTTAAATGCACCCACTATGGTTTCAATTTTGATTTTCATCAGTGAACAAGGACAATAACATAACCAGAATGTGTTAAAGCATGGCTAATAAGGGGAGAAAGGGATGGGTCACCCACATGTTGTCCTTCTGTTGTGATGTTACAAACAGCTTTGGGTTTTATTTTTCGATCTTATGAGATGTTCGTCTCAATACTTTTTTTCTGCATCTGTGTATGGCATGGTTAAGATAAGGGAGGTTTTAGAATTGTATTACACAACCACTCTGAACCCAACACCCTTCATTTCTGCCTTGCTTCATAAAGAACAAAATGGCAATGACTGAAATGTTGAGGTGGAGAATCCGCCAATAGGATTTGGTGACACTGGGTTGGATAAAGTTTGTTGGATATGTGAGGGTTTTGAGTCTTCAATAAATAAACACAATCAAAGTTAGGGAAGGAGACATGTCAAACTAAGCAACAACAAATTAAAATGTCATTAAATAGAGCCCTCTGGCAATAGACAAAAAAACCACTGACACCTTTTAACATCTGGATTGTGTCTTTAGTGGTAAAGGTTTCAATTGGCATTCTTTCCCGAGACAAGTCTGTGGCGACACACATTTTTCTCTCACAATTCTACGTGAAGTGCATTAAAGTGAGTATAAAGGCTGATACAAAAGAAAAAAACATTTCGGCAGTGACTCAGTCTAGTAGGAACTTGGTCTAGGACAAGGAACTTGGTTCAAGTCCTGATCGGACCAAAAGAAATAGGGAGTGTGGAGTGGTAGCTGGAGAGGTGCCAGTTCAACTCCTGGGCACTGCCGAGTTGCACTTGTGAAAGGCATCGAACCCCTAACTGCTGCCTGGCAGCCTCTTCGCTCTGGCACCTCTCCAGATACATGTGCCTGTGTATTCTACCTGTGTTCTGTAAAATGTGTGAATTTCCCCCTAGTTTCATCTTCCTCTTCTTCTTAAAGTAAAATACATGCAACTAATATACTCTCCGAAACCTCCAGACTTTAGTCAGACAACTGAATTGTACATTCCTGATCATCGAAACAGACTCTAATGAAAGAGTTACAAATAAAAAATGTAATCGAAACGGTCTTTGTTGGTCTTTCCCCTCAGTTTCAACAATCACTAACTCTGGTTTGAGAGTTGGAAAGAGAATATATAAGGAGCAGCTGTGAAAATGAGGTTGCCGCCGTAGCATTTTCACTGTAAGACTCTGTTCAAGTAGTAACTAAAGGTAATAAATTATAAATTGGTGCATTAATAGTGGATTAAACGTACACAACAAACGTCTAACTCAAGTAATGGTAAATGGACTGTACTAAAGCGCCTTATCCACTCTTTAGGACCCCTCAAAGCGCTTTACATAATACAAGTCATTCACCCTTTCACACCTCATTCATACAAAGCAGTGGCAATTGCTCTTGGAACTAACATTCATACACACTCACACACCGTTGGCCATCGGGGGCAACTCAGTGTTCTGTATCTTGCCCAATAACACATCGACATATTGACTGCATGGGCTGGGATCGAACCAGCAACCTTCTGGTTGAGAGATGAACGCACTCCCTCCTAGCTACAGTCACCCAGCCTATAGTAAAGAACAAGTCCCTCAAAATTGTAAAAAGTACAGTACTTGAGTTAATCTACTAAGTTACTTTACACCACTGCTAACGCATACTTTCTTCTGACAATGGGAAAGAAGTCAACCGGCGAATTTTTGCCGGTATTTTTGTGTTTAAAAAACTTGAATGAGCACTTATTTTGGCGGGAAAAGTGTGTTAGTTATAACAACTAGTGAAAAGAACTGTCAGACAGCAGAGTGAATGCAGAGGCAAGTGACCATCGCTGGGTAAGTGGGCAAGGCACTGAACAGAACATTTTCTGAAACTCTATGAAGTTTAGCAGTGAGACACCAAAGAAAAAGACAAACCCAGTCTACAAAGTGAGATGAAACGCTTTGGGAACTAGACTGGCCTGATGTCATTGTCTTCTGCCTTTCATCATCCTCAAAGTCAAGACAACTGTGTCTGTGAGGGACATTTACAGGCCTATTTGCACAGTCCTGTATGAAAGACCGTGTAAATGAGCGGTTTCAATTCTTTGTCTTGGTGTTTAAGCGTTATGGCACTTTAATTGCCTTGTAAAATCACATCATACAGCTAATTTACTACCAAGCATAAAGAGCTGGAGCTACCACTAAATTACTTTAAATGTTAGCAACCACACAATGAGGGAATGCTAGCGATGGGCCTATGGCGCGATGAGTCATTGATGGAGACTTTGTTTCACCGCTGTTGCAGCACATGTTAGCCTGCTGTTTGTTTAGATAATGTTGCCAAAAATACACACAAGCATTAGCACATTTCTTTACCGTCCCTTGGCATGATAAAACCCCCACAACCCCCACAGATTTGGTTCATTCCTTATAAACTGCTCAGCACATCACCAGGACGGAGCTGCCATCCATGGAGGACCTCTACACCCAGCGGTGTAGGAAGAAGGCCGGTAGGATATTAAAGGACCTCCATCACCCCAGCAACAATCTGTTCTGTCTGCTGCCGTCTGGCAGACGGTACCGCAGCATCCGGACCAAGACCACCAGACTCAGAGACAGTTTTATACCACAGGCTATAAGACTACTGAACTCCTGAGCTGTGTGAATGTCTACTCACATCTGTTTATAGTACACACATACATATATATATATATATATATATTATACACATCTCCCATACATATCTGTTTATAGTACACATATCTATATATTATACATATCTGTTTATAGTACACATATCTATATATTGTACATATCTGCCATATACATCTGTTATACATAATATATGCATCTGTCCATACCTCCTCATTCCACAGAGTAAAGTATTTAAATACTTTCAATGTATTCCACATATGTATATATTTCACATCCTCAAATCTGTATTGCTGATATTGTAAATATTCTTCTCTCTTTTTGCACTATTTTATTTATCTTTTGCACCATGTATGTTGAGTTGTTGGAGGAGCACGCGACATAAGATTTTCATTGCCAACATATACGCTGTATCTGCTGTGCATATGACAAATAAAACCTTGAAACCTTGAAACCTTGATATGGTTGTGAATGGATTTTTTTTTTCTTCCGTCAAAGTAATTTTTTTGAGGTTTTAAACATAGACATGAACAAGCCCTTGAGACAACACATAAGAAATTGAGACAAAAAGAACAGCACATTATCAAATATAGATACAAACAATCACACAACAGCACAAACACACACAAAAAAAAATAGATATATAAAAACTTTTTTTTTTTTTAAAACCATCCACAGTGATTACCCAATTACTTCACATCTCAGTCAGAGCCAAGTGGCACCGTCAGCTGTTCTACATAAGAAATAAATGGACGCCATGCTACATCAAATTTCCCCATTGATCCATTCAGTGTGTATCTCATCTCTTTTTCAATCTTAAGGAAAAAACATAACATCACAGATCCATCTCCCAAATGAAGGCGGGCGGTCACTTTTCCAGTGTAAAAGAATGAGCCGCCTCGCTAGGAGGGAGGAGTAGGCCATACCATTTAATTGTGGCTTTCGTAGAGGAAGATCCTCCATTGGTACACCAAAAATTCCAATAAAAGGACAAGGATGAATAGTGAAACCTGAAATTGCTGAATATACCTCGAATATTGAGGACCAAAATGCTGTTAAACTAGAGCATGACCAGAATGTGTGATAAAGAGTGGCAGGTGCTTGCTTACACCTATCACACATAGGACTTACCCCTGAAAAGATGTTGGATAGTTTAACCTTGGACATATGAAGCCTATGTACAATTTTAAACTGAATAAGGCTATGTCTCGCACAAATGGAGGAAGAGTGAATGCTTTGAATTATGCTATCCCATTGATCCTCAGATATATTTGTATTCATATCCTTTTCCCAGTTTTCTTTTATGATGGAAAGGGAAGAACCTTCCATTTCAAATATATTTGTGTATAGCCTTGATATCATCGCCCTCACCTCAGACGGGGTTTCAAGGATCAAATCAAGTGGTGATTTGGTGGTAGTGAAGGAAATTGAGTAAAGTAATTCCGTACAAAATGCCTGACTTGTAAGTATCTGAAAAAATTATGAGCTGGCTAAGAAAATTCCAGTCTAACCTGATCAAATGACATGAAGATGCTATCCTTATATAACATCTTTATACTCGACACTCCATTTTTAAGCGACTGAGTAAATGTATTATCCAAAAGAGAGGCAGGGAATAAGTGATTGGCTGTGATGGGAGAATGAACTGACATGGAGACTAACTCATAATGTTTTCAGAACTGAGAACAGATGTTTAAGGAGTGACGCACTACTGGATTCTGGCAGGTCTGGGGAAAATGTAAGGGAATAGAGGAACACAAGACAGCAGAATGTGAGATGGGACAACAGGAACTAGATTCTATTTGCAACCAGCCTGGGAGATCCAGGCAGGACATATCCCATCGCCAACACAACAAGCTCCTAATATTGGCAGCCCAATAGTAGATTTGAAAGTTAGGTAGAGCCATCCCACCATGTATTTTAGGTCTTTGCAGGAACAACTTCCTGATCCTAGGTGTTTTATTATTCCAAATAAAGGATGAGACGAGACTGTCAAGTTTTGTAAAGAATGCTTTTAGAAAATATGGGATGCATTGAAACAAAAATAAAAATTTGGGGAGGACATTCATTTTAATGATGCTGATTCGTCCAGCTAAAGAGGGCATGGTGGACCAGCGAGTGAGATCCTGCTGGGTGCGGTCCAAAAGTGGTGTAAAATTGGCCCTCAAGAGTTGAGAATGGGACTTTGTGATACACACACCAAGATAATTAAACTTATTATCAGTCACCTTGAAAGGTAGAGAGGGAAATGAGAGCTGACAAGATGCTGTAGTAGAAGCTTGCTTTGGCCTAGGTTAAGTTTATACCCTGTGAATGGAAATTTGGCGTCTTCCACCCACCCAGTTCTCTGCGGGGGCTTCAGTAACATGGGAATCAACTGTTGCCAAGTCAATACACAACATCACACCCACAGACTCAGTATTTATTATCTCCAAAAGGACAATATATAAAAACAATATGAGGAATACAAACTAAGATGCACTTTTGGTTGCCAGGAAAACGATAAAAACATGCAACTTGCCTGGTACACAAGACATCCTGTCCTAAACAGTTTTAGATCTTCTTATTCGGAAAAATTGGACAGTTGACTAATCTTTTCATCTAACGGCTTTAAATGTAACTTAACTTGCCCCAAACAACTTGAAGAATATCCAATTAGAATAGTTTGCTAGTGAGACACATCATGTAAATAGATCAGTGTGCGAGTGGAATTACTCAAAGGCTTGTTTGTGCTTTTTTATTTTATTTAGAGGCCATATAAAAGCCTGCTCATTCTTTTTCCAGTCTTTGTGCTGAGCTAGGCTGAACATGTCCTGGACTTACGTCTGAAATGGGAGCACAGATGTAAAACAGATGTACGAGTTCTCATCCAAGCAAACAATAACAGTAGTGTGTTCCGTCTAAACTATAAAAAACAAAGCATAAGCATTATTCAATCTGCTTTCTTCCAAGGTACGAGGGCTGGGATTATAAAAATATGAATACACTTTATCTATAAATATTTATAAGTTCTTTCAATCGCTTTGAAAAATATATTCATCCTGACGACCGCACTGGAGTTATTTTTTATGCGTTAAGGTTTCCAGATTAATTGCGAGGGTTTAAACGGTAACAATGAAAGGCCTACTATTTGTATATGTATAGATCTTTTCAAAACGGTGTCAAAAAGTGCTATATGAGATAAATATAGCATACAAATAATAATACAAAAATAAACAACATTGAGAAGAGTACATACTAAAAAAGGTACAGGCAGCTAAATAAAATAATTTAAAAAGATAAAAGTTGAAAGAAATACCTGTGTATATTAATGGGTTTAAAGACGATGACTTAACAGATGAAATGTAGGTGCGCCATTTAACGCTAATATGTTTTTAATCTGACTGTTAATTATTTGGCATACTGATTTCCAATGAAAGGAAACAGACGCTGATTAATCATTGGTCACAGAAACGGTACTGACCAAATGTGCTGACTTCAGATTTCGAAAGAGAAAACCTTCTCATGGGTTTCTTAACATCCTACTACATATGGCAGATGAAGAATTACGTAAAATGTTGAAAGTAAAAGGAGAGGGGATTCCCTGTTTTACTAGGTGACCTCTGACCCTGAGGTTTTGGCTCTCTGTCTCTGGACCAAATAGCATTGAGGCTTTAAGTGTTGGTGTTTGATTCATGTTTGTGTGCTCAGAAAATGTCCAACCACATGGAAAAAAACTAACAGTTGTTGTTATTATTATTAATAATAATAATCATTTGAATTTATATAGCGCCATTCTAGGTACCCAAGGCCGCTAAAACACACTTATAAATGCACACAGAAACTGAACAGTGTGACGAATGTGTCATCACACCGGTCTGAACTGGTTAGTTTTGATTTAGATCTGCAGAAAAACTTGACATTGCTGCAGTCTGTTCTTGCTAACTATTACATGTTTTACAATAACATGGAAATAATAGTTACAAAAACTGCCGAAACATGACTCTGATGTTCTAAGTCATGTGTTCCTTGGTCATTTGGAGGGATATTTATAAGTAAAGTATAGTTTCTGTAATGTGCTTTGTAAAATGTACAATAGTCAGCAAGAATAGACTGCTGCATTGCAAGATATATAAGCTGATGCAAATCAAAACTTACTTGTTCAGACCGGTTGGGCGTGGCACTGGTCACATGTGGTCTTTTTCTGTTTAAGTGTGTATTTTCAGGCTGATATTTCCAGTTGTATGCTCATGTAATCGATTTGCTTTAATTGTTGTACATTGAGCCTGTGTGTGCATCTGCATGAAGCTGTTTAAGTTTGTAAATGCATGTATTTTCTCAATGTTTCAGACTGCCATTCAGACTAAAATGCAGTTGTTCTCCCCAGAAAATTCTGGTCAAGTATAATATACACACAAGTGGAATTCCTCCTTAGGGTTTAAAACCCCGGTCAATATATACAGGCTCTGACATTTGCCTTAGCGAAATGCTCGAGGTGACTTTGTGGTAACTTTTATTCAACCTTTATTTAACCAGGTGAATCCAAATTTGATCAAAATCTTTTTTTAAATATGATCCCTAGGAAGATATGTCCATTACACAAATGATCAAAAACCTCAGACAACTTCGATTTGAAACCAGACAGATAGATGATAGATTGAAGTTTGAATCAATCCTGCAGATAATTTAAAAATCAAGGGCCATAAAAAACTAGACATGTTTTTCCAGTATTCCAAGCCGTTCCATGTAATGGATATAATTAAGTAAGTATTTGGTGCAAAAACAAACTTAGAGCATACAGTATATGCATGGCTTACCGGCATTGAATGGTACATTAAGATATACCAGATTGTACCATGTGTAATGAGTCCTGAAGCCTGAGTTCAAAATATATCTCTAAGCAGCATGATTAGGTCAAACTGTAGAGGGTATCATTAGACTACCTCAAACATGAATAGGCGTGTGACCAGACATCGATATTAGGATGGAGAGGAATTGAGTTTCTTAACAAGAGTACTAATATGAACCTTGAAATGTAGACGTTTATCCCACCAAGGGTGTTAAAAGAATGGGAGGAACCCCCCCCTATACAAAGAGAAAGCAACAGTGCTAGTTGTGTCAGGTTTTGTAATGTCACATCCGACAGCAACAAATGCCTCATAGGATTAAAAACAGGAAGTGAATCAAGGGGCAGCGATAGTCACTTCCTGATGTCCCGGCAGAGACTGAAGACTAGAGGTTATTTTATTTGTTTGTGACATTCTGTGGTATGTTGCAAAACACAAGGTATTGAAAGGAATTGTACTTAGCTGGAAGGTGAGGCATGGTGATGTAAGTACAGAGTTTTGACTCAGTTTCTATGGTACTGCACCGGGTTTTCCAATGTGGAAGAGAACCACAGCTTCAGTCCATAAGATACAAGCTAATTTTGTCACTACACTACAAGATTGAACAACAAGTATACATATCTCAATAACTTCTTGTTGGATTGCAATGTAATGGTGTACCAAATAAGTTCAATGGCTGATGTCAAAAACAGGCAGGACACAAGAACAGGCAAACTTATCTAAGAAGGATTTAGGCAGGGAACCATCAATGCGAGTCAGCTGAGGATCATGAAGGCCGAACACAGGCTGGAAAGCTAAGCTGTAAGCTAATTACACCTGCAGCAGGGCACTTACTAATATACATACAGACTGTAGGACTAATGAGGGAAATAGGAAGCAGGTGAGGGGGAAGTCAGGTAATGGCGGGAAAGCGGTTACCGCAGGACATAAGGACTGCAGCTCAAATGACCGCAGAGCTTACGTCAAATTACTCTTTCCACTACCTAAAGTATGGGGAGTTCCACTCGAAGAAGCATACATTTCCTCGTTAAAGGGTATTCAGGTAGGCTCTGTAGGGACATCTACAGACATTTGTAGTATGAACAGAACTACACTTCTGTGATTTCTGCAGACGTCTGTATAGGGTCCGCTAGGGAATACATCTGACTGTTGTGACACTCATCTTGCAAAATGTAAACTATGTAAATTGTGAAATACATCTGGTTAGCTGACTGGGATTCCAACCAGACCGCTCAGTCACAGTTTATCATTACGTTTATGACCTTTTGATCCTCTAAGCGTGTGGTCATCATGAAATGCGTGCCTTTGTAAAGGATAAAGGGAAGTAAAAGATGGGTGTTTGCTGTTGATAACAACACAAAGGGGGAAGACGTTGCTGTGACCAGTAAATGCATCCTCTCACTTTGAAAGAATTTGTCGAAATGACACATTCATTCGTGATAAGCAACAGGCGATTCCTATGACCAAGTCTGACCTGAGCGCACTGTAGTGTTAATCATGCTGCTGAGTAAACCCCAATAGCCCACTGTGTGGCAAGAGTTTCCAAACTTTCAGGGTCATTGGAAAGGGAAAAGTGAAAAGTAAATTTGAAACTTGAAAGGAAAACTAAATCAACATACAAAATCAAATGATTTGCCAAACACATAACTAAACAAATATTCAAGTGACTAAATTAACCTGTTCAAAGATTAAATTCAAGATTCAAGATGCAAAGGCTTTATTGTCATACAGTCTGCACAGTAGCTACAGTGTAGAAATGGCAATGAACAATGTAAGTCCTCCAACAATGCAACATGAATATACATAGAACACAAAACCAATGAACCAATTCAAATAGTGAAAGAAATAACAGAATATAAATAAAATAGTGCAAGAGAAGTCTATATACATGTAAATGGAACATGATAAATACTTTGACAGAACGTAAAGTTAAATATTGTACGTTAACATGAAATTCAATACTGTTTTACCGTGAATATTTAACTAGGCTAAACAAATACTGATCCTTATCTGAGGTAAAACTTACATTTCACAACATTTTAACGGCAGATAAGACAGCTTTTAGGCTGAATTATAGTAGGAATAAAAATCATAGTAACACTCAGCAAAAAGTCCTAAAAAAAAATAAATCCTGTGCGTGTTTCAAACTAAAGCAGAATAATTCAAATTCACATCATTAAAACATCTGTGATTTTACAAGAATACATTACATTTAACTTGAGTAAGAAAATCACATGACGGTTCTACATTTTTAGGGGTATAATAATCTTTTCCGGGGAAAACTAGGCCTTTATGCCCTCAGCACATTTTGGTTTTATTATATTTATTTTAAGGTTCTGAAATACTTTTCTACAAGTAGAGTTCTGCAAGTATGTATGTTTTTTCTAAACACACTATAAAAAAGTATTCATATGTTTGCATGAAACCAGTCAATGTTGTTCTACCATATGGTGTTATTGGATTACACATGTGGCTGTATTAATAAGTATGTTGCAATGTATTGCTGTACATGTTACATGATATTTTAAATCCCCTATGTACTGTTGGGTAGTTAAATTAACAGCAATGCATCCTATGCTGTTAGAGCATCATTGTACCATGAATATGTACGAAATTACAGTGCTTGATAGTTTAGTGGTAGAATGAATGACATTTTGAAAGTACATCTTATATTTAATACCTACAGTAATCCTTGGTTCTGAAAAAAATCCCAGCACACATGCTAACAATCCCAGGTGGCTTTGGGAACTGATTCTGGGGGAGAAAAGGATATTAGAAGTATTGTTTCTCAGTTTAATCTATACTACTTCTTTGTGATTTGTTACATAATTGCTCTGAACGGATTTCTACTCATTGAGGTTCTTGTGAAAGCAACAGGAAGGACAGTGTGATCCCTGATGGTGAACCACAACGTGGCGTTAAAAGGAATGGAAACTCACTGATGTGGCCTGTGTTAACCCGCATATAGTGAGTAAGTGGGAGAGGTTATGGGGAATTAAATCAAATGTACCGACAGGAGATATGTGCGCTGCTTTGAAGAATACTTGTACATTAATCTTGACACCCAGTTACATAACCTGGCTTCATGAAAACAAACAAAACACAAACGTCTGGAATACTGGAATTCAACACTGTACAAGCAACAATCTAGATGATCTGTGGTTTCAAAGATAACACACAAAGGAGTCTTGGCATCTTGGCCCCGATCTGGACTTGGAATGGATCCACCTCACATTTGCTTGGATGGTCTAAACAAAACCAAATGCCTCCCAGCTTCAACTCAAATAAGGTTGCTTGGTCCACCATATTTTCCAGGGATCAGTTTAGAGTAGGCTAGGTAGTGAAATCGACTAAGTTTGTAGCTATGTTAGCATAGCTTCAATTCCAGTTCTTCTCCCTTCCTCCAGGAGCATTCACTCTTCCTCTCCAGCAGGACAAAATGCACCAAAAGGTTTGGCAAATGGAAAATTCCTTTGACAATAATCTTCTCAAGGTCTGCTGCAATCCCATTGCTTCATTCAGCGGTGTTTATTGGTGCATCTCTGTCATGGCCCAACATTCTCCACTTTATAACGAGGACAAGACACACCAAAAAATGCAGCAAAGTTCATGGTCGCTACTGAACATTACCTGCACTGTCAGGGCCATAGCAAGTAGTGTAGTCGCCTTATTCCGAAGAAGAACTTTTGTCCTCGAACTTGTTGTTTAGGAAGCAAAGTGGGACCTTGTGTTGAAAGTTTTCTTGTCATTCTGAAAGGTCAGCCTTTAAATGTATGCTTGCATTTACCCAACATTAACAGCAATACAGGTATGTTGGCATATTCTGTAGGACAACTGACTGTAGCATTTTCAGGGTCTTCCAAATCTGTTTCAACCCACACTTTGCAAAAAATGGATTCTATATAAGACTGTCCAATCTGCCACCTTTACTGTTAAGGTCCAATGGGGTTTAGGCAACTACGATGTAAGTAAGATGTGGCCACTGTTCTCTGAATCTATATGTTTGGCTTTTGCATGATCTCTCCTAATTTGTCTCTGTCCGACAAGCAGTAATGTTTTAAATATTCATTAATTTATTGCATTTCAAGTTCTGACTTACCTTTAAACCATCCCTTCCCTCCTCCCTGCAGGTGAGAGTGACTCATCGTCTCTTTTGACCACATGCACCACCCATTAGATCATGAGTCAGTGTTGGAGAGTAAAGTTGTGTACCCACATGTCCTATAACTTTGATAACAGTCTCTTGCAGGGAGACAAAACAAATACTCTGAAGTCTGGTGCTCTTTCCTCCAGTGTAGTTAGGTGTGTATGTGTGTGCACAAACAGGACATATACACAAACATCAGTATTACATAAGAATCTTTTCCACAGACTAAACATGTTCACTGACCCCTAACCCAACCCTGTTCCTCATCTAATGACACATCTGGAAGCTTAGCCTCAGTCTCATTTTTTACGTTATATTTAGATGAATAAATTCACTAGGAAAAGGTGCAGTTAATGATCAAATGTGAAGTGCAAAGAGGGCTTGGTGTTGGAGTGATGTGTTTGGAGCTATGCCGCTGGGAGGAAAACAGACAGATGACAAATCAAGTAATCTATTGGTCATACTGGCTCATATTTAAATGTGTGATCATTGCTCAGACTTGTCGTATCTAAAACCTGATCAAATGAACCGATTTTTGAAAATATATGAACTTATTAATAAAGATCATATTTAGTTATATCCTTGTTTTACATAACTTTGATTTAACTGAATGAGTAGGGGTTATGCATACACTATGCAACATTTCAACATGACAGAAAAGGTCACTTCCTACCCCCAAAATACATAAAATAATACAAAAAAATAACATAAATAAAAGTATATATGATCAAATGAAAAATTACTTAATTAAAGGACAACAAAGTTGATGAAAATGTTGGTCATCAAATGATATTGCATCCCCACTCTTGCAAAACAATCACACGAAACCCTTTTGATAATCATTTTAAAGTGATGCCGCAAAACAATATTTCTGTTCTTCAAAAACAGTACAATGACTCCAGAAATATGAAGACGGTGTCAAAAAAGAGCGTCAGATGGCAGAGACAGCTTTGTCGTTACGGAGAATAAATAGGGAATGGATGTCCGGTGGGTCTGCAGTGGCAGGCAGCAGGCTGACACTGAAACTGAGATTTACATCCTTACTTTTACTCTCCTTTTTTCTGTAGAGGAAGTAAAGAAACCGTAACTCTGGATTTATTTGTTGTTTGAGGTGCAAAATATGATTCAGCAGCTTTAAGACATGAACAAAATCATTTTCCGCTTCGCTCTAATGCAGCATTTTCATCGTAATTCTGGTCCGATAATAAGATAAACAAAGTGTGCACATTGGCTGCCAACCAAATATGAGCGGAATTCTCCAAAAACCTCTTTTGTTGTTGTGTTTCAGCCTTCTTTTCTTGTCCCCACTGGTTCCTGTTCCCTCTGTTCTCCACCTCGAGTCTGCTGCTGTTGTGACTCCCAGTAACAGCACCCTGACACTGTTCCATAAACAGGCCTGATAGGACTAGACCCAGCAAAAGCCAGTCAGACTGATAACAGGGCTGGCTGGAGTGCACAGATTAACCGACCCTATACTATTCTTTTTATTTCAAGAGATCAACATTTTTACAATTCTAATATTATTTCAATAATTTGATCAAGAAATGAATTAAAAAGTAACATTTGTGGCAACGTGTAGCATGACTCCTGGTTACATCATTACAGTAAATCACAGGATTCAAATGTTCTATCAGAAGAACATCAAAAATAGAGAATTATTTCAGGATTCATCTTAAGAGAAATTGAAAACAATAAATGAGTTTTGACCATCACAACCTGGTTTTTTGACCACCATCATGCTGGTTTTGATAGGGTTTTTTTTGCAGGTAGTAAATATTGTGTAAACTTATACCGAACACCCACTCAGTTACTGTCTTGAAAGACAGCTTGTTTTTTTTAATGAAAGTAAAAATGTCTTATGTATTTCCATTTGATATGTGATTTCTTGTAGGGTTGAAGTACAACATTTATTTAATATATTTTGAGTGGAAGTGTATTGATTCAGTGGCTATCATTACTGGAAATCTTGATGTTTTAATAAGCAACTTGCAGCACTTGGTTTCAGAATGAAATGTGGGGCTTTGTGTAGAAAAATGTGAAAAAACACTTTTTCATGGAGTATGACTCGTGGTTAATGATTTATCACAGAGAGTCAATGTTTTTTATGTTCTAACAGGACCCAACTTGGGTATTTCTTTCAACCTGAACTGGACTTTTAATTACAAAAACTACAAGTGGGAGCCCTGGTGCTCACCTCCCTGCAGTGATTCACTTCTCACAGCACTTTGACAAACATGCCCCTTCGACCACAGTCAGCTTTCCCCTGCTGAGTTTCCTATCTGCCTCTGCGCACCGGTGAAGGTTCAATTCCTCAGTGTTGTCAGTACTAGTCAGGACTCGACCTTGTGCGCATTCTTCTGTTTGCGCGATTCACAGGAAGGCTCAACAAACCTCACAGTCTTCCAGTAAAGTGAGAGCTTTAGGACAAAAACAATGCTGCTTCTCATAAATAGACATTCAGTGCTGCTGGTTGAAGGGTATGTGCTAACCCAGCCCTGCCAAAACCACCGTTACACAACTGTGCAAGCTTGTTCCCCTGACATGGAAACAGTATTAAAGTCAGAGAGCACCATTTATTTATAAAGTCTTACTCACTTCTCCCACATAGCACTTTTCTTGAGGAATACCCCTCTGACATTCTCATCATGTCCTGCTCCCTTGTCCATTCATACGAGCAACAAACATGGAAAAATATAAAGGAAAGCTGAAGGGGGAAAAAAATGGTAAAGCACCTGAAATCCAATCCAGCTTGACTTCAGTTTAGACTATCACCTAGGGACAAGAAGCGGAGCAGCAGGGAGGAAGCCATACGGTAACATGTGTCCCATTTCCAAACCACATGCTATCGATGAATCATTCTTGGATTGTGTAATGAAATAAAGAAATTAAAACAAATGAGTCGGCCTAAACACTGAATAATCAGTCAGAATACACAGAAAAGGGCATTCCCTTTCTTGATCTGTAAGATAGAGAACTCCATGAATCTAGTTCTAATCTAAGAGATACTAATGGATAAGTGTCTATCAAAAAGAAGATTACTTTAAATCCTTTAGAGATCAGAATTATCTAAAAAAAAAAAAGGCATTATTTTCTGTTGAAGGGAAACTTGTTATTTTTCAGGATTGATGTGAACAGAAATTCCATGTCATGCTTACAGCTCCTTTGAATTGCTGCAGAGGTTTTAGCTGTCATCATCATGGTTTTTGGCTAATGTTATGGTTTTCTTTTATCAAGAAGTAAACATTGTGTAATTGAACATCCACTCATTTACTTTCTGGAAACATTGAGAGCTTGCTTGCTTTGTTATGAAAGGAACGTTTCAAAAGATATTTCCATTTGATGTGTGATTTCTCTAAGTGTTGGGTGAATGATTACTGAAAATGTTGATGTTTTAATAAGGTTTCAAATTAAGCCTCTAAAGTATTGAAAACTGTAGCCCAAAGACAAAGACCCAGAAGAAGAATGAAGGATGATGAGGACGTGGGTCATCATGAGTTAAAGTTGAGTCAGATATGTGCTGTGTCACCATTTATATCTCCCCTGTCTGTATTAAACATGTCAAAGGATTTTAACACAGTGTCTGACATATCTGAGTCATTACCTCCCTTATGGAGTTGTGTAAATTATATTTGATATGTCATGATATTTGATACTTATGCAGGAAATAACTTGGGATTCACTGGGGGACCGGAGCGTAACGAGAAATGATACGTTCGTGAATACACACCAAAAAACACACATTTGAATCACTGCATGCCTTACAATTTGATCATGATTTCGTTGTTATTCATTGAATGTTTTCTGAATGAACACATTCAAAATAGAAGGGCCATAGCTAGGATTTTTAGAAATTCCAAATCCAAAAGGTATGTTTAGACTTTTCTCTGATTAATAAAGAAAGGAGCCTAATCACCCAGAAATGTTCAAATTCTTCTTCCTGAAAAACTGTTTGACTATTCACTACACTCTCTGCTGGAGGCAGCTATTCAAGAAACAAAAAGCTGACTCTGATTCTTAAATTATACTAAAAACCTTATTTTAAACCCAACAAAGTATTTTTGTTTCAATTCACAATGTTAACCACATATTTAAACTGTGCCTGTAAGCTGGGACAAAATATGTTTCAGCTGTCAGTTTGACATCAGTTACAGCTTTACAAAGTAAAAGGCGACTTCTAATGATATAAACATATTGCGTAATAAATCTACGATAGGTATATTTTACAACATAAACATGTGGGGTTTGTTCAAATGCCACAACCTACCTTGCTGATTCTTAAGCCCACTTGTGATCACCAAAAATAGTAATTGAACCCTCTACAACTCTTTGACAATAAGGCAACTCCACTTGTGATATGACTAAAGATTCAGAACAGCCATTGAATGGAACTATTTTTTTCGGGAGATCTTTATCATGACAGGCAGTCTTTTACAGTTTTAACGGAGAGTGAACATGATTAATTCCAAACAGGGAATGTTCCAAAAATAGAGACTCTGTGTGGTTAGAGAGGAGGATGCAAAGTGCGCTGGTGCTTTGGGACGATTAGTAACAGGAAGTAGCTAACTCATGGAAAATGAAAGTTACACACAGGAGAAAAATGTGAGTGAATCCTCCAGGCCTATTTATAGAAAAATAAGAATTGTTCTAAATTCAGAATATTTTGACCACTCAACTTAATGCAGTCACTGAACGATTTAGTTTCAGATTCTGAGGCATTATTATGGATTATGAAATCATTGGCCTTATGCAATCATCCAACTTATTATTGATAAGTTATTTCAAGGCAATAAGGCAGGCATATCTTCTGCAAGATTATATTTTTTTGACAAAAATAAATCCAATCAATAAATTTAAAAAATAAGCCGAAGGTGTAATAAAGGTCCAGCTGGATTTTTTTTTTTCGCTTTTAGAAAATATAAACATCTTGAACTAAGTGTTTCTCAATTAGAATACAACATTGTATAATGGTCTTCATCAGGAAGTATAAATGAAGGTGATGAGAGTTTGACTTGAGTCACACATATCATAACAAGGTCAAGAATGCGATTCATATCATCATTAATAAGTTTGTTTTTATTTTTATTTTAGTACATGACAATTTCATCTCTTCTAAGACTAGAAGCCATACAAAGCTGGACATTACAAACATGTGCCAATCATTCCAATGTTATCCTTATTATCCCTTGGCGCCACTCCGTGGTAGCACGTAGTTACTACCGAACATTCGCCGTAAGCCTTTCAAGCCGTCCCTGGTCTTTTTTAAAGTGTTTTTGCAGTGAAAAGCACACCAAGGCCTCAAAAAATGTTAATGAAATTGAAAATATCATTAGAATGGGAAAAAAAACCGTTTCAATCCCGTATTTCTGCATCCTATATAAACTGTTATACCGGCCACACGTGAGAGGTGGCGCCGTGGCTTAGTTGGTTAAAGCGCCTGTCTAGTAAACAGGAGATCCTGGGTTCGAATCCCAGCGGTGCCTTTTGTCTCTGCAAAATCTTAAATGTAAAGCTAATAAGATTGAATAGATAGATAAATCCCGCCCTTATGCATCCTATATAAAGTACATTTAGCAGCTGCAACATACAGTAAGAATTTAAAATAATTTTGCATCAATAATTATAATCTATTAATATAATGTATATAGTTTTGAAATGGATCATACTGCATAACGAACACTTTTGGTACACTAACAATTCATTAATGTGATAGTGCTGATGTACTTTTTTTTTAATGAAGTACTTTCACTTGTAACAGAGTATTTATACACTATGTTATTACATTTACTCAATTAAAATATCTGAGTACTACTTCCCCACAAAGACAAATCAGAGTGTTTCTGCAAATTGTACAACAATACTGTAGTGCAAAAGCTCAAGTATGCTTGATAGAGAAATGTACAGCTACCAGTATGTATAGCTTATACGATACTGTGTTTGTTTTCTCCCAGAGAAGCTTAATATTACCTTACTAACAAATGTAAAATACTGTTACTGGATTACAGTAATGTCAACGAAGCATTAAGGTTGTAGACTATTTTCTCAAGCCCGGACACTAGTAGACTTAATGTCCATAAAATAATACGTGTGTACAAACCTGCAAATACACTGTAATATTTTTCCGACCAAATCCGCGGTTTCGAGCTGTTTTACTACAACATTGTCCGCTATATCGTGACTAAACGATACGAGCCGCAAAGTACGCATAATCATAACATCTCTTCGCTGTGTCAAGTGTGTGTCCATAGCAACGACGCTGATATTCATACATGTTTATTATAATTTGCTTCAAAATACCTCTTTTTCTTCTGTTATTTCCTTGTCAACACTGTCGGAGATGGAGTGGGCGGTACCATCTGTTTGCCTCATCTCACGTGACAATGCACTGCCCTGTCATTTGTCGGTTAGGACCACTTGACGATGCACTGCCCTTTTACTGGTCGTTAGGACTTGGTCGCTAAAGTGTTAGGAATTGGTAGGAAAGCTGTTAGGAAGTGTTAGGAATTGCAACAGTCCCTGTAAATATACAAAAATGTACTATCAAATGCACACGTCTACCGTTTTTAATAAACTAAAGAAGGGAATATGATCCTAGATTAAAACAAATAAAGTAACCATGAAGTTGTTAACATCTCTATCTCAATATTACATGTCTATCTTTGTCTTGCAGTTTATCAGTAAATATTTGCAAGGAACTATTGGACCTCAGTCACCGTCGCGTAAAGATCGGCGTGTTTTTGTGCAGTGTACAGCGCAGCAAAACGAAAATATTCGCTGCGAGCAGGGTTCGAACCTGCGCGGGAAGATCCCATTGGATTTCAAGTCCAACGCCTTAACCACTCGGCCATCGCAGCCAGTGAAATAATGAGCCTAGTCCATCAAAATTTAAAGATTCTTTCAGACTAACAAACAATAATTGCATTTTCTTCTCAGATGCCACTTGTAAATTGTTCAATTATGTCCTATATTGGTCAAACTAAGACATTTTATATGTTTAATTTTGTAGTTGCACCCAGTCACCAGTCAGTGAAGCTTCTGAAACTTGTGGACAAAACCACCCTCATTGGACTAACTTCTTCATCTTCACAATTTCATTAGGCCTTATCAACAAGGCCCACGTTGACTTTCAGTATTGGTACACCCCAACCCCCTCTCTCTTTATTATGTTGTCTTTAAGCTGGTCCTGGAGCCTTCGGATTTAGATTTTAATGCATTTTCACATGCACTTGCACTTTGGTTAAACACTCATCGACACTTTGCGGCACACCCAGTTTGTTACTAAGGTAATGTTGAGTTGAAGTGTTTTGTATGTTAGTACAAAGATCAGTGATTTGTCACCAGATTGGCACACCCTCAGGGTGTTTCCATAGATCTATATTTTGCAAACTATTAAAATAAGAAATTCCCGATAGCCTTTGTAGGATGTTGACATATGAGCCTATCTTGGGGTAGACCGATATTGTTCAGCTAATTAAGTACATTAATTTTATTCTATTTGTATATTGTGCATTAATCAAGCCTTTCTGAATGAATGAATGGATTGATGTTAATACACATACACCCTGGATCCTCCTTAGTAAAAGTCATGTTCTCATTAGCGGTGGTGTGTTAGCAGAGTATTAACAACCTCTGAAATGTCCAAGTTGACCAATCAGAATAGAGTATTCAAGCCATGTAATAAAATATTTATGTTATATCCTGAAAGACTGTTCTGTTTGCTTATTTCTGTAACTGTTTTACTGTTACAGCGGCCTTGTTAAAGTTTCAAATCTTAAGCTCTTGAACTTTAGGCCAAATACAGTTTATTTATTGGGAAATTTATTAGTTGGCAGATACGGTGCTGTTTTGAGATAAACCATTTAAAACCAATCATGTCATTCATTTATATTAACCAAGAGCAAATCCAGGCAATAAAAAATCAACCAATACATAACATAATTACAATATTTGACAGAATAATATTCCATGTATTACTGCCACAACTGTGTCTTTTTGATAACAGAATTGTTGCCCAAAATAGAACAGAGCAACAGTCACTTAACTCCAATAAACATCAGCTAAGTAAAGGTTAATAGCCTGTGAAATATATAGGTATGACCCAACAAGTCTCTGAAATGAACTGCAGCCCCACCCCTCAGAAAGAACACTGAATTTGCTCAGTCATGGTAAGAACCAATACAAATGTTCTAACGTCGGAGGAGTTTCCTTCTGCCTCAGTATCTTTCCCAGAAAGGGACTTCCACACACACATATAGATAGCTGACTGAAGTGAATGATGTTTTTATGAATGTGAATCACCACATACAAAACAGCTGAGGTTCATGTTTTCTTTTTACATTCTGCTCTGAGCTGTGTGCACATACTTGTTCACACAAAAGAATGGACATAGTGTGACTGCTTGTCATTTGTTACGCTTATGTGATTCAAAGAAAGTCAAACCATTTTTTTTTTAAAGTGGCAAACTGAGAAAGAAAGAACTTCACACCCTTTGAACACTGGCTAAACAGTCCCCAGCCTGATTTCAACCTGCCCCAGTGGCCCGGTCTCTAAGGTTCTAGGCTTTATTTTTTCCCTGTAAAGAATTATAACATATGGAAGTGTAGTTTACGTTGTGTTTATAGTGCGACTTCTTGTTCAATCTACCTGTTTTTTGCCAAGTGTTTGTAAGGGAAATAGAGACCACAATGTGATTGGAACACAATCGCAAAGCAAATCGGGCCACTGCCTTAAAGTGTCGTTCAATGGCCCTTTCCAACCCAGTTACTAACTCGGCGCACACCCATCTTCAATATTGGCCTTCATTTTTTACCTAACCACACACCTTGGTGACACCAACTTGGGCCATGGCGTTAAAAAGGGGCATTAAGTGGAAGGGGCCAATTGCTCATGGACCCGATTGCATGTACCATTTCAATCTTAAACGTCTACCTTTCTCAACTACAACATCTATAACATTTCATGACTGCATCTATCTCATTTGATATCAGTATTTGTAATACTTTAAAACAACTGGCAAAGAACTCCAAACAGCTTCGGTAGTTCCCGCTACAGTTTTTGTCTCCAAGAGCCCATTTTGCTATCAAGACAAACAAAACACACACTGTTGCAGCTGATGACAACTTAGTTTTTGTATGTATAGAAATTAAACTGTAAGTCCACAGTCAAAAAGGAGAAATACACATTTGAAAGGACTACAAGTGTCTCCTTCATCCTTGACAAGACCCCAATCTTGTTTGTCAAATTGAAGAGATTATTATCTCAGTGAGCATAAAAATCTCAACAGTTGATTTCCATGTGAGTACTTAAATAACCTGCCCTCGGGACAAAGTCTAAAATGTTATATACGACAAAACAAATATAGTATGGAAAATCTTATTGTTCTTATAGGCAAGGATAAGATCTCACTTTCACAGATAAAGCTCAGAAGTGTGAGCGTCACTGTAGGGAGTGAGCCTGAGGTCAAAGTACACATGGAAACATCAGGCTGTCCAGGTTGCTATGGAAAACAAAATGTAAAAACTATTTTAAACATATCTTAGTAACATTGTGTAACAAAATTGATGATGATGATGAAAATATAAAAAACTCTCCATAAGACCGAGACGGATGACAGACTTTTCATTTTACACACCCTAATAAGTGAAATAACAGCAACAGAAAATATATATTTTTAACTCTGTTTCAATAATTAAAATTAGAAAATTGCTGGGATGAATTCATCAGAAATGACAAAAGTAGTTTATTTGTACTTTGATCCCATCCCACCCAAAGAATGCAAAATTATGTCATAACAAGGTGAGTCTATGTGATAAAAGAATTCTGTTTATTACACATGGATTTTTATAAGGTCTTACAGTACAAGTTGATATTTGTAATATCATTTGATGAGCATCCCCACCCTCCCTGTGAACTGCTAAGAGGCCAAAAAGCAGTCACACACCTAGAGAGAACACACCCGGATCCCTATCAACAAAAGTTACTTATTTACACATTTTGCGACATCAAGTTATCGAGCAATTCAGCACCCGCATCACCCACCCACCCATCACACCCCTGGTCCCCCCCCCCACACACACACACACCTCACACCCCCCACACCCTCCTGGCTCTTTATATAAAGTCCTCTGCTCTGTCCCTCTGTCTTTCTCAACTGCTAACTAACAGTTAGCCATGGATACATTCAAGTTTCTAATTCTGCTCTTATGGATGTGTGTCTGCAGGGCAGGAAGACAGGCACACCAAGGGTGAGTCTCTAATGATTAATCAGTTATTTGGAAAAAATAATTACCAGCTAGTTTGATAATCAATTAATCATTGAGGTATTTTTGATGGAAAATGTAAATTGATTAACCCAGCCTCTGAAATATTGAGATTTCCTACTTTTCTCTGTTTAATATCAAATAGTATGATTTTTTTTGGATATTTAAAGACATTGCTCTAGGCTTTGAAAAATAAGAATGGGTTTTTTACTAGTTTCAGAATTTTAAGACACTTAGAAATAATTGGCAGATTTATAAAAAATGCAAATATTGTTTATTTAATTCCAGCCCTGGTTCCAATCATATAAAAAGTAACACATTTCTGAATGTATAACCATAATCAATGTTAAATGTATCTTGGAGATTGTCACATTGTCATACATTATTTTAATAATATATATAAAATATATTATCATGATATAAATATATGAAATATATTTCAGATATTTCAGCCCCTTGGATTGGGAACGGCAGCTCTGTAGTATCAGTGTGAATTCCTATGAAATCTCTATAAAAATGGTGCTCCCAGATTCATTGATGGTGTATGGGCATTCTTTAAAATGTGTATGTTTTTATATGATGCCATATTAAACTTTGTATCTATTGCTCACATGCCAACTCATGTACTGGTTACTTTTATTGTTTGTTTTGATGAATTTTGAGGAAAGAGGAGAATACTGTATCTGTTGTTGCCAATTGCATTTTTCTTTGGAATATTTGATTAAAGGGTCTTTAGTTTTCTTTCCTTACTTTCTTGTCAATGGTTGCACTAATTTCCACTTTATTACTACAAAATAATGAAAAATTGAAAAATATTCACTTTGCATTTCAGCCATTTTTATACGTAATTTTTATATCGACTG
This sequence comes from Eleginops maclovinus, assembly GCF_036324505.1. Taxonomy (NCBI): domain Eukaryota; kingdom Metazoa; phylum Chordata; class Actinopteri; order Perciformes; family Eleginopidae; genus Eleginops; species Eleginops maclovinus. Next base: position 12,627,056 of record NC_086362.1, on the reverse strand, counting down.
TAATATTTGGATATCTTCTCTCCTGACATTTAAGGCCTCACTATGAAAGGAAACAACCTGCTTTTAACCAAACTTTAATGTGAATCTATTGTGTCTTTCTCTGTTTTACAGCCTGCAGAGAACACAGAGAGAGGGTATGTAGATTTTTATCATGCAATCAATTCTGTGTATCATTATCTTTAATCAAAATATGAACATAAATTGGATGGTATGTATCCATAGAGCTGGGACTTAAGGAATACATGTGACTCCACCAGACTGTCCTTGCCGTTGGTGTGGACTTTAACTCTTTACAGTTTCTTATCTTCCCTATACATAAGCAACAAACACTTCTATACGCAGGAAACAAAAGAGACATATCAGTCCTCAGTAGAAGCCAACATCTCTAAACAAGTGAGCGTTGCCTCCATGTTCTTCTTTTAAACTATAGTCAAATGTTTGGAGGATAAAACAGCCTTAGGGGGTGCCTACCTTGTGATTGACAACGACATCCTGATAATAGAGTTGTAGGGATGACACATTTTCGTAGGCAACATTGAAAGACAGCGTCGCTGTGGTTCCTTCTTCTTCTTCAGCCAAACTGATTTTATGATTAAACTATGGCAGATATAGGCTCTGTGGCGAACAAACATGCATACTACTTGGACATTTTGTTCAGCAAGATAATTTTCTCAAAGGAAATACAAAATCAACATTGTCCAGGTTAAGTTTAAGGTTGCGCCCCCTACTGTAGACACTACTCAAGTTTGAAAAAAGTGTCTCATTCTTCCTTGACCAGGAGCTTATCCAATTGACAACCTGAATGTCTCAGTGAGGGTAGAAGAACAAACATGCCAATTCCTATCAAATATCAAGTTTCTAATGTGCAAACAAAGTAAAAAGTCAAAAATCGTATACAACAAAACACTGGTATGGAATTTGGTACTGTTGGTATGGTAATGTTCTCTACGGCAATGATAAGATCCAAACGTTTATTTTCCTTGACAATTAAGGACAAAATAAGTGGTCTTTATATTTTCTTGATTTTTAAACATATTGACCTCTACAGTATCCATTTGTCAATATTACTGTGTTTATCTATTTCCAGAAGTAGAGCTGACTTCCTGTGACTTTAACCAGGACAGTGCACCATTCTGCAGGTTCACCCAGGACAGCACAGACAATGGCGATTGGACCCGACAAAAAGGTTCAACCCCAACCCTCAACACTGGCCCCAATGGAGACTACCCTAACGGAGGTCAGTCCTGAATGCATAGTTTGATTGAAACATTTACTGCCTCTAAAATGTTGATAATCAACCATGATTAGGGTTGATTTAGAACCTTAGCATGGAAATTTGGACACAGTATATAAATACATGTCTTCCTTTTGTCTGAATCTGTCTGCAGAGGGCTTCTACATCTACCATGAATGTGACAATGTGCCTAATGGACAGAAAGTTCGTCTTCTGAGCCCTGCCCTCTCAACTTCCGCGACTCAGATCTGTGTCCAGTTCCGATACTACATGTACGGCTCCGACAGTAACAATTTGTTAAGAGTTCTGGCCAAGAGGCCTGGCAGTGAGGACGAAGTATGGAAGAAGACAGGTTTCCAGAGTCCAGCCTGGCTGAAGGGCTCCATCACCGTGTCAAAATCCAGCAGTGAGAGCGTTAATGTGAGTGTTAGCAGGTCACGCTTTTTGTTAAATCTTGACATAAAGTTAGAATCTTCCATTTCCTTTTAGCATGACTTTGTATCTTTGTGTTACCATCCCTCCAAGACATGATAAGGATGACCCAATATCTAATTGGTTAAACACTTAAATGTCTCATTTCATTAGCCAACATTCCATCTAAATATAATGTACATTTCAAACAAATTTGCGAATATAAAGCTGAAATCGATACACAGCTTTTTCATGCAATGAAACCACTGTTGTATTCATATCATCATCTAGGTTGATAATGTATGTTCTGAATCTATAGATTGTTTTTGAGGCTAAGAGAGGCCTCAGTAGCTCCTGTGACTCAGCTCTGGACAACATCGTCATCACTGAAGGAGCATGTCCCTGTAAGCTTTCGCTCTGACACCCTCACATACGCACAAAAGCAATTTGCTCTTTCATTGATTTTTTTGCTTTTTTCTTCACAGCTTGTGTTTCTGGCTGTGATTTTGACACTACTGATGAGCTGTGTGGGTGGATGATTAACACAGAGAATCCTGATTCATTTGGATTTGAGCAGTGGAATGGGCAAACTGACACTGAGGGCAGCGGCCCAAATGATGACTTCTCCAAACCTGGATGTAAGCAGTTGTTGTTTTCAAAAGTCTGCATGGAAATGAAAGTGTCTGACAGATAGTTTTCTCCTTTTTGTGAAATGTCATAAAATGTCATAAAAACCCTTCAAATAAATGTGTTGCTCAACATGAAGCACTTAAATGCACACAGACACTTCTTTACACACTCACATAGAAACTTAATTAATGATTGAAATGAAATGTTGTCCTTTTCTTAATGTCATTTCTTTATTTTAACCCTATGTAGTTGGTTCCTACATGTTGATGGATGCTTCATATGCTGTCCCTGGAGTTAAGTCTCAGATAATCAGTCCTGTTATAACCTCCTCTGGATGTCTTGACCTCACCTTCCATTACTTCTTGTACGGCACCAGCACGACCATGGAGATCAGTGTCCACACTAAAACCCCAGGTAGATTGCATTTATAAAAATGGTCTGAAACACAGACAGCTTAAAAAAGTTTTTCTTGCTTCATTTTGTTCAATTGTATTTACCAGCTGGCCTTGGACCTACTATCTTCACTGTCAGAGGGAACCAGGGTGAAAGCTGGAAGCCTGCAGAGGTCCGTTACTTGGGATCTGCTGCCATTGAGGTAAATACTAACTCCTGTGTGTCTTTTAGAGTGTGTGCATAGGTTTGCAATAACCTTCTTGTCGGATGTATATGTATTTCAGTTTGTGATTGTGGGAACGTATGGAGAAACTATGGAGACGGACATTGCTGTTGATGCTGTGTGTGTCACGGTCTGCAAAGGTGAGAAACTGACCGGAGGACAGTTACTCTCTACACCATAACAAAATAACCTTTAACGGTAAACCATTTATTTTTCATTTATAGCTCCACCAACAACTCCGAAACCACCAGTAACAACTCCAGGACCTACCACACCTAAACCAACTACACATGGTCCAACTACACCCAAACCAACAACTCCAGGACCTACCACACCTAAACCAACTACACATGGTCCAACTACACCCAAACCAACAACTCCAGGACCTACCACACCTAAACCAACTACACATGGTCCAACTACACCCAAGCCAACAACTCCAGGACCTACCACACCTAAACCAACTACACATGGTCCAACTACACCCAAGCCAACAACTCCAGGACCTACCACACCCAAGCCAACAACTCCCGGTCCATCTACACCCAAACCAACAACTCCTGGACCAACCACACCTAAACCAACAACTCCTGGACCAACCACACCTAAGCCAACAACTGCTGGTCCATCTACACCCAAACCAACAACTCCCGGGCCAACTACACCTAAGCCAACAACTCCCAGTCCATCTACACCCAAACCAACAACTCCTGCACCAACCACACCCAAGCCAACAACTCCCGGTCCATCTACACCCAAACCAACAACTCCTGCACCAACCACACCTAAGCCAACAACTCCTGGTCCATCTACACCCAAACCAACAACTCATGCACCAACCACACCTAAGCCAACAACTCCGGGTCCATCTACACCCAAACCAACAACTCCTGCACCAACCACACCTAAGCCAACAACTCCAGGACCAACCACACCCAAACCAACAACTCCTAGACCTACAACACCAGAACCAACCAGTAAGCATGCATGCCTATGAAGTTTAGATTAATTATTGTTTTAATTCTTCAATTCTTTCTTTCTTACATGTTTCCATTAATCAAATGTGTTTCTTTCTGCTGTACAGACCCATGCCCTCCTGATGCAGAATATATAGAATGTGGTCCAGCTTGTATCCCGACCTGTATGGAACCCTCTTCCAACTGTTCTGGATCCTGTATCAGTGGCTGCTTCTGCAAACCAGGGTTTGTCTTCAAGGGTAGACGCTGTGTCCCACTAGAAAAGTGTGGCTGTCTGGATGACCAGAATAACTATTATGAGGTTGGATTTCATTACTATATATATCCCCATATGCATAATATCCCCATATGCACGCTATCCTGTTTAGTAAAATATATGATGATAACATAGTACATGACAGAAGGTTGTACTTTGTAGTTATAGTGACACACAGCACATTCTGCCTATGTAATCCTTTTTTCAATGTTCTTTTAGACTGGGGAAATTATATTGGGAGATGGCTGCTCAAAGCTGTGTCGCTGTGCAGGAAACTACACTGTAGAATGTGTTGATAACTCATGTGAATCCACTGAAGAGTGTCGTGAGGATAATGGAGTTTCAGCCTGCTATCCTAAAGGTAATTATGACTGGTTACTTTTTCAGTAATTGAGTTATTACTAGCAGCTCAAATGATACAAGGTTACTATTGTGTCGATCAGCCACATCCAAAGGTAAAAGAAGTCCTCTTTCCCACCGCACAAAAAGGCAGAGCGTAAGTCTTATTATAGAATAGTGACACAGGATAATTGTTTGAACAGGGATACAGTACCCACTTCTTTACAAACCCTTCCTCAAACTTGATCGTACACAGAAAACAGTGCCTTGCAAAAAAGAATCTTCCATGGTCATACTTGTTCTGGTGTGACTAGTAGGTGGCCTGTTTTTGCAAACCTTAGAACACTTTAGATACTGTACTGCTTTGTAAGTGTCATTATTGAGTCTGTTAACCCTACCCTGCTAATATCTCACTGCATTTTACATTTATAACTTTCCTGAAGAACTCAATTGTGACCAGTGACTAAAAACGTTTAGGTGTCGCTTCAAAATGACCACATGAGTGGGTCCCAATTAACCTGTTGCCACCATCTGCTGTATTCTACAGAAACTGGAGTTTAGTTAGTTCTTAAACTTAAATTACTGTGAACCAGTGAAGCATATTTGTAACAGAATAACTGCTAACATACCTCCTAATACCTTAGGTACATCCACGTGCATAGCATCTGGTGATCCGCACTACACCACCTTTGACAAACGCAAGTACAATTTCATGGGAAACTGCAGCTATTTGATGTCTGGACCCTGCAATGAAACCACCCTTCCACACTTTGAGGTCCATGCAGACAATGAAAATCGCTTTAACAGGCCCACCATCTCCTATCTGAAGGCTGTCCATGTATACGTACGCATGTTGAAGATCTCCATTCTAAAAGGTGGCACTGTGCAGGTAAGAAGTGGAGGAACTAGCAGTTTTTAACAGGGTGTCACAGTAAACACCATCATACAATTGATTCAAATATGTCTAGAAAAATCTAGTTATTGTAGGCTGTTTTCTTGCCCAGATTGGCAAAAATAGTTATTAACAAATATGAATGTAAAGTCAAACAAAACGAGTATAAATACACACTGTTTTTATATTGGTAAACTATGTGATGTGAGATTTATTGCACTGCACAAAGTCTGATTTTCAACCAATAAAGCAAAGCACATGTCTTAGAAATTGTGTGATGTCATCTACAATATATTACCATGATTTAGTCTAACATTAACTTTACACTTTGGAGCTTATTCTACAGCTGCATTTAAGTTGCTTCTGTCATTGTAATTTGTTTTACTATATCCTGCCTGTTTTACCACAGTAATCACCAAACCATGTTATTGGTACCCCACACAGGTGAATGGGACCAATGTAAATCTGGCAGTGAGTCCGGCCCCAGGTGTCTCTGTGTTCAAGTCAGGGAAGTTCTACACTGTGTCCATGGACTTTGGAGTGACAGTTCGTTATGATGGAAACCACTTTATGGATATCAAAATTATCAAAGAGTAAGTGAAGACTGAAAAGGATACAGTCACCGGAGACTGCATCTTTCGTTACGATAAACCCCACATACAGAATCAGAAGCTAGAAATAAATAACAAAAACGTTGTCACAAACTCTAGCATATGGTGGTGGACAAGTAGAAACATGTAGCTCTAACTGAATTGTTGCTCTTACTCAAATCCCTAATTTATTTTCTTTTAACCTGCAGCTATAAAGACAAGCTATGTGGACTGTGTGGAGATTACGATGGGAATTCCAAAGATGACTTCCGTAAACCAGATGGATCATTGACCAACAACCCCAATGAATTTGGACACAGCTGGAACACTGATCCAGAGTTAGTAGCATACATTCATTTTTCTACCAACAAGCTGCATCCACAGACATTACCGCACTAGTTTCACCATGCCAATTTATTTAATACAAGTAGATGCATGTTGTGAGTGTGCCAGCCCAGAAGGGGCACGACAAAAGCTAATCCGATTTACATCACGCTAAACAGTCTTAAGCAAAACACCCGCCAAAAGTAAAATTGATTGGATGAGCTGGTTTTCAAGAAATGCACAGGGCACACCCACGCAGAACGTTTCCTTGCTTCATAGTTAATCCAAAACAAATTGGGTCAATATATATGAAAATACACATTGCTGTTTATTTTTCAAAAAATGCCGACTGTCTCTAAGTAACTGTCTGTGTTGACAGGTGCAACAAGAAACCCAACACCACCATCCCCGATTGTGAGGTTGGAGAGCAGGAAATGTACGAGAGTTCAGGATACTGTGGCATCTTGCTGGACAAAAAGGGTCCCTTCGCTGTGTGCCACGCCAAAGTCAATCCAAATGTAAGTCGCTACACACACGGAACACACACATAATTACAGCACAGACAAGCATACAGAAGTTGCCTCTTTTAATGTTGTACTAATTTTGGTGAACCTACATGCAATAAAATAAAATCACTACAACGTCATCAAAATAAGAAGAAGCAGCGGAAAGAGGGAGACAGAAATGGCAGTTTATGTTTTAAGATAAAGATATATAGTTAAGGATGATAACTCAAACTATGTGTGTGTCTTCAGAATTACTTCAGGGACTGTGTGTTTGACCTGTGTGAGCTGGATGGAGCCAAGCCCATCCTATGTGAAGCCATCGAAGCCTACGTCAATGAATGCCAGGACCGCGGGGTAAACATCGGAGTCTGGAGGAGTGAAACCTTCTGCCGTGAGTTTCGGGTCAAAGAATGGACTGAGAAATGATGGTGGGGTGTAGGGCAAGAAAAACACAGTTTTTTTTCCATCATCTACTCTTGTATTTTTGAAGCATGTCAAAACAAGAACTCAGCCGAATTGGCTCAAAATGATCATAGTGCTGCAAATGTGGTCTTGCTTCTAGGACTTTGAGTAACAGCATGCTACATTTTTTTGAAGGAAACCGTCTTTGAACTTTACACATTTTTGCAATAGAATAATAATGCAGATTTACAACAGTGGTGCTTCTGTGAGTAATAAAGTGCCTCATAAAGGAAGAATGACAAAGTCCCTCAAGAGGACATCATACCCCAAGGGAAATCCAAGTAGGGAGGAAAATGGGTGGGTCCAATAACAGATGGGCTAGATGGATTTTGCCAACCCATTTTGCATATAATGAGTTAGTCATTTATCTATAGCCCACAAATGAAGCCTGCTGCCATAAACAATTTTACAGTACAAATCTTGATTATACACTGGATAAATAATGGGCCCGGTCTCAGCATATGCTTTTATGTCCTATCGCTGAACTCAGCCTCCTTTCCTCCCCACTAGCTCTGAAATGCGAACCCAACAGCCACTATGAGCCATGTGCAGACCCGTGCCAGGAGACGTGTTTGGAGAAACCTCCCTCCTGCGGTGGCCCCTGCTCTGAGGGCTGTGTGTGCGATCCTGGCTACGTCCTGAGTGCCGGAAAGTGCGTGAAGAAGAGTTCGTGTGGCTGCAATTACAACGAACAGTATTATCAGGTACAAAGAAGGGTGGTTTGTATCAGTTTCAGTTCAAAACCATGAGGAAATGATTGCTTTTGTGAATATATGAGGATCCTGCTAACACAGTTAAAATGTGTGTGTGTGTGTGTGTCAGCCTGGAGACGAGTTTTATGTGGAGGATTGTCAGCTGAAGTGTAGGTGCAACGCTCCCTTTGTGACCTGTTCGGCCTTTGATTGCCCCCCAATGCACGAGTGTAAACTCCAGGAGGGAGAGCTGGGCTGCTATCCCACCGGTAGGTTTACAACCTTCATACTAAGTGTAACTAAAGTGTGTGTATCAAAGTGTATTTACATTAGCAGTATAACGGAAAAACAAACCATTTACCTGAATAATTTTGTCTTTTGCATGTTCTACTGCATTTCTTATATCTTTTACTTTTATATTAAGTATATCATACTGTATGTTGCATACTCATGATACTCAGGTGTACTGCAGGGTACAATTTCAGTACCGCTTATTTTCTGTTACCACACAGAGAAACTTCTCCCTAATGCAAGTTGTTTAATCTTAACAAAAAAAATTCTTATTATGTTCCCTGCTTGTCCCTCTCTCGCAGGCTCTCAGGACTGTGTGGTTTCCGGAGATCCTCACTACAACACGTTTGACAAGAAGTTCTTCAGCTTCATGGGAACATGTACCTACACTCTTGCCAGGACCTGCAAGAACAACACAGGTAAGAACATTCCATTGAAGATGAACAGATAATGAAAGATGTTATGTAACTTTCTGTAACTGTCAACAATTTATTACACATATCTACTTCTAGTTATCTTATCAAATCTGATCTCCTCACACCAGGAGGTGGCACTACAACCACTTTGGAAATTGAAATTGAAAAGGACCAGTACCAAAGAAAGCCATATTTCTTGACCCACTTTTAGACTACATTTGTTCACATTTTGAGAGTTTTTGGACATGCTTTCAATCCTTATTGATGTTAACAAATCCTGTAAATGGTAAATGGACTTTATCCAGTCTTTGCGACTCCTCAAAGCACTTCAGATATACAAGTTATTATTCCTACACTTTCACAATCTTGCCATGCCATTAGGAGCAATTTGGGGTAAAATAACATGTCCGAGCAAACATTGACATGTTGACTGCGAGGGCTGGGAACGAACCCACAGCTTTCTGATTGGAACACGACCGCACCACTCCACGAAATTGAAGCACAAACAAAGACAATGTTCTCTGTATTTGAACCTTCTGCAGGTCCTTGGTTCTCAGTAGAGGGGAAGAATGAGGAGAGAGGCGTGTCCGGTGTGTCCTACCTGAGGAAACTCTACGTCACTGTCAATGGAGTCACTGTGACCCTGATGAAGTCCAGGAGAACGCTGGTCAGTATGGACAACATTTACACAGTGTAGTTGTGTCTCTAAATATACATTAGCAAGCTGAGAAGAACATGACTTGGCACATGTGTGTATCTATGTTCCACACACACACACACACACACACACACACACACACACACACACACACACACACACACACACACACACACACACACACACACACACACACACACACACACACACACACACACACACACACACACACACCTTTAATCTCCTGGTTTAGTGAAGCACAAAGCCTTTCCCTTTTCCTCTTCACCTTTCCATTTGATCTTATCCACGCTCCTTGACTTGTATCTCTTTTTAATGCCATAATCCTAGAAATCCGTTTGCTAACCTCTTTCTCTTCATCGTATCAGCAATTTGATCCGTCAGTGGCAATGCTCCGTCATCTTATCCAGCCTGAGATCTAAATCCCTGTATGCAGGGTTTTTATTCACGTGTGAAATTGGATAAGCTGACAGGAAATCACAAATATATAACAAATATTAAGTGTAGGGGAGACTGGGATTGGTTGGCACACTTTTCACTCTGCTGTGTATACTGATATCATTTAGGTTGGAATTGTTAACAAGCAGTAAATGAAATGTTAATGTCTAAGCTGTATACATATCTTATAATTTACACAAAAATGTTCAAAATTTGTTATTTCTTGGTTTTATTTTTACATTAGCATTTAAAAATGCTATTGTTATAAAATAGTCTATCACTAGAAACTGTTTGAACATTTAATTTAAACAAGCACCAGAAAACATGATCACTAAATAGAATATCTACTAACAAGTTAATAATAATAAGTTTACTTTTTCAGATCTAACTTGTGCATATTTCTATCGACTAACACACGTTTAATATCTCTACCTAGCAGAGACATTTAGGCTTGGGGCAATTTAAAATGTTTGATTCTAAAGAACTGTAATATGATCCTGATCAACAAAGTTAGCATTCAGATATGTTAGCATATTAGCGAAGTGCAATTTCACAATTGTTCCCATGGCCCATTGTGAGCTTAGCGCCAGTCTCAGCTACTGGTAGCTTCGGTTTAAACCCGTCTTTATGTTCTTTTCTTCCCCCAGGTGAACGGACTGCGAGTGGCCCTCCCCAACTCCCCCTCACCTTTCATCACCATCAGTCTCGCGGGTCAGTACATCACCCTGAAGACGACCTTCGGCCTCCAGGTGCGCTGGGATGGAAACCATTACGCCCAGATCTCAGTTCCCAGGTTGGTAATCTAAATTGTGGTAATTGGAGAAAAAAAAGCAATTAAAACAGACCTTTCTGGGACCATAAAATCAACTTAAAAGTGTAAAAAACACTGTGCTTCTTTTAGCATCCCAAAATGATACATTTTATTTTATGTAGCTGTGGATACATTTGACACTTTGCTTGTTGAAATTATGAACTTCATAAGTGTATTTACACTGCAAAGTAAGCTAAATGATATCGGCTGCGTATATAAAATGGTTTAGATGCTATAAACTGCAATTAGGGCTGTCACTTTTTGAAAAAATCGCAATCGATTTTTTAGACTTAAATTTTCATTGAACCGATTGTAGAATCGATTATCCACGTCTTATCCCAATTTTCAAAATAAAGGCCAACACACTGCCATTAGGACGAACGTAAAGAGGGCGCAAGAGAGGTACAGGTCAGCATTTCTGGTTATTTATTGCGTGAAGTTCGTGTATATCAAACAGGAGCATTCTTGAAAAACAATAAGCAGTATGGACTGCCATAACATCAATGAGGAAAACATACTGCAGGCTTCTGGCTGTTTACCATTATAAATATGAAACACATTTCGCATAGGCAGGCGATTGTTAAATAGTTTGAAAATAAAACTTAAAATTCACTTGAGGACTAGCCAACATAAAGATAGGTTGAAAATATTTCACTTAGCCAACACACAGGATCGCTACAGTCCCCACAACAGACAGTGGACCAGAACATACTGAGTCTGCATGCCCCCTCATAGTTGTAGTGCTGCTGTGAAATGGGAACTCACGATCGCACAGTTTGCATACCCCTTTATCCTTCTCCATAGTTTTGCCTTCTGCCCAAAATCCGAAGTGCTTCCATATCGAACTCCTGATGTGATTAGGGGTTATCACTCGTCTGTCATGTCGCGCAGGTTGATCGCCGTTGCCCTCCATTTTTGGGCAAAACACTAAGCCGCGGCAGCCGACACTATCAGGCAGTTTCCGGTGCGGACAGTTGGTGGGAACTTTTAGCCGTCGCAATGCCTACTGCACTTTCGGAATTATTTTCTTTTCTGCTTGTTTGTGAGTTATGTTAATAATAATCATAATGAAATAAAATATTTTTTATTTGTTTAATTCGTTAAAAAATAAGTTATTTGGTAAAAATCGATTCCCTCTTTTCATTTTTGAAACGTGTGTTGGTCGGTCCAATCGATTGTAGCCTACAATCGGTTCTCGAACGTAAAGTGACAGCCCTAACTGCAATAGGTCAGTTTAATCTAGGTTTAGGTGTATTTCATGGAAGCTGCCTAAGAAATCATATAAGCATCTGTCCAAACTGTAAGTCAGAGGTCATAGAGATCTGCTTTTTTTAATACATCTTCAATCCCAACATTCCTTGGTTTTATATAAATACAACATTGATGATGCCCTGACGCAGATGAAGATAATTCTGCATTATGTCTCAAGAATTCCATCAAAGGGCCAAACGGTTTTTGACCTTTTAAGTCTTCTTAAGACATTCTTCTTTATCTCTTAATTCCATCATGACTTCGTCTTTGTCCCTCCAGCTCCTACTACGACCAGATGTGTGGCCTCTGTGGAGACTATGATGGGAAACCAGGCAATGATTTCACCAAACCAGATGGCGTTCTGGTAGGAAATGTCAATGACTTTGGGAACAGCTGGCAGACGGAAGAAGATGAAGATGACACGTGAGTTTAGAGTCATTCATTCTCATTGTAGCTCTCTCCACGACGACACAGACACAGGTCGGTTCTTTGGAACGGGCGTTTATTGTTGTTGCTTCCACCTTTGGTCCCGCCACTCATGCCTTGTTAACGCCGTGAGAACTATACAGTACATAAAACAAATAAAAACCAGACACTGTACAATTATGCTGTGGCGCGAAATGAAACAAATGACATTTTACAGATAACTTAAACAAAATACCTCGTTGGCCGCTTGTCGTGAAAAGAGGTTCTTTCGTCAATAGCGGAGATCTGTGAGCACCTGCCGCTCGACTCATTGAACTATGAACTGTACCGTCCCTCAACTAAATATGCAGCGGTAAACACACAAAACATTAGTTCCGGGCAATATCAAAATGCAAACAATTAAATAATGCACTATTGGCTGCAGCTCTTTTAGCATGTTGAACATTGATTTACAGAACAAATGTTTGAGATATGAAATACATTTTAACTTTCAAATAAATAAATATGTATTTATTACACAAAATCTACTTATGAAGCATGAACATATTTATTCAACAGCACTTACACTCATGCTGGAATTTTCTTCGTATGTTCTTGGAAATGCACTCAAGGTCCAAGCATATGATTGAACTACATGTGATATGAGTGGACTCTAAAATCTATTGACGTACCAATAGTTTGAGAATTACCATAAAATAAACAAACTATATAGATACATTGCATAATGATTGAATTTATACTGTGCAAACCTATAATTATAGATACATTATTAAAAGAATATTGATTTCACATTGCCAAAAAATGACGACGGGGTAGAGTCCTTAGTGCTATTGTTTAGCTAGCTAACATTATGTATGTTAATGTCGTTTGACTCATAGAGAAGCTAACGTTAAATGATATGATACAAAACGTGTATTGTTAAACGCCACCAAATTATTTAAGGTTCTTCGACACTGACAAAATACATTTCTTATGTTGTTGAATGAAATTTGAACCAGAGATACATGCTAACATGTTTTTGTTTTTAAATAAATTACTCTTATGCATCTCAGGTGCATACGTTCTTAATTCAAATTAATGATATGACAGAAAATGTGTATAATAAAACACCAGCAAAGTGGTTACGGCAGATTAATTAATAATAATTGAAAAACCTGATGATGTATAATTTAGTCTTCTTATGGGACCCTGTTGTTCTGTTTGTGTTGATCAGGTGCACCCCAGGTACTAAACCGGACCCAGACTGTGACCCAAAACTGGAGGCTGAGGTGGTGAAACCGGGAAAATGTGGCAAAATCAAAGACCCTGCAGGACCCTTCAGGTGAGGAAACTGATTTCTTGCTTCCCAATTATTCAATTCCTGTAACTGTTGGATGCAGGGGCTGTTGACAGGGAGCTGAGCTAAAACAATTGCCCTGCTGAGATGAGAATAATCACATTCTTTTCCTATATCATTTTTAAAGTCCTTATTAACGTTAAGAAATTCCCCAAGAGGCAACTCTGTAGTGTGTCTTCTTTCTAGCAGGGAAATGCTCACATCATTTTTTTATTGGTACTAACAGGCAAAGGGCATAAAGCAGCTGTTCGGAAATATATTGATTTATGAAGAAGACTAATGGGCTAATCTAAATTTTACGCAATTTCTATCCTACACATTTTTCTTCTAATTCTTAGATGTTGAAAATAAGTCCAATCATTGCAATAATGATCAAGAATCTCTGGAATATTATTACACTCCGTTACATTTTGGTTTAGAATAAACAATCATATTTTGTTCAAAATATTTCATAATATATACAAATGCATGTTGAAACGTATAATGGCTTTGTACATTTTTAACTGGTGATCAATTCTTTGTAAACCTATTGATAGTATATGATCAAATTTGACATTTCAAGTAGAATAATACATTTTGACAATCATCCAGTTTGGACTGTAAGCATTTTGTCATACATTTGAATTACTCTTGTTTCTCAACATTTACATTTATCTATGGGACTTCCTGTTCTCAGCAGTGTCAGCACGTATTTATCTAGAATTCTTTCAGATAACATCAATAACTCCGGACAGAGGGTAGTTAGAGGGTGTGGTTGTAGATACTCCCATCAGTCTGAGTATATTTAACGGGTTCTCTTATTGGTTCAATTTAGAAAGTGGGTGTTTTATCAGACAGATTGTGGTATCTTTACGACAAAATGTCATTTATCTGTTTCAGATTACAGTTATTGCTTGTACTATATCATAAAAAAGAATAAAAAAAGCACTGAAACACATTAAAACACCCACACACACATACATAATGGTAATGGTAAAAATGTGTCTCTCAGGTTGGGTTGTTAAGGATGATTAAAAACGGTTTCAAGGACCAATTAGATAAAGAGAACGCTACAAGTGAAGTGATGTCATTAGTTGATCTTTGTAGTGTTTTGGACCATTCTCTGTTCCAGGGAGTGTATCAGCAAGGTGGACCCCACTCCGTTCTTCCAGAGCTGTGTGTACGACATGTGTCGGTTCAATGGCCAGCAGCATGTACTGTGTGACCAGCTCCAGGCCTACACTGATGCCTGCCAGAGCGCCGGGGCCAAAGTCCACCAGTGGAGGACTCCAACCTTCTGTCGTAAGTATAACTCAGAGGATCATTGTCTTCTCTGCTTTGCGTTGAGTTTTTACAGTAATTAGAGATGTCTAATGTTGTTTCTTCAATAACAGATAGGCACTATTTATATTTTGTAATATTGGATAAAAAATCATTGAAGTATAATTATATTTCATTTTAGCAACTTGTGATCTTTGGCTGTAATGATGGCAGTGTGCGATTGATCTGTCATGTCCGAAATGAGATATTATTAAAAGATAGATTGCTGTAATCTAAAATGTTCCCCTTAAGATCTTTTGTCATCCCCTGGATTTTTATGACAAATGTAACTCCTACCTAAGGACCGTTCGAGACGTTTAGTCTAGGGGCTGGGGATTGACGCGAATTTACCCCCACCAACATTAGCATATTAGCATTGAAATTGCCAGCATTACAGTGCCGCACTATCATCATGTTACTATTCAATTTTTATACATGCTATACATTAGCATTGCAATTGCCAGCATGACAGCCTGACAAAACTACCATTTTTTACATTTGATTCATCACAACTGCAAAAAGTTATAGCGGCAAACTTCAGGGCTGAGAATGCAGAAGTGCCAAAAACTGCAGCGGCTCGTATGGTCAATTGAGGCTGGCTCCAAAAATGATTTAATCCCCACAGACCCCCATCCTTTAAATACCCAACTTTACATAAGAATAATCATATTTTAATTGCATCCTGTCTTTGTCCCTCCATGCAGCCCTGACCTGTCCTCCCGACAGCTCCTACTCTCTGTGTGTGAGTTCCTGTCCCGAGACGTGCCTGGGTGTTGTCGGGTCTCCTGGCTGTCAGGATGTGTGTGTGGAGGGTTGTGAGTGTAACCCGGGCTACATCCTCAGTAACGACAAGTGTGTGTCCCTGAAAGACTGCGGCTGTGTTGACCCCAGTGGAAGCTATCACCCTGTAAGTGCTATTCCATAAGTATGAATACACCTGGTATTAATTTCTAAAGCATAAATAGAAAAGTTAAAATGAAAATATAGTTTTAGTTGACCACAATTCAATGCATTTAAATTGATCATACAATGTTTCATTTTTCATTTTTTCTGTGTGTGTGTTTCAGGTGAATGATAACTGGTACTTGCAGGGTTGTGAGCAGAAGTGTGTGTGTCACAGTGGAGGTTTGATCCAGTGTCACAACACCAGCTGTAAACCATCCACTGAGAGCTGCCAGCTGCATGATGGAGACTATGACTGTCGTCCTCTGGGTACGGTAAACACACACTCATATTAAGTGGACTATTTTTTAACCAAGCACTGGATTCTGGATCAGTTTCCATTCAAGTTATTCAGATTAAAACTGATCATTCATTCTTATTAACAATCGGTGGGACGATACTAAGTACATTTACTCCGTACATAAGTATGATTTTGAGGTACTTACTTGAGTATTTCCATTTAATGCTACTTTATACTTCTACTCCACTACATTTAAAAAGGAAAATAGGTTCATCCACTACATTTATTTTACAGCTTATGATTTTTTTTACCAGAATGCATCTTTAAAAATAAAACTATTTGATGCAACAATATCATCTAAAATCTCACATATATAAATGTATTAAAGACATCGATTAGGCCATTTTTCTGCACAATGATTACTATTACTTTTTAAACTTTGATTACATTTAGCTGATAATACTTTTGTACTTTTACTTAAGTAAGATTTTAAATGCAGGACTTGCAATAAAGTATTTTGACAATCGTGTATTAGAACAATCAAAGCAATCTGAATGCCTCTTCCACCACTGTTAACAAATTGTGAGAAAACTTGGGAAATACGTATGCATGCAAAATATAAATATTCATCCTCCTGTTTTACAGGAAATGGTATCTGCTCTGTATCTGGTGATCCCCACTACACCACCTTTGACAAACACAACCACAATTACATGGGGGCCTGCTCCTATACCCTGTCCAAACCCTGCAATGTCTCCTCGGACATACCGTACTTCAGTGTGGACACCCAGAATGAGCACAGAGGAAGCAGCAAGAAGGTTTCCTACGTCAGAGCCGTGGTGATCAACGTCAACGGCGTAACCGTCATCCTCGGCAAGGGCCGCAGAGTCCAGGTACGCTACCCAACAGACCAACTGGTTCTTTTACAAAAGTGTACATTTGATGTCTTTTTGTAACCAAACTGAAAAACATTTGACCTGTTTTGTAATGGTTGCTACAAAGTTACTCCTGGGTCATAGCACCATCCTAAAAAAAAGATTCTATACCAGTGCTTTCAATGAATAGCTCCATATAGACACTCTTTGGCCATCAAACACTGAAACCTCTCTGTGTTATTCAGGTGAATGGAACAGCGGTCGTTCCACCTGTCTCCACAATCAAAGGACTTAAGATCTACTTGAGTGGCAAGTTCGTCGTCCTGGAGACCGACTTCGGCCTGAGGGTGCGGTTTGATGGTAACCACCATGCTGACGTCACCCTGCCAACCTCCTACAACGGCCTGCTCTGTGGCATGTGTGGTAAGAATTGGGTCCCATTTCAGGCCCCTAATACTATAATAAAGCAGAGACTATTTGAACAACTAATTCCAAACAAGGTTTTGTCCATTTCTTTATGAGCTACTTTTACCGTATTTGATTAAGTGTACAGTAGTTCTCCAACCCCAAAAATAACAGGCCTTTTTCAGCATGTTGTTAAGTCTTAATGTCTTTTTCCCCGGCAGGAAATTTCAATGGAAACTCCAAAGATGACAACCTTAAACCAGACAATAAGCCAGCTGCTAACACCAATGAGCTGGGAGACAGCTGGCAGGTTCCTGACCCTCGACCTGAGTGAGTCCCAGCGCAGAATACATAAACACATAAGACAACAAATCTGTACTTTACTCCATTCTGATAAATCGTCTGCATCTTCTCCAGCTGCACCAATGGTGGAGGACAGGAAGACTGTGATGAGAAGGTGGAGGAGGAGGCTCAGAAGCCCACCAGCTGCGGCATGATCAAGGATCCAAATGGTACGACCGATACCAAGTGATCGTTTAGCAAAATGAGTTTGTCTGCAATTCCTCTCATCTACATGTCTCTGTCTCTGATCTCCTCAGGCATCTTTAAGTCCTGCCACTCCGTTGTGCCCCCGGGGCCATACTTTGAGAACTGTGTGTACGACATGTGTGGCACTGGAGGTCAGACCGTGGCCCTGTGCCAGGCCTATCGAGAGCTACGCTGACATGTGCGCCGCTGCAGGAGTCCCCATTGCATGGAGGAACAACACCTTCTGTCGTAAGTTTGGGTGTCTAAAATGACCTTCAGAGAAAAAGCATCTCATTAGCACCAACTTGATCTAAAACCACAATTACAGGTTGTTGGCTAGTTTCTGTAATTGCTATATAAAGGCCACTGTTAAGCAAGACACAAGAGCCAAGCAAAAAACAAGTCCTAGTTCAGAGCCTCCCAACTCATTTCAGCTCAACCTTTAAACAATTCAACAGCAGGATTAGAATTTGACGTGCTTTACATACAGTATATGGATATGTTGGCACTTGAGCTGGATGCCATCACCCTTGTAAGCAATAAGACCAAAATAACATTACATTTAAAAATGACCGACGTGTAGAGTCTAAGCTTCAGGCCACTGAGGTGCTGCTTTGTTTACGTAAATGAAGCACACTTTAACTTGTCAACTGATTAGGGTTAGGGTTTATCAAGTTTCTAACTGAGCACTCCATTGTAATATTCCATTACTGTTTTCCATTAAACTTGCATCTGATTTCATTCCTGTGCAAAAAATTAGACTTCAAAACACAACAACTTAGTATCCTATGTTTGCGTTTGCAAAAACGGATTGGCCTTCCAGCGGAACCAGATCCAACAAACATTGGTTCCTACCTTTATACCATGGTCACTAATTGGCTCATAATTGACGCTTAACTTAATAAGTGCATTAAAAAGCCACACCATTTTAAGTACAACAATGTTTAGAGTTGGGATTGTGAGAAAAACTATTTGGATTTGCATTTAAGAAAATACCTCTGTAAAACACTCTAGTAAAATTGCTTTTGCAACTGCTTTCCTCTCTCCAGCTCTGAAGTGCCCCCCAGGCAGTCAATACAACCCGTGCGGCCCTGCCTGTTCCCAGCCCAGCTGTCAGGACCCTGCAAGCCCCGGCTCCTGCAATCAGCCCTGTGTTGAGGGCTGTGTCTGCAACCCCGGCCTCGTCCTCAGCGGAGATAAATGTGTCCCGCTCACGGAGTGCGGGTGTACTGATGAAGGCGGAAAGTACAGGCCGGTGAGTGCCGAGGGGGAGGAGTTTTCTGCATAGTGCTTTGAACCTGGAAATGTTGAATACCCCAAAGTTTTATGTAACAAATTAATTTATAGTACGGATCCCCAGCACATAGAAACTGCCAGATGCTAACTTGCATATTTTGGGCAATTTTCACAATTAGCATAAGTTGTTAAATTGTTACTATTTTGACAATGTTTAAGTGGTTTTGGGGGTTATTCAGGATGTTGAATCAATTTCTGACATTTTCATGATCAAAAAAGGCAGTTACAACCAGAAAGTGGCCGTATGTTTACGAGTGGGCTGTTTGTGATGAATTTTGGGTCATTTTTAAAGTTTTGCGAGTAACATGTTAGCATGTTAGCATCCTGCAGCTTCTCTGTGCTGGGGACCCGTACTATACATTTGTAACATAAGACCTTCAGGTTCTCAACATCTCCTGCTTTACACTGCCGTTTAACTAGACTATAAAGATATGTTTGAACATGTTTTTTCATGTGCACCGTTTGTGTTTGTGTGTAGGCTGGAGACACCTGGTTTTCAGAGACGGACTGCTCGGAGCGCTGTAAGTGTAACGGCAACCACAACATCACCTGCGAGCCCTGGCAGTGCAGCCCTGCACAGGAGTGCAAGGTTGTGGAAGGAGTACTGGACTGCCACTCTACAGGTACACTGAAAATCATTCACTACCAGGCTTGGGGAGTAACAGATTACATGTAATGAGATTACGTAATAAGGATACAAAAAAAGTAATTGTATTGCAGTGACATAAAAAATCAGATTACTGGCACATATTTTTAAATGCTGCTGTGACAAAACCAAACTCCCAACCTGGGATGTATAAAGAATCTATCCATCTTAATCAACCAATCTTCGAAAAGTATTCATTCTCTCCAAATCTCATTCCCTCCTCAGGTAAAGGAGTGTGTCACGTGGCTGGAGATCCTCACTACTACACCTTTGATGGTGTGATGCACACGTACATGGGTACCTGCACTTACACTCTGGTGGAGGTACGCAGAAATGTATTTTTAAGTGTCTGAAATGTTTGTACAAATGGCTGCTTTGTCTACTTTGTCAAACAAAAAAACCTATTGTTTGCAATCTTTTTTTTCTGAATCCTCTAGGTTTGTAACTCCACCAGGGTAACCCCCTTTAAGATAGTGGCTAAAAACGAGGAGCGTGGCCAACCTGAGGCCTCCTATGTTCGTTCTGTCAAAGTCTACCTGCCTCATGACACCGTGGTTGAGCTACAGAAGAGCCGCAGAGTTACGGTGAGGAACGCTTTCATATTGTATTGACCCAGAAAAAACTAAATGTAGTGATAGCCATGATGACTGATGTCCGTTCTTTGCATCTTGTGTTAGCTGAATGGACGGAGGGTGCGAACACCACTTTCCATCGACTTAATTGGCGCCAAGGTGATCACCAGTGGGTCCTACAGCCTGCTGGACACAAACTTTGGTCTCCAGGTGAAGTTTGACGGAGTCCATCACCTAGAGATCACTGTTCCCGGAGAGTACTACAACAAGGTATGAAAAAATATGAATAGTCTTATTTTCCTTCCACCAAAAATGTCCATTTGTACCATTCCAACTAGATTCTTATATGAATATGAGATGCAACCTAAACCTATATCAACCTTTCTCCACTATAGCTGTGTGGCATGTGTGGCAACTACAACCACAACTCCACTGATGACAATCTCATGCCCAACAAGAAGCCAGCCAAGGATGTGATTGAACTGGGCAACAGCTGGAAATCAGATGGAGACAGTGATCCTGGGTCAGTGGGTTACACATCATCACCGTAAACACGTGTATAACGTTGTGAATTGAAAGGAAAAAGACAAAAGTTAAAGATGATATGTCGTTGAGCAGCACCGCCGCTCCTAACTATATCATTCCTCCAACATTCTCCCCTTTAGCTGTCAACCCGACACTCGCCCGGACATTCACCCTAACTGCACCACAGAGGAAGAGCAGCTGTACGAGGCTCAGTGTGCCAACGTCATCCTCTCCGACCGCTTCAAGCCCTGCCACTCTCTGGTGCCCCCCGAGGCCTTCCTGGGTAACTGCATCTACGACATGTGCGAGTATAACGGCATGCAGGCAACCCTCTGCGACAACGTGGAGGCCTACGCCCAGGCCTGCCAGAGCGCCGGGGTCACCATCAGCTGGAGGAACAACACCTTCTGTCGTAAGTCCCACCCGTTAACAATTTGAGTAAACCTTCCAGTTTTGCTCATTGATCTTGTGCAAAACACCTGTAATGATCGATATATGCACATTTTTGGGCTATTCTGCTGTGTAATAATCATTATTTCTCAACTATCTCAAAACCAATATGTTCACTTAGTTTTTCAAATGTTGCAACTCATCCTTGGCCATGGATGGGTACTTATTTGTCTTTATTTAATTACTTATTTGTGCTTTTTCTCTATATTTAGTTACATTATTATTGCGTGCCCTATATCTGCTATGTCACTTTTGCTGTAACACTATACATTTCCACGCTGCCGGACGACTACTTCTGATTCAGACTTTTGAAACTTAATGTTTCCCCTCTCTGCAGCCGTGCCCTGCCCGCCTAACAGCCACTACTCAGACTGCACCGCCGCCTGCCCCCCCACCTGCTCTGACCTTTTCCCCATGTTCTGCCACCTTCCCCCGACCACCTGTGTGGAGGGCTGTCAGTGTGATGCCGGCTACGTCCTCAGTGACACCAAGTGTGTTGCTTTGAACAAATGTGGCTGTGTGGGCTCAGACGGAGAGTACCATGATGTGAGTGCAACAGACTGCTGCTGGGGGAGTGGTGGAAACAGGATTAGATAATATAGAACATTAAATATACACAGAGTATCAAAGGTGCAGATGAACATTTTAGATCTTAGAAGAGACCCAGACAAAAGGTCTTTATCTTTAGTTTCCAGGGATCAGGACCCCCTGAGGGCTCCAAATATACATCTGAGAGTTCACAAAATGACTAAAGAGACAGAGTAATATCTACTGTGTTAGTTCCAAAATAATTCCTAGGCTTTTTCATTAAAAGAGCATTGATATTCAACGCTATTTAACCCTAACTGTACAAAAGATTCAAAGAAAAGTTTATTTAAAGCAAATGTTACATTTATTCCTTGCTTAGCTGACCTGCTAAATGCCAAATTCCATCCTTTTTTTCAAATATTAAAGTACAATAAAGTAAAGCCAAAAAATACTTATTCTCATTTATTACAGTACAATCTCTTACCGTTAATCATCTGTTAATTCTTTGGACTTTTGTTAAATTTACATAATTTTTCTCTTACAATTTTTGATATAGTCAGGTCTTCTGTTTCAAAATCCTTTACATTAAACAATGCCAATAACAACAATGCATAAATGTCGTGCATTCAAAATATCCTTCCATTGAACCTTTTTTAAGTTACAATTTGTATAATACTTCAGTTGGTGGTGCAAAGTTGTCAGTGGGTCTCACCAACATACACTGAAGCACCTCAAATGTCTCAGAAATATGACCTCAATCATATCCAGAAAGAGTGTTACACAGAGCAATGCCTCATTGCCTTTATAGATATATATATAAGTTGTGTGTTGTGTTTGTGTGCAGGTTGGAGACTCATGGCTGACGGAAAGATGTACTGACATGTGTACTTGTAACCTCGGTGGCAAAATCACATGTAAGGCGCAAAGCTGCAATTCCAATTCAGTGTGTGCCCTAGACAAATATGGAGACCTCTACTGCAAACCCAGCAGTGAGTCCACCACCCTTCACCTGTAGTAATCCAACATGAAGTAGCTAGACGGAAAATATAAATCCTAACTCAATTTGACCATTTCATTCATACGATCATCTAGAGTTCGACAAGTGCAGCATCTCTGGGGATCCTCACCACCGAACATTTGACGGCTTCACCCATCACTTCCAAGGGCCCTACACCTACGTCCTGGTTCAAAGCCACGACCTGCAAAACTCGATGGCGCCCCTGGTGGTGAGGGGGAAGAACCTCAGGCGCGGTGGGAACCGAAGGATCTCCTTCCTGGATCAGATGTACATCGACGTCTACGGCGTCAATGTTCGCTTCCTGCAGAAGAAGACCGTCCTGGTTAGTAATTCTTCTTCTTCTGCTTAGTTTTGCCGGTAGTAAAAAGGACATACTGAAATATTGTATCCCTGTAGGTGAATGGGGAGCGTGTTGCACCTCCTCTCAGTCCAGTCGACGGCTTGACCATCACGATGAACTCCAGGCAGGTCCAGCTCACCACTGACTTCGGTCTCACCGTACGCTTTGACGGCAACATTCGTGGGGGTAAGAGAAGAAGAAGCTGCCTTCAGTGACTGACTGGGCCTGTTTGTGAATCCTCTCAACCCCATCCTCTGTTTCTCTTTGTGTATCAGAGATCATTCTGCCCAGCACTTATAAGAACTCTGTCAGAGGACTGTGCGGAAACTACGACGGCGTCACCAGAAACGAGTACATGAAGCCGGACGGATCAGTGGTCAGGGACCTGAACAACTTCGGAGAGAGCTGGAGGGTCAATGACCGGCAGGCGGAGGGAGTGAAGATCTCCAACCTTCCTCACACAGTACACATCCACAGGTAGGACCACTGCTGTAGCTGTAAATACACGTTTTAAAGCTCTACATATTGATTGAATGTTGGATCTGATTAGAAACACCAAGGTTCCTGAACGGGGGAATTTATTTTTGACCTCGGAAAAACTTTCCTTACATTAAAACAAGTGGTCGTTTATGGATGAGACGGTGACCACTGTGTTTATTACCTCCCAATGTTTATCAACCTTTGGGAATGGGTGTCGCATTGGACACGGAAAAGCCATATCATGTTTTAGATGATCCAAACCTCCAGGGGGATTCTCAAATACATTTACAGCTTGCAACAAGGGCATTGGCGGAGGGCTGTGCTTTCAGAATAATATCCTTGTAGTTCATAATATTTTCCATATAACACTTTAAGAAGTTACTGAAGTTATAATAACAATAAAAAACGTAATAAGGGAACTATTTTTTGACATTGTTCCACAGGTGAGGGTCTTCATGTTGGCTATGAAATACGAGTACAACTTTTCTTAATCTTGAGATCTTGGATTTCCTATCCAAATTTCATGATAATCTGGCATACAGATCTCGACAATCCATAGACACAGCAATTTAAATATTTTCTTTGTCCTTCCATTTGTCTGCAGGCGAGACTTGGAGACTGATCCAGACTCAGGATTTGAGACATCGGACTGCTCTAACTCTCAGCTGAATAACTACAACAGTGCGGCTCAGTGTGGAGCGCTGTCTGACACTAAGGGGCCGTTTGCTGCCTGCCATGCCGCCATGCCACCTAAATCCTACCAGGAGTGAGTATTCTGTGGAGTGTGTGGAACTGGAAAGAGTTACAGTACAGTTTTTGTGCTCAATGCTTTGCGAGTCGGCTGGCTTTGCTCACACCAGTGCGTCTTTGTGTGTGTTTGACCCTCAGTGACTGTGTGTTCGACCTGTGTGCTGAGGAGGGCAGTGCGGTGCTGCGCTGTGCCAGTTACGAAGCGTACGCAGCAGCCTGTCAGGAGGCCGGACTCAAGCTGGGCTCCTGGAGGCAGCAGCTGGGCTGTGGTGAGATGCTGAGCACACACAAAGTCACACTGCATTCACATCAGGGGGAAACCAGAGGGGTTCTCAGTGTGAGACGCATGTGAGAATGAGGACTTTCTTTGGACCTCCACCCATGTACCACTGACTGTTTTGGAATGCATGCTTCTGAAGCATTCCTCCATCTGTTACAGACTTAATAATGACTGTACTGTACGACAGTCAATAAGAAACAGATGAATGGTAATGCAGTTTAAGTCACAATTATGTAGGGTGGAAAGTAACTAAGTACATTAACTCAAGTACTGATCTTAAGTCCTTACTCAAATTACTTGTACTTTGAGCAGTATTTCCATTTTTATGCTACTCTATAATTGTACCCCACTACAATTTAAAGGCCAATATTGTACTTTTTACTCACTACTTTTTATTTGACATCATTAGTACTCTACAGGTTTAAATATACATGAATAAAAATAATAAATCATTACAATTAGCGTAAACAAAACAAATATGTATGCATTAGTAATTGTAATCCATTGAAGTAATGCATATTATTCAGAAAAAGTGCCAATCTGCATAGTAGTACTTTTAGTTTTGGAACTTTAAGTATGCTTTGATTCTAATACTTGTGTACTTAAGTAACCTTTTCAGTGATGTATTAATACTTTTAATTGAGTTCAATGATCTGAGTACTTATTTTCAAGAGTCTGCAAAAGAAACACACATAAAAAGCACATATGACACTAATATGTAAAGAATAGAGAAATAACAATGAGAAAAACACAGTACCATGATTTACAGTAGATAAACATATCAAAGAAGTCTTGCTTTCATAATGCCACATACATGTCTGCAATGCTTTATGTGGTTTTTGAAACAACAACCCGTTTGCAAAAAATGAACCAAAACTCAGCTGAAAAGTGCTACGCCATTATTCATAGAGATGGTGTTGTGTTATCTCTCTCCCCCAGCCCTCTCCTGTGATGCCAACAGCAGCTACACCACCTGTATGTCCCCATGCCCCGCCTCCTGCGCCGACCTGGCAGCGCCCTCTGAGTGTGAAACCACTTCCTGCGTGGAGGGTTGCCAGTGTGCCGCGGGCTTCGTCATGAGCGAGGGAATCTGTGTGCCGTACACGCAGTGCGGCTGCACCTTCCTCAACAGATACTACACTGTAAGAGGCATTCTGGAGTTATAAACTCTGTGTGTAAATATGACATGATGTGAATTTATTTCAACGGTTTTCCCTCCATCCTGCAGCTGGGGGAGAAATTTGTGACCGAGGACTGCTCTGAGGCCTGTGAATGCACCAGCACAGGTGCCGTGTGCCAGACCAAGACTTGCCAGAGCGGTCAGCTCTGCACCATCTTCGACTTCAAACGGGACTGCTACAAAGGTGCATGTTTGTGCTTATAATATTTACTAATTTCCTCAATATCATTTCAGTGTAAAGTCTACCAGTTCAACCTATATTCTGCCACGATGTGATGATAGACATCTTGAAGCAGGCCGCTGTGTTTGTAAATGATTTGGCTTTGGTATGACTTTTTGAAGTTGTCTCTGTGCTGTTACCTATCTTGGGCCAGGACTCTCTTCAAAAAGAGGTTTTTAATCTCAATGAGATCCTATCCTGGTTAAATAAAGGTTAAAAAATAAATACAACTTCACCAAAATGAATGATGACAAAATCTGATACATTTTTAAATTTTTTGGGTGTGTAAAAAGAGGGAGATAGAGGGGATGAGTAGCGTAAGGGGACTGCAGGCCAGATTTAAAGATCTGTGTGCCTTTTAAGTGTAATGTATTTTTTGGAATGAAATGCGTGCAAACATTTTTTGAATGTGAGAGTAACAAAAGAACTGTCAAAAAACTCAATACTGTTTTGTTCTGTGTTTAGCGGGTCCCTGTCTGGATTACCCCTTGTCTGAACGGAGGAGTGTGTAAGGACGCCAGCAACAGCACCTACACCTGCCAGTGTGCGGAGGGATTCGAGGGCACGAACTGCGAGGTGGAGGTTACACAGAGCGAAGGAGGACTGGGTACGGCAAGCTCAAGAAAAGCAAAATACACTGCTACAAGAAAAAAGCTCCTCTTCTGATTCAATTTACAAACCAATGACTAGAGGCAAACTATATAAGATATTTACCGGACAGTCGTAATTCTTTGATGCACTTCTGTTGTCATAATTAGACTTTTTATTCAGTTTTAAAATGCATTTATACGATACACATTTAAGACGATACACTTGGTAGTTTTTCACTATATATTTTAACCAGATGAAGGCTTTTAGTCATAGGATGTCAGGATCTTAACTTAGCAGAGAAACATATACTGCTTTTCTCAGTGTTTTATTGGGTTGGAGGGTGATATTTTAATGGATAATTCCACTCCCTTTAAAAACCTTCTGAACGTCTGGATTTTATTTTTCAACGAAACAAGCGTTAGCGGTTCGCTTGCTGCCTCTGCATCCTCTGTCTACCAAACAGCATTAGAAAAACAACAATGTTTAACATCAGTTTTATTTAACAAAATTACTTTGTTGTGTTTTTAACTATTTATTTGCTGCCATTTAGTAATGTAGCGCTAATTGGAGGCAAACCTACAGATTAACAGACTGTAGGAGCCATTTTCTGGAAATGGAAGAGACGCAAAACAAAAACAGGAAAAAAAGATTTATTTTTTTTACTTCTTTGAATTTTTGAATTAATTCGTCTTTCCGTTTTTCAGAAACCAAGTGGATTATCCTGATCGCAGTTCTGGCATCAGTCGCTGTCATTGCAATTGTGACCACCATTGTGTGCGTTTGCAGACGAAAATCCAAGTAAGTAAACTTATTTTGACATGCATATACAGTATTAAACCATTTGTGTATAGAAGGATGTGGATGGGTGTGTTTTGTTTTGCTGACTGACTTCACATTCACAGGAAAATGCTGCTGTCCTCTACAAACAGACTAAATACACTCTAACCAAGGCAAAGATAAATAAATAAAATTAATTTCATTGCAGGTCGTATGTTTATGTAATTCAGAGAAAGCAGTCGTCTCTATGGGGGTGAGAGAAAAAAATTAGTGTCATCACCTTGTTTTGGGTATTTCTGGGAGCATACCGTATCAACACTGAGGAGGGACTGACTTCACTCTACCTTCACTTTCTAACCCTTTCTTCCACCCTTCCTTGCAGGAACAAATGTTGTCATCACATTAATTTTTTTAAAACACTCACATCTGTTCTTTGTGTCCTGCAGGAAAAGCAAGAGCAAGGAGGAAAAACTGAGCATGAAAAGTAAGAAATGTTCAAGATGAATTGTCCAAATGAATGTTATGTTAGTAATTTGTATAAAAAAGGAAACTAGATTTACTAAACGTATTTGCTATATAGGGATCCTTGGTCTCCTAATAGAGTGGTGCAGTAATGAGTCCTCAAGTGCAGAAGAGACATAGCATTTTACCACTTCTTGTTCCCTCGTCACAAAGTAAATCGTTTTGTTTTTTTTGTGATTAAAAGGTCAGGTGTACCAGATTATCAAGTTTTGTTGAGCAACGTAAAATACTCAAACAAATAGTCCACTCCTAAAACCCGGAATAGAGTTTGCATTTTATCACTTCTGGTTCCCTTGTCACGAAGTCAAACGTTTTTTAACGTGTTAGTGGTTCGGAAATCTGTGGTTCACACAAGCTTACGAGATATTCATGTTTTCTTCACAACATAAAACACATCAGCAAATAGTCCACTTATGAATGTGTGACCAACAAGTGACCAAATAAACTACTAAATGTCATCCGGCCGACGTGAGCCAACCTTTAGCCTAGCACTGACAGCCATGCGACCGTGATGTAGTTTGTATATAGCGTAACGTTAGCTTTTTATTCCTGCCAATTGCACATATACTTCATAAATCACAACATGGCGTTAATATGTGGAGGTTATCCTGTCGAACAAAACCTGTAAAGTATCAAAGACGTGTGTTGGCCACATGTGTGTTGCGATGCTAATTTCCAGGTTGACCTTCAAAAATACGTCATCAATGCATCACTCTATAGCCTCCAATTAACTTCCCGAAAGATCCTTGGAAAGAACGATGTCCCTGATGGGGATATACAAAGTTATTTATTTCAAGAGTTTCCTAGAAAGTCACCTTCCATATGGGTAGATTTCACCTCTTCATGCGATTACGTGTGCAGATCTAATATCTATCTTTTTGCTTTTTAGGTGTCCCATACGCAAACATAGATGGACCGAAAACTGAAAAAGTGACTTCCATGTGATGACAGACTGTGTAACCTGTTGACCTGACTGTAACACACGCCTGCTGTAGAGACCAACATGACAAATGTGTTGTGAAGATAATTCAGCAGCAAGAAAGAATAAAACTCTGTGGAAAATGAAGGAAGTCTTGTGAGAGTTGTGAATATTATAGATATTGTTGTATATGTTTGGCTGTCTTAACTTATGCTTTTAAGAATGTAATTTTAGTCAGATGTGTAGTTTAATTTAAAGAAAAGTGGAAATCTGTGTGCTGTTTAAGTGTAATATATTTTTTGGAATGAAATGCGTGCAAAAAAAATGTGTGTTTGTCTCCAGTCATTTCAATGTACACATATATTCTTACTGGCAAATTGTTTAGTATATACAGTATTCTTTGGGGGGGATTTACTTATTTTTTAACATCAAATATGTTGTAGCATTAAAGTGTAAAATTTAAAACTATAATAATTGTTATACAGATTTGATTTGGGGATTTGTCAAATGGGAGGGCGTGGCCACAGTTAGTGAATACCACTCAGAGACAACGACATTACCCAGCAGTACTTTATTTACCATGTAGGCAGGAAAATGGAAGATCCCAAACAGCTTACAAAACAATAAGCTTACTAGCAAACTGAATATGTGACTTTCTAATTGATCCAGTGTTTTGAAAAGGAGGTTCAAGATCAGTACAGTGTTGAAAGTGGTCATACAAATGTGGATGATCTCAATATGTCTAAAAATGTGTGGTAGCTTTAACACTGGGATGATCAAATACACACATTCTTTAACTCAACAACTCACTTGCTATCCATGAGGTTTTGGAAGATCCTTCAATTTTATTGATCCCTTTTTATGACCTTGTGTCTGTCATCTCAAAACTCCCTGCAACTGACACACTGACACACCGACAAATCAGATTTACAGAACATGTGCTGGTTACATTCATTGTTTCAGAGGATGAACTTCTCTTAAAACTTAAGAAACATCCGCCTCTAATGAGCAGAGTAACGGCAAAGACATTTACAGATTTTGCACATTTATGCTCCCCAGAGGATGAACCCTCTCAAGGTTTTGCCACACAACACTTCATCTCCAAGTCTTTATGGTAGATATGACATCTCTTTAACATACAGTCACGCTCTCAGGGGGATGATCCTTGGTCTTTCTTCTTAAAAAACAGCTTTGTTTGTCTTTAGCACTTTCTAGTAATTCTTTACAGTAGATCATCAGCACATTGGTCTTTCTTGCCGACACTTTATCGGCCACAAGCAGGGTTTTTGTAGTCCTAATATTTACATTCACTCTCCAGATGATATTCACATCTGTAAACAAGCTGCAAGAAAAAGCATAAAACTAATGTCATATTATTCTAAATAAATTGGATTTAGGAAATTATTATTTTGGCATTGGAATATAAATCAGTGACAACCATTTCTGTTATTATGGTACTTTTTTTTTATAATGGCTCCAACGTTTCTAGTCATTTCCTAGAAAGTAACTGACTTTGGTACTTATTATTGGGCCAATATTGTTGACTGAATATACAATTATCAAATTATTTGTCAGACTTTTTAGTGAATCACAGTAGGTCAGCTAACAACATTTGAACATTGTGGAACAAGTCAAACAATTCCACACCTAGAAACAATAACCTTTTCAATAATAAATAATAATTATGTCAGTTTTTCTTGTCAAGACTTTCCCACTCTTTTTGAGTAATGTCTTCTGGAAACAAACAACTAAAATACTCAAAGAATTACAATACAAGGTTCCTCTTTCCTTTATCATAAGATCGCAATAACACGGATGTGTCCCAAAGCACCCTGTGGTGTCTCCTAAAGGAAATACCCTATAGAAAATGATCAGTCTTACTTTCAGTTCTTTAATAAAATGCTCGGGGTGTGGATCAGTTGGACCCCTTCAGACATGAGCCACACATTATACTGACTGGATATTGAAATAAGGAGACCACCCTGTGCACCGACAATGGAGTGTATAAGGGTCAAATAAAAGACAAAAACACATTTAAAACCTGAATATTAACACTCCAACTCAACAATAAATATATACAATAACACTTACATGATTCGGCCAGTGTCAGGCCAGAGCTGGATCACATTCATTCAAAAATGTTTCCTTCTTTGAAAAAAGACTTCCTGTGGGGAAAGGTGCAAAAAAGCCCTTCAAGTTTCAGTTAAGATGCATCTGTCATCCAGTGCACACCTATGATATGTCAGTAGTCCAGTTCAAAAACTTTGAATCTATGAATATGGATTGGAAGTAATTAGGTATATCAAGTTTTACATCAGTAGGTTAAGCACAAAGATAGTTTCAGAACTTTAGCTTAGCACACAAACTGGAAGTAGCTAGCTTAGCTCCGTCACAATAAATAAAATACACCTTCCATCAACCCCATAGCTGTGTGATCGACACGGTACATACATTTTATTAAACAGTTGGCTTGGTCAACCTGTCCCGTTAGGATTTTTCCAACCAAAGTCCAGCTGACTTTGTTGGCTTTTTTACTAAATCCACCAAGTCCAAAAGAAAGCAATCTCACATTCTCTGTGTGTTATGGCAATCAGTGTATTTCACAAAAGGTAGACTGTTATTTATAAAAGAGACTACTGTTCAGCATTGTTTGTGCTCCCAGACCTGACAAAAGCAGGAAATGGTGGGTTTCCTGATTAGATCCTACAAGAAAAAAACAGCTGCCATGAAAAAACGATCAAGGTTGTGTACTATTAAGTATAAATATTAACAGAATTCACAGAGATAGGATAACCCAATGAGTAAAATGGAATGATAGCTTGAAGGAAATGTAAAAACCAGAAGAAATTGAAATGATAAACCAATGAAATGAAGAACGGTTGCGGCTCCACGGGGGTTTCTTTTTCTTCTAAGGCCAGCAGCATCACTCCATCACCTTCACCACCCCCCTTTCTGCTCTTCCGTCCATCACTCCATCCACGTCATGTCTCCTTCAGAGTCGGCTTTGACAGAGTGTTGAACCCTTTTGTGTGTCTGCAGTAAAAATGTTGCTCCCTGGGTCATCTGAGGAGGAGCAGAGTGAAGAATCACATTGAAAAAGTGTTTCCAAACAGAGGAGTAATCCTGGTATTAGTGTACTTTTTAAATCTTTGGAGCAGATGCCTTTATAAATATAAATAAATATAGCTTAAACCTTAATGGGAAAGCCACCCCCTTATTAGATCAAAGTTAAGATCTGTTTGTACAATAGAGCTGCGTCAATGTGTATACATACTCTTAAATAAAAGGGGTGAAAGTAGAGTGTTTTTTATTTTCTTAAATTGTATTATTTATTTTTTAATACCCTATTTAAATTACATTTTTAATTGAACCCTTGAATGGTTTCTGTATCCTTCGGGATAAAGTCATTTGATAGGCTGTTTCCATAAATGGTTGCAATAAAAGTGTGACATGGTGTAACATGGTGTAATAATGGAGCAATACGGGTGTCATAACAGTGTAATAGGGTTGAATAGGGGTTATAATAACAGTGTAATGTGGATGTCATGTAGAAAATAGCAATACATAATATTTATATGCAATGGCCTATTTAAGGTGTCTAAAAGACAGATGAATAAACAAAGCAAAGTTATTTAGACATGGACGTATCCTGGATGTTAATTACATGAGCTGAGTTGTTGTGTGTGTGTGGATCTCAGAAGAAGAGCTAATGCTAATGCTGACGGGATCCTCGTGAAAATCCTCAACAAGGGAACTGTCTGTTCATGGTCACACTGACTCACACTGACCTCTGCCAGTAACTGAACATGTTCCAACATTAGAGAAATATGATTCCTTAGAAATTTCACAATACTTTCCTCTGAGTTTAACCAAACCCTGTCATCATAAATCAGCCAAAGTTCGAGCAACAGAAGAAATCTTCCCATTTATAGAAACCAGGGTATTAAGCGATAATGGAAAAAGTGATTTAGTTTATCTAAATGTTATTGTGATACGAGTGTAGTTATACATTACATTTAAATGCATTGCAGTTCTATACCCAAAATCGAGATCCTAACATAACATGAATGTAACCATTATTGCATTTCTTTATATGTCAGTGTCAGTGATGAGCAAGTTACTTCCAAAATGTAATACAGTACATATTACTTATTACTGTCTTTTTAAAGTAATAAGTTACATTACATTATTACTGTCTCTGAAATGTAATGCGTTACACTACTTTTGCTTTACTTTGAGTTACTTTCACCAAAATAACCGCAAAAGTATGGCTTTAAATGCTAACATGTAGTTTGTTGCAGCTCATTAATTAAAGCTATCTATCTATCTGGAAGAACATGCTGAACATTAGGAAAAGAGCTAGAAATTAAACTCATGCTCCGTTTAAGTGGGCTGAATAATATGTGACACCGGTAACATTACATCTCTCTGTGTTATTAACAACATGTTAGTGGAGCCTCTGCACGGCCCTGTGACCTGCTGTATATGAACGAGTCTCTATGGCAGCGTTAGCTCACCTTGTCATTGGTGTGTTAACGGGGATTTGGCTGACAAGCTTTCTAAAAGCTGGCGATTCCACAGAGAACGGAGGCTGCAGATCTTCAACACTCTGCCACAAGTCTCTGAACTTCTCAGGGTTCAAGAGGCAGACCAGAGAAAGTGACCTTCTGTTTCTTTGGCCTGCGCGCTCTGCTGTCTTTCTCCTTTCTTGTATCCGAGCCCGCAGCTCTCAATCACGAATCTGTTTGTGCAGCCCTCTTAACCAATAGTAAACAGGCTTACTGAGTTACTATTCTACCGGCACAATTATTTCTCTGGTGTCAAAATGTCTCGTGATGTTTGTGAATTCTTAGAAACAAAACACCACATCATTTCGGGTTAAAATGTGTTGTAACTGCGTTACTGAGAATTGTAACAGGTATTATATTACCCACATTTCAGAAGTAATGCGTTATATTCCTGCGTTACAGCAAAAAGTAATACATTACTCTAACTCCGTTACTTTTGTAACGCGTTACACCCAGAGTGCCAAAAACATATTTCATGTATTTTGATCCAGAAAAATGTAAATGTAAAAACATAACTGCTGTTACATCACATTTAGATCAAAGTGAAAGTGAATTTAAATAGCCCACATCGTTAAACACACTGGGAGAGCATTAAAGAGGACATATTCTGCTCATCTTCAGGTCCATATTTGTATTTTGTGCTTCTACTGTGAGCTTTATTTTTTTCTTGCGTCACTTACAATTGGTTGGAGCGCCAGCCTTTAGAAGCGCCATCGTTACATAGTGATGTCATCATGTTATGGAAGTAAACAAAGGAGTCCAATGGAGTCCAAGGGGAAGACCCCAAAAAGCAGAACAGGGCCTCTTTAGAGCGGTTTTCTTACCTGCAGTGTGTGTCTTGCATTGGTTCCATCACCAGGACCTTACACTCTCTCTTGGCTATTTTTCCCAGTGAGAAGGTACTGTTTTCAGGGGGCAGGTACAGACCCCTCCCCATCGGAGGTCCTACAGGAGGGGTGATGGTCCGCTGCACCATCACACTGCCTGACCTGCAGAACAGAGAGAATCAGGCACATGGTGACAGACAGGAGTGTGTAGGTCCGTCTGGAAGTGGCATTTACTTCCTGCGTTATGTGTGATGAAAGAGGATCCTTTACTTGAGTAAAAACAATTTTGATTGACAAATACAATTTCTAGACTTAAAGAAAGACGTTGAATGTGGCATGTTGCTTCAACCCGACTCTGTGATGGTTTAATGATTTTGTACAATTTAAAAATGCACAAACATAACAGATAACAAACGATAATAAGTGCAGTAAGAGGAGAAAAACCCTTCGGTCTCATGTGAAGACTCTTTTTAAATAAGCATTATTACCATTATAACCTGTGGGGACAATAGTTTAAAAAACGGCTAATTTGGACAATTTTGAACTGGTTTTTGGGGGTGATTGAGGATACTGACTCCATTTCTAACATTGTCAGGATAAAGAATTGCAGTTTTTATCTCAAAGTGGCCATTATTTGACTCTCGTGGGCTGATTTTATCCTCGTGAGTAGTATCTAACCTAACTAAGTAATCACCCCAGAATTAATCCAAATCAGCCCACCAAGAGTAGAAATGTCGCCTTTTTCTGTTACAATTAAATTAAATTATTTCTTCTGACGAAGTTGCCAGGTCAGGAATGGATTAGCATCCTCAAAAACCCCCAAAACATCCCCAAAATCTTCTTAATCAGACATGCTTTAAACTACTGTCCACACAGGCTATAACCCCATGCATTTTAATTCACACAACATAACTAATTGTGCTAATTGCCCAACATAGCATCCAGCAGTTTCAATGTGCTGGGGACCCCTACTATACATTCATCTCTCACATAAAAGTTTGGGGGACTCAACATCTCCGGGTTCACTATCCTGGCAACTAGACTGTGATTCTTGTAGAAATCCTTAAGAAGCGTTTCTGAAGGGAAACCATTTCTTTGAGAGTAGCTGGGAAAGTACCTGCTTATATTATGTTACGGTATGAAAGGTACGGCTGAATTACACTATAACAAAGAGTAAGACGACAGTTTGAAAAGGACTCCTTATACCAGTCCGTACCTGACGTGGTGCGCTCTGGAGGGTTGCTGGTGTGAGAAGCTCTGAGAGCGGCCCAGGCTCTGTCGCTCCAGCAGCTCTCGGACCGCCGGGCTGGATGATGACGGAGAGCGAGGCTCCACCGGAGGAGTGGACACCGAGGCCGTGAACTGGAGCTTCAGCTTCATGTGCTGGCTCAGCTGAGGAGAAGGCAGGAAGTAGGGGAAAGCACTTTGACGTCACTGCTGATTGTATCAATTAGCTCAGTGTTTTACAGCCTTTATGGACCCGCTGTACAAACTGACACATGGTAGCCTGATACAGCGTATACAATGAGGTTTAATGAAAAGTCTCTCAATGAGTAGATGTCAGTCAGTGTGATAGCTGGGCCTTTTTAGATGAACACAAAGCTGATATTCTCCTTATTTCAGAAGAAGTTGCCTGTTTCTTAATTTGTTTACGCAGGCAAACAGAATAGTCTGTGTTGTTGTTTGGAAGTGACGTCTGTTTTGTTTTGGGATGATGTTTAACCTGGCTTGGGACCATGGCATTGTGGGATAGCTTTTTCCCAATCACCGAGCATAATGGAGTGGTGCAATTGGATCTCAGATGAAAGTAAATCCAAATGAAAAAATAACTTTCACTGTATTTCCTCAAAGTTTTTCTCTCTTTGGACAACTACTCTTCCTAAACTCTTCATCTGGGTTACAATTTGGTTCCAGACCCAGTTCAAGAGTCTGCATTTTTTCGTTTCAAATATTTACCCATTGCACTGCAACCTCTCCTGCTCATCAATTAATTCTACTGTTTTAAAGGTCCCCTATCATACTGTTTTGCAACAGTATATTCCAGGTCTCAGATATATACAGAACCTGTATCTCAAAGACCAAACAGATCATTGTAGCATCCCATAAACCCCTCTGTTTCAGCCCTGTTCAGTGTCTGTAGCTTTAAATGCTAATTAGCTGCTGCTGGCCACGCCCCTCTGAGAGATGATTAGTTTCAAACAGCAAAATAGTGCTCTAGGAGGAGATTCAGGTGATAAGGTGGGCGGGGGTTACCTTGATTGGTTATCGGCTAATCATTGCACAACCCAAAAAACATTGTGACATCACAAAGTGGCCAAAATCTTATCATCTGATTTTCAGACAGCCTTTTATATATAGATGGATCAGGACACAAAGAGAGAGAATCTTTAATCCTGAAACTTTCAGAGTCTCTTAACACAGAGGGGACACATATTTATGTAGGTACATGAAAAAGTGGATTTTGCATAATACAGGACCTTTAAATAACAAGGTCGTGATTGCGCTACATACCGTCACCCACTAGCATGGAATCACACTGTATTTGATTACTTAGCCCGGCCACTGCATTGCAGGCACAGGCGCTCAACAACGGAAAATTATTTCAGCAACTAAATAATATGTTGCTGACGATCTCACTGAATGACCTACATAATGTGTGAGCAGAAACATGAAGTACCTCGAAGAGTCCGGTCCTGAGGATCTGGAAGGCCACGGTGAAGGAGAGGGTGGAGCCCTTCCTGCACTGACCCAGGTTGTTCAGGGGGGACTGGCACACCACCGCCCCCCCACCATGGTGCTGCTGGCCTCCGCGATCTGCTGATGAGAGGAGGGACAAATAATCAAATTGATATAATTATAACTTGATGACTCACGGAAAGTTTGCTTTAGACTTTGTATCAAGCGTTTTAAATACTCAAGTTTGGTACTTAATTGCTATTTGTCATATTTGTATTTTCGTTTAAAAAAAACAATTTGATTTCACTTTTTATCAATTCTGTAGATAAGCAAATGCACTGCGTCTGATAATAAAACCCTGTCACTCAGATATGAGCGCACTAACACAACCGTACTGCACCAACGTACATTAGACCCGTTTGAACACGGTACAGATTTCATCATAGCTGGCTCTAACCCCGACACACCCAACAAACACATCCCAAAGGGTGCAACACATTTTTTCCAGATTACACATCTGGACGTTGATCACAGCAGGATCAGGACGTCTCACTTTACACTCATGTGAACAGCCTGACGCTCTTCAGTTAACATGCATGTAACATGCCTGGGATTATTGCACAACCAGCATTATGAATGATCTGCACTGGCTACAAGATTGATTTTAAAAAGGACACTTAAATGCAGGAATGAGTCCTTCACCCGGAAATGAGTTAGCATTTTAGCACTTGCAGGTTCCCTCAATTCCAAGTCGATGGTTTTTTGAATTTCGTTGGATGCCAATGGAGGCTAACAAGATATTTGTTATACATCATACCCCACATACCCCTACTGACCATGTTTAAAACATTTCAAGTGACTAAGTTATAGCTACTCCTCTCGCTGTAGAGGCTAAGTTTACAGGTTGCGGTCGCTAGTATCCTCTAAAGATGGAAGACTTGCCATTGATGATGTCACATTACTTTACCTACTGTTGAGTGAATGAAAAGTCTCTGAGCTGGTGGAAACACAGACGCTGTCGGACGCATGTCTACATGTCAGTCAGTAATTAATAAAGGGTTGTATTTCTATGACAATTTGAAAACTAAAGCAACTAACCAAACATCGACTTAAGGTGTGGTGTCCAGGTGCAAACAGAGGTGTGTCACTAACCTGAGGCAGCACTAAGCCAGGTGTGACAGGCCTTCGGGTTGGAGGAGTCAAGATTGTCCTGTGTGACAGTAAGATCTGCTACTCACCATCAGCATTCCAGATCAGACGGACAGCCAGGAAGTCCTGCAGGTTGTTGAGCAGGGTGTATTTGACCCAGAAGTGCTCCAGAGGCCGGACAGCCCTGGGACAGGAAGCTGTCATCACCAGCCGAGGACGATCCAAGCGGATGCTAGGCAACGAGTAACAACTAGAGATGTATCTGGAGAGAAAGCAAACTCATATTTTAATGTCCTTCAACAGACAAACGTTTTTATGTTAGGCTTTTTGACTTGGGTGAAAACCCCCTTTTCCCAATTTTCATGATTTGACATGTCCATGAAATCAATGACAACTTGGATATTTTTAAGTTAGGTTGTAGAAGGTACTAAAACCTGCTACTAGAGAAAGCCCATTCTGCCCAAAATGAGCATTTCCAAAACGATTCCCTGGCTGAAGTCACCAGAGTCTATTGATAAAAACGTTAATTTTGGTATGCAGAATGTAGAAGTTTCTGTTTGCCGCTGCATTTATCGGGGAGATTTGGTGAACCCAAACTAACCAGTCACACAAATAAACCAGCCGATTGAGTCTGCGATACACCAGCAACCCCTTTGTTCTGCGAGATACAAAAGGTAATGGTAATGTGACGTCATCGTCCGTAACTTTTCCTCTTTAAACCTTTTAAACATGGTGGGTAGGCTCTGTTATGTCACTGGCTGTGGCAGCCACTCCTATGACCGATGAAAAAAACAAAAAAAGAACATTGGATGACATTTTATACTTTTACATTAACAGGGAGATGTAGAGAACATTGGGAATGACGTTATTGTAAATTTTCCCTCTGTGGGACAAATAAAGGTATTCTGATTCTGATCAATTGTGTTGGATGGCAGCCATCTGCTGAACCACAGGAACACAAACACTACACTGGGAATTGTTAGGGAATTTTAGGCTTAGGTAGTTAACCTTTGACACAGTTCATAATTTTCTCCTTCCTCTGTCTCTATTCCCATGGCATAGTTTTTCGGCCTTGGGGTTGCTGTAATCTCCTTTAAGGAGTGGCAGTTTGGGCGCTTTGTTGATGCCAGTCTATGACCGAGCACAAGCTGACCTGAGATAGTTTATTGTTCAGGGACGTCTGGAAGCCCTTCTTATCTGGAACGTAGCTTCCCTGGCGCACATTTTTTTCCAATGTATGACAGCTGTAGTTAGATTCAGGCTCCATATTTGTCTGGTCTCTCTGATGAGGAATGTTGATTATACACTCTGAACTGGTTAAACATCGGACTGTAAAAGAGCTCTTCAGAATTGGTCGGGCAACCGCTGTGTCAACTTGTGGCTGCAGCAAATGTCTTGTCAGTTCTCCGGCCATTAACTTCATAATAAACCTTCAGTGTTTGCCATCAACGTTCCAGCTCTACCTTGTTGCTCTCCATTGCTTCAGAAGTTTCCATCACAGGAATGTGATTCAAAACAGGACATAAGGCAGTATGCGTTCATATACTGGGAGATTCATTATGCATGTTGTTAGCACAACATTAGCTTTATCACCCCTGCCCAGATGACGTCATTAAACCTGTTGATCTGTATGTAAACCTGACATAGGCCTCTGAATATTTAATCACCTTAAATGCACACTAAAGCCAGAGAGGACCGACAGCAGTAACAGTGATCGGCCCGCTCTTCTCTTAATTCATACGGACAGATGTCATTGATTCACGTTTTATTCAGATAACGCTCCTCTGTTTCTGCGCAGAGCTTGTCTTTGTGAGGGCATTTATAATTTGGGCACACTTTATTCATTTTGGATGCAAACCACTGACAGATGACCGGGAAACGCTGATATACTGTATATTGACTGCTGCTGTTTTAATAGACCAGGGGAGTCCAAACTACGGTCCAGGGGCCAACTGCGGCCCGTTGTCCATTTTCAATTGGCCCTCAGCAGATTCAAAAAGTATGCTCTTTACCTTTATTGTATTTCTTAAATATATATCTTAACATATATTACACAATACTATTCATCTGTTAATAAGTCCACTTGATCAAATAAATTCAGTCATTTAAAGTTGGAACAATATTCTAACAAATCTAAGTAGATTTAGAAAAAGCACAATAACTTATTTGCTTAACAACATTGAAATAGACCCTTCATATTTCTCTTTATTACAACGAACTTGACGCTCATGTTTAGAGGAATGTGCTGCAAGCACTTTATGTAACAAAATAAATGAAAACCTTTGAAAAGCTGGGCTGTTTGTTTTCTCAAAACACATTCAATTATCAAGCATAATTGACCTACATTTGATTGATTTTGCTAACTTACAGTGGGGCAAAAAAGTATTTAGTCAGCCACCAATTGTGCAAGTTCTCCCATTTAAAAAGATGAGAGAGGCCTGTAATTTTCATCATAGGTATACCTCAACTATGAGAGACAGAATGAGAAAAACAATCCAGGAAATCACATTGTAGGATTTTTAATGAATTCATTGGTAAATTCCTCGGTAAAATAAGTATTTGGTCACCTACAAACAAGCAAGATTTCTGGCTCTCACAGACCTGTAACTTCTTCTTTAAGAGGCTCCTCTGTCCTCCACTCGTTACCTGTATTAATGGCACCTTTTTGAACTCGTTACCAGTATAAAAGACACCTGTCCACAACCTCAAACAGTCATACTCCAAACTCCACTATGGCCAAGACCAAAGAGCTGTCAAAGGAGACCAGAGACAAAATTGT
The DNA here is from genome assembly GCF_036324505.1 of Eleginops maclovinus. Lineage (NCBI taxonomy): Eukaryota > Metazoa > Chordata > Actinopteri > Perciformes > Eleginopidae > Eleginops > Eleginops maclovinus. The sequence continues at coordinate 12,586,099 of NC_086362.1, read as the reverse complement.
AGACCTGCACCAGGCTGGGAAAACTGAATCTGCAATAGGTAAGCAGCTTGGTGTGAAGAAATCAACTGTGGGAGCAATTATTAGAAAATGGAAGACATACAAGACCACTGCTAATCTCCCTCGATCTGGGGCTCCACGCAAGATCTCACCCCGTGGGGTCAAAATGATCACAAGAACGGTGAGCAAAAATCCCAGAACCACACGGGGGGACCTAGTGAATGACCTGCAGAGAGCTGGGACCAAAGTAACAGAGGCTACCATCAGTAACACACTACGCCGCCAGGGACTTAAATCCTGCAGTTCCAGACGTGTCCCCCTGCTTAAGCCAGTACATGTCCAGGCCTGTCTGAAGTTTGCTAGAGGGCATTTGGATGATCCAGAAGAGGATTGGGAGAATGTCATATGGTCAGATGAAACCAAAATAGAACTTTTTGGTAAAAACTCAACTTGTCGTGTTTGGAGGAGAAAGAATGCAGAGTTGCATCCAAAGAACACCATACCTACTGTGAAGCATGGGGGTGGAAACATCATGCTTTGGGGCTGTTTTGCTGCGAAGGAACCAGGACGACTGATCCGTGTAAAGGAAAGAATGAATGGGGCCATGTATCGTGAGATTTTGAGTGAAAACCTCCTTCCATCAGCAAGGGCACTGAAGATGAAGCGTGGCTGGGTCTTTCAGCATGACAATGATCCCAAACACACCGCCAGGGCAACGAAGGAGTGGCTTCGTAAGAAGCATTTCAAGGTCCTGGAGTGGCCTATCCAGTCTCCAGATCTCAACCCCATAGAAAATCTTTGGAGGGAGTTGAAAGTCTGTGTTGCCCAGCGACAGCCCCAAAACATCACTGCTTTAGAGGAGATCTGCATGGAGGAATGGGCCAAAATACCAGCAACAGTGTGTGGAAACCTTGTGAAGACTTACAGAAAACGTTTGACCTCTGTCATTGCCAACAAAGGGTATATAACAAAGTATTGAGATGAACTTTTGTCATTGACCAAATACTTATTTTCCACAATCATTTGAAAATTAATTCATTAAAAATCCTACAATGTGATTTCCTGGATTTTTTTTCTCATTCTGTCTCTCATAGTTGAGGTATACCTATAATAAAAATTACAGGCCTCTCTCATCTTTTCAAATGGGAGAACTTGCACAATTGGTGGCTGACTAAATACTTTTTTGCCCCACTGTATACTTATGGGGCATGACATCACCTCTCGAGAGGGGCCCAGACCTCCTTATGTTTTTTCTGTATGCGGCCCAAAAAAAAGGTTTGGACGGCTATAGACGCTATCCTCCAAAGATGGCAGTGATGCACCAAAATGCACCGTGCTCCCATTGCCTATTGACGTGTACCTCTTATAACCCAACTTCAAACAATCAGAACTCTCTCTTCAAACCTTCTAAACATCGTTTTCACTGTAAAACAATCTGCCCAGTGGCGCTCAGTAAATGTTGAACTAAGACAAACAGTTACCTGGTTAAAGGCAGCGACGGAGTGTACCATTGTAACACAGCCACAAGCGGGACTTCCAGACCCTGGAGAATCACATACAATAAACATATTAAAAACACATCAATGAGCCACACTGTTGCACATGTGGACATGTGTCTGCATTAGTATGAACACACACTGTAGTTTATTTTTGACTTACACAAAGTCCTGCTGCCAAAAGTTCTCATTAGAGCAAAAATGTTGATTAATCCGCCACTGAAAATACTCCCTAAACTAGAGGGACTATTTCCTTGTGCGAAGCTCTTTTATTTTTGTATTTGTTCTTGTGGTTTGGCGGATTAAAAAAACACTTCTCAGTTCTAGAAATTACAATGGTTATAACGACTAATGTACGGACAGGATTCTTGCTGTTTCAAAATGTGTTTAAACATGTATTTACCAAAGTAAAATATAAGATGAATGTATAGTAAGTGTCTTAGATGTAAAAAAAATTGAGTATAAAGTATTTTCTTTTGTTACCTTCAATATAAAGAGATTGACAAATGACTTCATTATCCATATCAAGCTTTCTGAGATGATCATTGTAAAACATTTTAAAGTTGAACAAGAAGAAGCTGCCTCCATCATATTCTCACCTCACTGGAGTCCTCCTCTGCTGTGTCTTGTAGCTGCAGCTGGAACAGGAAGTTCTGTTCCTCAAGGGCGCTGAGCATGCTGGGTAAACGCGACGACCCGCTGTCTATCCGGTAGAACGAAGCCACGGTGACCTCAGCTGATTGGTGGCTGTAGCAGGAAGTGGAAATAAAGAAGTGGTTGTTAGGCGACTTTAAACAACACAAAATACAGCTTGTAACATTTTATAACGTAAACCATGTTTACTATATATTACAAAAAAGTATTTCAACTGAGGCTGATGGAATCATGTCGCTCATTTTGCAGGTGTTTGGTAACGAATCACAGTTTAAGCGATTTAAAATCGTGATTAAAGTCAGTTTAGGGTGATTTCAGATGCCAGGGTGGAAATTTAAGTTTAGCTCAACCAGCCACACTCAAAAATAAACTTATGTCAACTGCTTTTGCAAAACAAAGGCTGCAAAATATGGGTTTTTTTTCAGCAATCAAATAGAAGATTGTTCAGCTTCCAAATAAAAGACTTCAGAGTTTATAAACAACAGCTCAAATCAAGCTAACTTCAATGAGTGGGCCTCCTGCAAAAAGCATATTGGCACCAGTAAATAAATAAATAAATAACTGAATATGTTTATGGCAAAGGTCCAGTAATATGGAACACAGAGAGGATACAGCTGCTGCAGGAATTTGGAAAGTTTCTATGGATGTTTTAAAACTTGTTTTCCCACTTTCCTTACTAATAGATTGTAGCTGCTGTAAAACTGAACACATACACTCAAGTCTAGGGGTGGGACCAATCATAACAGAGCCGGCCAGCTGACCAATCAGAGCAGACTGGGCTCTGGTTTCAGACAGAGGGTGAAAAGAGGTGCTGCAGCACAGGCAGTATGAGAAACATAAAGAGCTTTCTGAACATTAAAGCATGGAGACATGTCCCAGTAGAGACACTGAATACTGATATGATGCTGAACATCAGCAGAATAACTGTCCGTACCTCAGTAAGAGCAACAGGGGTATGGACATAAGTGTATTTCTCTTAGAGTTTACACTAAGTGCACATGTACTCACCAGACATTGTCGACTATCAGAACTGAACCATCGGGCATCATGGGGAGGTAGGAGGAGTTATAGTTGGGAACGATCTTCACATCTCTGACACACACCTCATCCTGAGAGCTGCAGTTCGACACTGTAGAGAGAGGGGGGGTAAAAAGAGTTATCACAGTTCAGGTCTTCAAAGATCTGTATGTGTGTTTGAGATGTCTACCTTTGACAAGAGTCAGGTGTTTTCCAGAGACACCCATGTGCTGACACTGGACACTGGGAGGTGGTAGAACATTCATGATGGTGCTGACTGGGAATTGAAATAAGACACAGAATAAACAACTGAAACCGAGCACATTTAGAATGGCATTCCCCCGAATTAAAAGTCCAAAGTTTAAGTTTTAAGACCACAAAACTCTTTGAGCCCTTAGAGCTCAGGGCAGGTGCTGAGGAGTGTGTTTACCCTGTGCCTTGAAGGTGCTGAGGTCCTGTCTGAAGGTGTGAAGTGGACTCTTGAGCTGTAGAAGGGTCAGGTAGCCATGTTCCCTCACCTCCACTTTCTCCTCCTCATGACTCCACACAGTCACTACGATCTGACAAAAACACAAAGTAACATCATTTATGTGCAGTTTATATTTGTTTGGCTTCCTAATAAGTAAGTCCAAGATTCTGTTTATTTAAAAACATGTCTGATTAACAGATATACCCTCCCACTCAAAATTGTATAATGCGCTTTATAATAAAAAATGATACATATTATAGGTAGACGGTCTGAATTTTCTTTTGGGATTTTATTTGGACTACTTTCCTTAATTCCTTTAAATGGTTTTGATGCAGTAGGAGGACACCTGATTTATTCAACAGAAATAACTAAAAACAGCATTTTTAAACTATACTTTTTCCTCACAACCTGTTATGTCGTCCAAGTATGAGTGCATCTCACCTTGGCTTTAAGCGTGTTGACTGGAAGCTTGTCCAAAGAGACGGTGAGACAGAAGACAACCTGGTCATCCAAAACCAGAGCGGACTGCAGCAGGACAAGCAGAGGACAAGATGTGGGAGGTGTAAGGTTGTGTTTAGTGACAATTTGTGAACCAAATTAGCAAACAAATTAACAAACAACTACAAGTTCATCTACGTTTAAGTGAGACTACAATGTTGGGCCATATAAATAAGGGGATGCTGGTTTACCATAACTTCTCCATTGCAATTGAAAACAATATGACAAGCCAAGTGTTCTGTTTTGTATGAACACGAGATTCTGCCCTGACAAGTAAAAAAATGTCCATTGTTTTTCATTAAGACCCTAAATAAAGGTGTTAACATTGTGAAAAATGTTTTCGATTTAGTTTTAAGATGAAAAGGAGGCTCAACAGGCACATCTTTTTAAGCACAGAACATGCCCAGTTTTTGAGAGTCCAAAGGAACATCTATAAATGTCTGAGAAAATTGCAGAAAAAAACAAAAAATAACCATGATGTATAAAAATGAGCCACAAATGTTCATATTTTTTGTCTGAGTCATTACTGTGGTTCACAAACTGTGCATGTTTCATATGTCCCTGTCTAAAGCCTGGCAGGCACACAGGTAGAGACTGAAGCCGGTTTAAAGCCCCTGGAGCACAATGATTATTGCAACAGGCATAAATAACTGGCTGCTTTGTCTCATCAAATCAGGCGGAACAATAAAGGTCAGGGTATAGATGACTGTGGTTTGGTTTCCCCTTAATTCTGTAAATATGTAAAGGTTACTTCCTGTTGCACTGGAGGTATGAGAGTAGTCTTAAAATGGAAAGTAGGCCTAATCAGTTAGGGAAGTCATCCAGCTGTCCTCTCCATCATATTTACAGTCAGTCATTATCAGAGGTGGGAAAAGTACTTATATCTTATACTTCAGTAAAGTAGCAGTACCAGAGTGTAGGAATACTCTGTCACAGTAAAAGTCCTGCATTCTAAATGTTCCTCCAGTGAAAGTAGAAAGTATTCTCATCTAAATGTACTTAAAGTAGCGACTGTAAAAGTAGTCATTGTTTGATTGGTCCATTTCAGAATAATATCTCTGATATGTTTTATAATTATTGATCATTAAAGTGTTCTCAGAGCTAGTTTAATGGCTTTGTATACTGCAGGGTAGCTGCTGAATTTACTCCAGGTGAACTAAAGTCTGATTTAAGGGCTGATTATATTTACCATCATTAATTAATGGGTAATTCCCATTCATTTACACTTTCTTTATCCTACTTTTCACTTCTTACCTTCACTGGTTCCTTCCCACACTGTAGCCCATCTCTGGCGGAGCTGTTGTGGGTGAGATGCGGGGTGCACTGTATGAAAATCCGGGTACTGTCCGGTCTCTTTCCTCCAGACTCCCTGTCCTCCCCGGGCTCCTCTTCCCCGCTGTCCGCGCTGCAGGTGCTCTCGATGTCGGGCTGGTACTCGCTCGGTCTCTGCACACGGCTCTCTGCGACGCACACACTCGCCTGAGCAGACAGTGAACTCACCATCTCCTTCCACGGTAAAGCACCGAAGCTGTCATCCTTCCCCGCCGCCTTCCGGGATCGCAGGACCAGCAGGAACTGCACCACTTCCCCGAGGTAGACGTGCTTTCGTCGCGGGATAGTTGTGTACTCCGCCGGGTCTGACAGACTGGATATTGGAGCGGCAGGGAAATACATGAAGTACTCGCATTGTGACTCCATCACTAAAGAAACTAACCATATGCTGCAGTGTAAACAAAGAGGTGTTCCACGTACGACCTTTTCATGTAACCCGTATGTCAGTGTGTCAGAAACTACACGAACCAGTGTAATATTTTTACTACCGCAAGCAACGGAATTAAAGTAACGTTCAAACCATTCATATCCATTTTTGTTCCGTGGAGCTTCCGTTCACCGAGTAGCAATACAAACAACAGGACGGCTAATCAAAACAGAGCTTTTTTCAGACCATACTAATCAATCAGCAGAAGGTAGATCACAGAGCTAAACGTTATGAAATGCAGTCAAACCAGGGCTTTATTGTGATATTACCAGTGGTGTAAAGTAACTAAGTACATTTACTAAAGTACTGTGCTTGAGTACAATGTTGATATACTTTACTTGAGTATTTCAATGTTATGCTACTTTGTACTTCTACTCCAGTACAGTTCAGAGGTGAATGGTGTACTTTTCCTCCACTACATGTATTTAATCCCTTTAGTTACTTTACAGATCTGGATTAATGATGGTAAATATAATCAGCCCTTAAATCAGACTTTAGTTCACCTGGAGTAAATTCAGCAGCTACCCTGCAGTATACAAAGCCATTCAAACTAGCTGCACCTTTACCAGCTCTGAGAACACTTTAATGATCAATAATTATAAAACATATCAGAGATATTATTCTGAAATGGACCAATCAAACAATGACTACTTTTACAGTCGCTACTTTAAGTACATTTTGGAGGTATGAGAGTAGTCTTAAAATTCGAAAGTAATCAGGTGTAACTAAGTGGTATTGAAGTGTTATATATTATTATGTTACATTTCACATCATTAAATTCAAATCTGCCAAGGTTTTTAATACATATAGTGGAGTAAAAGTACACGATTTACCTCAAATGCCTATAAACAGCTATATGTACTTACAAGGGGCTCCATGGGCAATTGCATCTTTTGCATTATTATGCATCAAATAATATTATTATATTACTACTACTGATGCATTATGTATAAGCAGAATTTAATGTTGCAGCTGATTGATGGTGGATCTAATTTGACTTGTATCATACTTCAATATAGGTGAGTTTCATATGTGACAAGGCAACATATTCATACAGCAGATCATGTTTAATAATGTTAAATATGAATAATAGTGTTACAGCTGTGAAAAAATGTAGGCTAATAAGGTAAAAAGTTAAATATTTTCATTTGAGTTTTAGTAGAAGAAGAAATGTAAAGTATAAAATCATAGTACAAAAAAGGAGACGAGTAAGTGGAGTTAAAGAAAGTTGTTTTTATTCAGTACAAGAAAAAAAACCTCAATGGATGCACACAGACAAGAGCTTGATCTAGTAGAAGTTTCACCCCAAAAATAACATTTTCAAGTAAGATCCAAACCAAAGACCACCGTTGCTTTCTGAAGTTGCATTTCAAGTTCAGTGAAATCTGTAACACCTTGAGAGAATATCGGGTCCATTTATGATTTCCTGTCAGTAATAACCCAGTTGTGAAAACAAGAGATGGAAGCTGTTCAAATGAGGTGATAAATCACACTGTGTACCAAAGCTGAGATTTGAAGAGGTTTCACACAAGATGTACCTTTAATTCTGACACACTACAACATGCTCAACAATGAAAACTGAGTAAATAGCGCGAAAATAAGTCACAGTACCATTATAGTAAAGCCATTTTAGTCAGATCTCCATCGGAAGAATAAAAACAAAGCTGCATGTGGGAAGACAGGCATAGAAATCAAGCACAGTTTTCATTTTACTTGCATTACAGCTTCATTATCTTTTAATTACAAGACAGAGTACTACATCTCTACCTCGTAATTACCTCACAAGGACCGGATAATTGAGTGGCTGTGCTCTCATCTGTAAGCATTATGATCAACACTTAATATTCTGGTTGTCTTGAGATAGATTCACGTCCGAAATAATCACAGTAATGCTCAGTATTATTAGTTGTCCCTGTCTCAAGTATCAGACTTATTATTGTCTCATTTAGTTTTTAATTACAATTACAAAATGTCTAAACGTTGATGTTTTGTAAGACAGCTTGATTTAACCGTATAATTACAGTTTTCTTAGTAACGCTGAATTATGAGCCAGCCATAGCTTATGAGTGGCATTTGTCATCAATGTTTCAACTCTGACAGAACATTTAAGATGAGCGTGTGCAGAATTCATGTTTCATCAATAATAAATTCCATCGTACTGTGACAAATACACTGTTCCCCTCGTTGCCCCTTACCAACCCCAATAAATACAGTCTGTACAAATGGTAAATATAATCAAAAATACAGAAGGATATTGTTTAAGAGCCATGATCAATAATATTATAACTGCATCCTAAGGCATGAAACAAATCTGTTTTGTTCTATCAACTATTTTGTGCATTAGTGTTCATTAAAAAGTGGTGACCCAGAACATCTAAAGTTCTTCATTTTAGTACAAGCACATGGGGCCTGTTCGTATAATCACAATTGCATTTTGGTGCAAATAATATCCGTACTTTGAGGAGCCGAACATATAGTGTGTCCTGATGGTGGCACTGAAGGAAAGCTGAAGATCAAATGTTACAAATATTCATGTTTAAGTTTAAAATAAACAACAATAGTAATATTTGAGGGTTGCAGGACATAGCCGTGCAGCGCTGTGATACATAGTGGGTTATAAAACTGAAGTTACAGTTTCAGATTAAAGTGAAATAAGTCAATGTTTGCATGAAAGGAGGGAACTAAATAAACAAAGGTATGTCCCTTTTAAATCTAAGTTAATACTTCATCATCCCTTTGACTCAGTGTCTTAACTTAAGACCGTAAGCTGATTAACAGTCTCCGTTTCACTGGAGGAAACACAATGCAGTAAACCCAATCCCCGCAGAAGGACCGCTGCTGTAAGGTGACACTATTCACAGTGCACGGCATGGAGAATACAAACTACTGTATTGTGGAAGAACTTTGGTTAGCATCAATCAGTTCAGTGTTGGACGTTTCAAAGAGACTCAAAACCGGAAACATACAAATGGATGGGTAGAGGAAAAGAAGAGATGAAAACCAGGGTGTTCTCTCACAAAACATTTTCTGAAAACCGTTTGTGTTATTCCGTCATGTATGTTGTCATTTAGTTTCCCTATGAAGGGTAGTTGTAGCTTTGGAATACTAATATTTGTTGTTTGTTATACAATGTATTTCTTTTCCCCATGTCCCCTTCTGGGCTTTGTAGATATCCTTCTACACATATACATTTACATATGTACATTCTTATACATGATCTCGATACTACATTTATATTATGGCCATGGAGAATACTCAGTTCTGATTGGTCGAAGGGTGTGCATTATTTTCAGATTCCAGCAATGAAATATCATTTCATCTGCAGCATTGTACCAGGATAAGCGTCAACACTAATATTCACAATGAAAACTGCCAACATTCAAATAAATAATACAGAATATTGTGATCTGAAATCAAAAACCACAAGGCTCATTTTGGCTGCTTCGCAACACATGACCTCATTCACCTGGAGCCTACCTGAACCTCATTCATACAAAATACTCATCTTTCAATATCATTCTCAAATGGCTTGACTGCATGGCTTTAAAACAAACTTTTAGACCATGGTGCTTCAGAAAAACAGAACAGAAAAAAGTGTTCTCACTTTGAAGTGTGATAACACAGGACACAGGCTGCTCTGCAGTCCCACAGCAGCTAGCAAGGTGCTCACACAGGTCCCTGTCTGTGCTCTACTTTCCCCCCGCACCACATGACAACCGGGTTATAAATACAGGTACTGGAGAATGGCTGTCCACTGCTTCAGCACACAGAATGAACCTCCTTTGTGATGATCTAACTGAATCAATAAACTAAACAGGATCAAATACATTTCCCCAGTGTTTTATTTGTACATATTTCAGTAAGAAACCTCGCTATTTGTTCTTGATTCAAACTGCACTTAACGCAATCTACTATCCTGGCCTGCCCACTCCCTTCAGCAGTGTAAACATGGAACACTCCTTGCAAGATCCAATAGTAAGTTGTCTCAGAATGAACTACAGTACCCAAGTTCATGGAACATGTCACTTAGTGCAACCATGTGGGTCGCTGTTTTCGAAACAATGGAGCTTTAGACACAGCTGACTAAAACCAATCAGGCGATGTCAGCGAGCTCAAACCAGTCAGGCGACTTTGACACATATAAAAGCGTATGCAAAGGAAGGGTTGTCTGTTGTCATGTATGTGTACGATGATCAAGTGGACCCTGTCTGTGGTGTTTTGACCCTGACAGAGATGTGTTGTTTTTGTGTTATGTAGTACAATTTGAATGTTCATACAGCAGCATGATTATGACCAAATATCTGTAAGTACCATGCAGGACCAGGCTGTTACTGGACATGTGACAAGATCCATGTTTGACACAGTGCTAATGTAAACATGCTGCATTCCACAGAGGATGAAGAGTTCCAGCTCCTTACTCAAAGCCAAATAAAGCAGAACTGGTGTTTATTTGGAGGAGCATTGGGACAAACTGTAACTTATGTCTGAGATAGTGATATTATTTGAAAAGGGTCTAGCTGCAAAGCTCCAGGCTCGGGCCCAGCTTCTCCACCTGAGACCTTTTACAGTGTCGAGCTTACAATGTGTGGAATCTGCAATCTGATTATGCCAGAGTACGCATTCATTTGTTTGAATAAACAATTAAACCTTAGTGTTTTAATTAACTGCACATGTAACTTCTAGTTAGGTAGTGTATCCTTAGGCAGCCAAACTTGTACTAGCATTATGAGTTAGCTAGCATTGATAATGACGTTAGCAGTCTAAGGCTAATGTTAGCTAAAATGATTATTAAACATTTGCACTTTTGCTAAAACATTAGCATAGCTAGCTAACATTAGCTATCGTTAGCAAACTCATAAGGATATCACATAAGTCATTTGCTTGTTGTACCTTTAACTTCACATTAGAAGTTACAGTTATATCAAAGTATAACCTTTGTATTGTTTACCATGTGTTGCTCATACTGGTGGGGTTTGTGGCAAGGACGTAATACAATATATTAGCTCAGAAGGCTAATTTATATATAGTTAGTGTAACTATGATAACCCAATAGACAGTTTCAATAAAACTGTATTGCTGATCAACAATTTAAATGTTAACATGAAAAAATGTAAGTAGCTGGATTAGCTAATAGCATTGAAGAAGGTCCCAGGGCCGGAGGTGGGATGAGCCAGAAGATCTGCAGCATGCAATATTGCTTTATGTTGTCTGTTGTGTTCCGTCTGACAAAACAATCTAGAAAGTTCCCAAAATACCTGCTGACTCGTTCAAAGTTTATCTGGGAGGAATACGGGGGGAGTTGAGGTCTCTATTGAGCAATATAATGAATCATCTTTAACATGCAGCTGCTTTTGGATGTGTACATGTGTGAGACAGATGGATACTTTAGCGGAAAGTGGAAAGAAGGAATGTGCCCAAATGCTGATATTAAGCAGCCGCTGCTTGTTGGAGAGTATCAATCACCTCAGAATAGAATCAGAGGCCTCGGATCGTTTTCCCCTCTTGTATTATTAAAAGATATTTAAGAAGCAGTTCAAGTAAGTGGTTCTAGACAGGGCTCGATACTGACTCTGAAGCTGAACAAAGTGTTTTAAAGAGAGAAATATTAAATTATAGGTCATCATTGTGTTTGTCCATTACCAGTACCAGCAAATACTGAACCATATCCCCAAAGAAAAAGTTAGTGTTGTATACATACCCCAATTTGAGCCTCTTGTGTATTACCATTGCTTTAGAGAGACACAGAACAGTTACAATTGCAACGACTCTTCTAACCAACTGAATACAAAACATTCCACCATCTGTAAGATGTTTTTTCTTCCCATATTCCAAGTAAATGCATTATTTTGTATTCAAATACTAAATAAAATATATATCTTTTAGGAAGGTGCTAGGCTTTGTAACTCAGTGTTATGGCACTGCATGAGAGGCAAAAACTGGAACTTATTGTACCTTTACGTTGAGAAGTTTCAAGCATGTGCACCAAGGACAACGTAAAAAATAAATTGTACCTCTTAAAAGTATAAACATGAACAGGGACTGAAACAGGCTTCTGTGTGTCTATTAATAAACAGCAAAGCAGAGAGTCCCTGCCAACAGCTTCTGAGTGCTTCTGCTTATATAAAAACAAAGTTCATTCTACCACCTGTAACTGCAGCCATGAAAGCATCCCAGGCTCTCAGAGGTAAAGGGCCATGAGGATTACACAGACTAAAAGCAAAGAACGTTTAAGAAGCAAACAACCGAAAAGTGGAAGTTCAAAAAGTTCCTCCTTTTTGTTTTCTCATGTGTTAACCACACTTGGCTCAGCTTTCATTTCAATAATTCCATTTGTTCAGAGACCAAAGGTACCGTATTACGAACGAGACTCACCTCAAACCTCATGTCAATCTTACTTTTTGTAAAAAAGTCTGGTTCGTCCTCATTATGCGGCTTCCATCCCAGTCTCTCTCCTCCGCATTCCTCCCGCCAGCATTCCCCTCCACCGGCCTCTCTCCTGTCCTGGAAGAGTCTTGTCTTGCAAGAGAGGCACCGGCTGCCACCAGAGCCGGGTTCTGTGGCCCTGACTGGGCAACCCGTGGGAACTGTTTAGCATCCAGCAAATCCTTGTACTGGAGCTCAGGTCTGATCATCCGCAGACAGGCCGTCCTGGTGGCGTTGTCCAGCCCCGGCTGAAGCTCGTATCCCAGAATCTCCAACACTCCGAATTGGAACGGGCGGATGTTTTTGTCTCGGATCCGGCGTGCCTCCACAGGCTTCCCGCCGTCCCTCAGGCAAACCTGGGCCATTTCTTTCCGCAGCATCCTGAGAAGAGATACTTCCTGCTCCATCTGGGCGTAACCGAACCTCTTGATATCTTCCCAGAAGGTCCGGTTGAAGGTTTTATATAGGTACATGTCAGCGGCGTTCCACTGCCGCAGCTTCTCCCGCTGTGCATCCGTCACATTGGTCAGTACCTTGGCTTGTGGGCGTACCCCTCTACCGACGATACCAGCCGCCGCTGCTGCCTTGCTCACAAAGCTCCCGCTCAACCCCCCTTCGTCGCTGGGCTTCTGCTGACGAGCGTTGAGGCTGAATGAGACAACGGCCTCCAGCGGCCAGCAGAGTGCGTGCCGCAGCAGGATCATGGACTGGTCAAAGTACTCGGACACTAGAATCAGATTGAAGGTCTGGCGGATCATGGCCTCGGCGTTTTGAGCCACAGCCAACGAGAAGTTAGCATTGTTGTCCATGCCAAAGTCAAACATCAGCAGATTGCGGGCATAGTTGTTGCGGACCCGAGAGTCGTAATATTTGTAGGGGTTGTCAGCAAAGTCGCCTAAGCTTTTGGCTTTCTTAAAGGCAGGTGCTACATCTTTATAATAGGCAAAGGAGGACTCAGCCATACTGGCCGGGTCCCGGATGATGGAGAAGTAGAACGTGTCTGCAGGCATCACCTTCTCCACCTGAGAGACAGAAGAGGAGAATTGGGAGTTTAAAAATTTGCTATAGGTTTACTACATTACACTACAACAGAAGCTATACTTATTTTCTCAGTTTTTCTGAGACTTTTTGTAGTTCTCATCCCTTTGTTGTTTGTAGATCTAGACACAAAAGTAAACATAAACAAGAGGGTTTGTTTTTAAATTTTTAATACATGTTGATTCAATTCATTTGTGCCTTACAGAACATTCCATAATAATCATCCCCTTTTTCATTTCACTCCCCCCTCTGCTGTTATGAATGACTCACCTCAGGCTTATTAAATCTCATGTGATGGCCCAGGATGTGGAACTCCATGGCTCTGGGGCCTTGGTAACCTTTGACCCTGTGAGCATTGAAAGGGTGTGGGTAGCCGAACTGGTAGCCCAGTGGGAGAGCAAAGCGGAGGTTTCGCTCATCCCCAAAGCGGTAAAGCATGTTGAGCACGGTGCTGCTGGCTGTCTTGTGGGTCTTAAGGAACATGATGTGGGTGTGGGGCTGACAGAAGCCCAGGGAGGGCCCCTGAGCATCAGAGGACAGGAAGATGGAGTGGCCAGCTGGATGCACACTGCTGTAAGAGGAGGGAGAAATGTAACTTTAGATACAATTTCAACTTTGTGTTTAAAATCCTACAAACATGCAAAGGATCAAATGACTCCACCCCTGTTTTATTGCATGAGCTAACAGGGGCGGAAAGTGCAGTTTTTTGTTTTAATGCCTAAACTGATATCCCTGTAACATCAGTTTTTCTAGCAGTAAGCGTACATTTTTTCTTACATTTTCAGGTTAAATTCCCTGTCTCCGGAACAAAGACACATTAGACCCAAGAGTGTAACATAGTGATGTTACACTCTTGCCTCTATTTGCTAGCACAACAAGCTAACCAATCAGAACAGACTGGTCTCTGGTTTCAAACAGAGGGTGAAAAGAGGTGGTGCAGCAAAGGCAGTATGAGAAACATAAAGAACTTTTTGAACATTAAAGCATGGAGACATGGCCCAGTAGAGGCACTGATATGAACCGGAAAATTGGCAGAATAAGGCCCCTTTAAAGCTTTTTTTGCATGCCCCTGGACCCCTCTTTGTAACCCAGACAATGGTTATACAATAGTCGGAAAATTAAACTGCATTCATGAGTAATTGACGGAAACGTTGTAGCCCTGTGGCCCATGGTACTCTAAAACAGCCTTACATGACTCCCTGTAAGGTGAAAGGCGGCCCATGTAGTTATAAAACCACAGAGAAATAAAAAACCTGCTCTGCAGTAACTCCTTATCTACAATGCATTTCAGACTTTGGGCAAACAGCCAGTGAGAGACTAGCAGGGGAACCAGTTAGAGATAAAAAACGCTTTCACCCGAAGATGGAGCCCAAACCAGAGTTAAAAGGATAGTACTGGACTTACATTCGTCATGGGAATGGTAAGTAATTGCAATCAAGTTCTTTCACTGCTGGATTTGTAAGTAGGAAATTTCTTCTTATTTGTTCTACAGAGCAACTTAATAAGGTGATAATCTGAACTTTGATTGCTTTGCAGCTCCAAAGTTGCCCAACAAAATGTATTTATGCAGCTCTAATTTAATCTGTGTTGATTTTAATGTGCTTCAGGGAGTTTTTCAATAATCTTCTCATCTGTCTTGCAGTGAAAATGTAAACTTAGAATAGAGTATGCTAAAGACAGCAATACTTTAAACCAACATCTTGACAAAGACAGTTATAATTTAACATTTTCCTATTTTGTAACTCTGAAACCAAAGACGGATGACCAATTATTGTGAATTAAAAACACTTTTTGGGCTGTGAGAGCTGAGCAGTAAGTGCATGGATCAGTTATAAAAGGGCATGTGCTTTATTATTTGGAAGCCAAATCTAAGGGGTTGGTATTCAAAACATCAATATTGGCATGGTGCTTAAGCTCGAGTGGGTTATGCAGCATCCTTTAAAATCCAAATTCGTGCTCTGACCACACTGTAGAAATGCAAGCTGAGGGACTGCAACCTGAACTCCCCCCCCTAGGGCCATTGGACCCAGATGTTAGAGGACAGTTAAATGGAAAGCCCTACTTCAGGATTAATAATTCACATCAGTCATATGGTATTAAATTAAATTATATTAAAACATAATGTGACCATGCATGTTATCTTAAAATAGAGCAACTGTACAAGAACTGAAGAGCTAAATAAAAAAGAACATGTGATTTCTCTCAGGCTGCAGAGGCTAGAAATCCTGGTAAGTTTGAGCATGTTCGCCATTAAAAAGAAATGCTTGCACATTTTAACAGTATTAACAGCAACAGTAATGATGACTGGATAGGTTGTCCATTATAACCTTGAGCAGTGTTCTCTTTAACCTCGTAGTGCCCTTTTCTAATCTTTTAAATGACAACTAAAAATAGAGATAAATGAAACATGTGGTAGGGAAACTAACAACACAGCTTGTCTCTATTAAACAGATAAATGTTTCACACCTAATGCTGCTAAGAGCTCATTTTCAGGTTGTCACTACTAGATTCAGCACATTTTTAATTTTGGAGTCTTCTCCTCGGCCAACAGCGGCTGCTAACAGATCTCAGCCTAATCTCAGTGGATTTAGAGTATCAGATGAACTCAAAATTAACAAGCATTAAAACTCCATGAAAGCATTGCTCAATCAGCGTGCTTCAGATGAGCTCACCGTTATCATCGCCATACCGTTGCATGCTGAGATGTAAGTGCGGAAACACTAGAAAGAGGGGAAGCCCCCGCAGCATTAACCATATCATCAGTTTGAGAGGGGATTGTTGGTTGACACGACTCTTAAGTGTGCTGCCATGGCAATCTATGACCCCAACATCAAGTTTGGTAAACTGTTAAAGTTATAGAGTGGTGCAGGAACGAGTGAGTTAGCATTTTACCACTTCTGGTTCCCTCGTCTCAAGAGTCAATGGGATTTCTCCGTAGGATTTTGGAAAAAAGCTCGAAATAAGGTCTGTGGTTGACACAAATTTAAGAGACGGTCACGTTTTGTTCTACGACATTAAATGCATCAGCAGTGACCCCCCTAAAATGATAAAAGTAGGGTAGACATGTGGAGATTATCCGGCTGAACAAAACATTCATTTATCAAACAGGTTCGTTTTCTGCAGACTTTATTTTTTACAATATTCCAAAATCCTATGGAGAAATCCCCTTTTTTGTCAAGGGAACCCATGACCAGCTTACTTCCGGGTCTGCCTACAAAAATACGTCATCCCTGCACCACTTTTGCACTTACTGTGTGTATTTTGTAATTATTGCAAATGGCAAACAATCAATCTGTGACCTTAATGTTAAAATAAACCACAAAAAAAAGCAAATTCAATAACTGTATAAGCCAGAAACCATGGCAACAACAAGCTGTGGTCATAGCGGTAAAACAACTCTGCACAGATGTTGCTGTTGTGTTTCTTTGGAGAATTGCACTTAATGTTCAAATTATTTCAATTTTGACCTTGTGGATTGCTGACCTTTCGACTTGCAACCTATCAGATTAAAGCTGCATGCAAGCTAGCAGGGGATGTAACCATCGAAGTGAGCAAAGAGAAAATTGCGTATCATGGGAATGCAGCTTTAGTGTCCCCCTGTCTGAGCTTCTTTTAGGCATTTCTGTATTTGGTTCTT
This sequence comes from Eleginops maclovinus, assembly GCF_036324505.1. Taxonomy (NCBI): domain Eukaryota; kingdom Metazoa; phylum Chordata; class Actinopteri; order Perciformes; family Eleginopidae; genus Eleginops; species Eleginops maclovinus. Next base: position 12,569,111 of record NC_086362.1, on the reverse strand, counting down.
TTTACTCAATTGACCTCTTGGGCCCACCGTAGAATATGATTTCCTTTGATCTCAAACACATTTACTGCGAATTCATGCCAATTTAAGTAGTAAAGATTTCGTTTTTTTATGTAAATGAATATATCTGGGTCTGGATCATTTGACAGACATATCCAGAAAATGTAAGACTTCACTTTTGATCTCTTTATTAATTGGATAACCAAAAATTGGCCATTAAATAAAAGGATTGTTGTAGCACTACAAAACACACTTACTAACTAACATCTTGATCATTATGAAAATATGACGCTGAGTCAGTGTGTCAAAACATTTTGAAAGACATGTCCTGTGATTAAGGGCAGTATCAGCACATTTAGATTCTGTATTGGTCTCCTCAGTTGCTGACTGTTGTTCTTGTGGTGGTCACTGTCACACGGACATGAAGCAGTTGCTGTGCGAAGCTATTTACCAAAACTTCCTCAATCTACTTCAATCTGAAGAATAAACATCATACCAATAAGGTATAAGCAGTGTACAAACATAAACCTCGTTCTACTGTTAACACTGAAAGCCATTAAATCAGCAATGTTTGGCAACTGGTTGTCAGATCGATGCAGATGTACATACCTTACTGCTGAGAACATCAACTCTCTCCTGTTTAGCAAATGAGTATGCCTGCTCAAAATGAGTACATATGCTTTGCAGACTGTTGCTTACACTCATCATTCAAAAATTCAAAAGAACTTCTTTTTTCAACTGATTCCAATGAAAACATTCAGAAGCGGCCGCCTCCAGAAAAAGCAAAGAGCCCAGCATCTCTTACTGAGCGCTCCGCCTTCTTTAGTCTGTAGGAATTGCATGAAAAGTTTTATTTTGGCCATCCCGGTCAGACAGAAAGTATCATATCAAAGACCGAAAGGGATGTTTTTTGGAGCAATTCAGCCGGGTGGACCCAGGATGTTTGCTCCCAGTGAGTGTGTGACCTTTATCGTCCTCATTCTGCGCTACATGGCTGTCAGACAGAGTGGTGAAGCTCATTCATACAAAGTGTGAGAGCAGGATTCTGCTAGTGCTTACAGTGTAAAAACAATGTAAAGCACAAACAAAAAGAAAATCCATGCTAGTTTGTCGTACCACGGCGGTGAAAAGTTGTTGACACATCGTTACCGTATGAAATGCTGCGCGCGCCTTACTGCTAGAGAAAGGTGCTATGTGGACTTGGAAGATAGCAGTGGTGAACTGTCAGGGCCTTCAAGGTATTCAGAGAATACCCTGGAATCCTCAGATTAAAATAAATGCAAAAATCGAATTAATTATACTAATAAAATGTAATAACATCTAAATAAAAAGAATAAATTAATCATATCTGTGTTGTTCTGTAATATTTCAGTGTTAGGTTGATTTGTTTGTCTTTCACGGCCCATGCACTACGCATTTGAGAGGCTTTGTGTTAGAAATAAAACTCAACCAATCACATATTTTTCTGGGTCTCTGAGAAGAATATCCTTCAACCAGGTATTCTATATCCTTGATAGACTGCCCTGGCCTTTCAACTGAGCGAGAGCGTACCTTTGAATTTACAATTTCATCAACCAATCATATATTGATTAGTAGCCAATAGGCGTATTCTTTCAGATTTTCCCACGGTTCCAGGGTATTCTAGAAGACCCGTTAGTTCACTGGCTCGAGACAGACGATCTAGCTAACGTAGCAATTCACGTAGTGAGTTTACGTAGTTTTTATTTTACGTCGAAATGGCAACAGGTGAAGTTGATGATGTTGCGGAATTAAGTTAGTACCCTAACATTATAAGCAAGTGACTGCCTCCGTGTACCGAATTTTCGAACCTCCCGCTTAGTCAATGGTTTGCGTAGCGTAACAAAAGCTTCCTTTTGGGACAATGGTGACATTTTATCTAAGAGCCTTTGACCATCCATACTGATGTTGTTCTGAAATCATTGTGCATACCTTTTTAGAGCTGCAATGCAAAGGAAAAGATTTCAATCACAGTTCTTAAGTTCTGAGTAAGTAAAAACCAATACCTCTTGTTGAAGATGACCCCCAACAGTTGGACAGCGAAGGCGATGGCAACGAAGAGCAGCAGCGCCTTCCAGATCCAAACGGTGCCCACCCGGCCAAAAACCAGCCACCGCAACATCCTGGGAGAAGGGGGGCATGGGGAGATGGATGGAGGGAGGGAGGTATAGTTGGGCAGGCAATAAGATTCAGGAGAGGGTATAGAAAGTGAAGAAAATGATGGTGGAGAGGAGTGTGAGATTGGAGTGTTGATAATGGGGGACAAAAGAGGGTGGTAGGGTGGAGAAGGGGAGATGTGTTGCGAGGTTGAGGAGGGGGAAGTGGTGTCATGTAAAAAGAGAGATGAGGGTGGAGGAGGTGATGGAGTGGTGGGGGAGGCAAAAGAGAGGGTAGAGAGAGGGGGAGATTTGGATGAGTCATAAAGTAAACATGACAACGGCTTCATCAGCATTAGCCTGAAAACATCCACACACACCAGGACCAGCCCGTAGATGCTGTGTAAGGATCGTTCAGAAATTCCTGTGTCTGCTAATAAATGAATGTTTTAACACATTTGTTTGTCCAAGAGATGTATGTAAACGTTGAACATGTCATTCTTAATAACCACTATTGCTCTGATGTGCCGGGGTCAGCCAGATACACTTCAGTGCACGGCAGCATAGTGGCAAAAAAGGGAGAAAATAACTGTCCAATCAGGATGGACGATGTGAATGACGTGCTAAACACGGACATGCCGACTAGCCTCGGGCTGGAGAGGAGAAAGAGAATGTCTGTGTGTCTGTGTGTTGTGTGTGTGTGTGTGTGTGTGTGTGTGTGTGTGTGTGTGTGTGTGTGTGTGTGTGTGTGTGTGTGTGTCTGTGTTAGAGAGAGAATAGGGAGGTTAGGTCATGATGACCAATGCTGCAAAGAAATGAACAGGAATGTGTGGCGTTGTGACGAAACATCATAGATTTCCCATTTCGCTTTTTTCTCCTCAGTTTGCAGCAGTGTTGTCAAAGCTCAGAGACAGGGAGACAGTGAATAGGGAAATGACATTTCCTGCTATACTTAAACAGTAAACAAGTGATGTGACTGTACTCAGTGGTGCAGAACAATAATGTAAATTGATAACAAGACGTTTAATGTTCTGTGACACATGCTGCCTTGTTACACAAAGAGAAAATCAGACGGTTAACACATCTATATGCAGCGGAAATGCCCTGCAGTTCATTCTAACATTATCGTGTAGACCAATTCAAAACTCTTTATTACCAATTAAAGTCTATAGTAGTTATTATGAAGCTCCCATGTATGTTTATGAGCTTTTCAGACCTTTTGGCTAGAAATTAGAGCTCAGACTATCTTACCTGTGCAACCAAAGTAACTCAAACTATTTCTATCCATATCTAGAGCTTACTAGGCTATATATTTAATTCCCATCCCCAAGAAATATATCAACAATCTATCAGGTAATATTACCTGCTGGTTCTTCTTTCTCGTTTGGTTCTAAATTAGCTTATTTCAGTTTTTCTGCTGCTGGAATGGAATTATGATGTGTTTTTATTTTGGCAAAAGGTCTTAATCACATCTTTGGAGTCTGTTTTCATGTAATAATATTTTATCTATTTTATACTAAGTAATTAATGGAAAACAAGGGTATTTAAGTGAATAAAAAAATCTTGAATGAATTTGAAAAAAATGATAATAACTATTAGTGATGAGAAAATATAGCAACCTTGTTTTAAAAAAGGAACCTCTCACAATAAGTTTATTGTTGTGAAATAGAATTATTGGGAGAGTTGTGACTATCCTCAAAAAATAATATTTGAGTTTTTCCACAAACATTTTTTTGTCTTAACAATTGTACTATAGATCAATCCACACTGAGAATGTATACATTATGAAATGAGGTAATAATATATAGTAAACATGTTGTAAAGGGTGAGCTAAAAAGAAACGCACTTCTCTGTGTCAATAAAAGACAAGGTGGTGTGTGTGCTGGATTTGTCTCATAGCAGAAACACTATTATTAATGTGTGTGATGTTTTCACTGTGGCCTGGTGGTAATCACTAACAGTTATCATGGAGTAATAAAATACAGCATAACCATATGGACAGCAGGGGTTACATCGTGATATGCAAAGGATGGATGATATACAATAAGAGCGGTGCTACACACAGAAGAATAAGCAGGGGCCACCACCCACCCCACAGTCTCTGCCACAACACAAAGGAGCATTCAGTCTGCATCACACACACTCTTTCGCGCGCACACACACACACACACACACACACACACACACACACATACACAAGCTGTAAATGCACATATAAATCTTGCACATGGATGTTCAAGGAAAGGCCTTTGAAGCAGCCCTCCACCCACACCTTCTCCTCTTTTCCTACAGGATCACAGCGCAGCGCCACCTTTTCCTTCCCCACAATCTGTGCATCTCTGCAACACCCCCCCCCCCCCCCCCCCCCTCTCCTACTCTTTGCATTTTTTAAGATCGTGCTATAGTTACCTGGCTCTCCGTCTGAAAAGCATAGCTGAGTCTCCAGACCGGTATCGGTGACGGTGATATTGTGCAGCGGAATAGAGCGCGGAGCATCTCGAATGCTTCAGCCGCAGCTGACCCGCCGCCGGTACCGATCAGGTCATGGACCCGGGGATTCCTGCACGAAGCCCGGATCCGTTTTTTTTAGGGTGCTGATAGCGGCTTTGCTCGTGCCCGAAGCTCTGACCGAATTTATCCGGCTGTGCACCGACAGTTCTATCAGATTTCTGCCGGGACGAAGACGACACACACAGGGAGAACTGAGATAAATAAGAGCGTAAATGTGTGCGTCTGGTACTTCCGAACTCCTTCAAAATAAAAGCATGTCTACGGATTTGCAGGATTTAACAAAACTCCAAAACTTTGACTCCAAAACAAAGATCCGAGTAATGTCAAAGTTACCCAAAAAACTCACTTTAGTTTGGGTAACTTGGGTTCTTATGTATAGGCCTGTATTTATATCTATACACTCAGGACTGGTCCTGGGTATAGGCAGTAGATTATAGGCCAATGCTAAAGGCGCATCAATCCATGGGGGGAGCCGTAAATTGCGGAGATTAAAAAATAAAATAAAAAGTAAAATATTTTGTTAAATAACTATTAACGATGTTTGAATCCATCCCCCGGGTGGTGGTGGTGGTGGTGGCTGGGGAAACGCTAAGACAGACATGCTGAATTATTTACTTATTTCTTTATGTATTTACCATTATTTAAGGCAGTTAATATCAATAATATTGATCATTACAATTAACATTTATCGTTTGGTCTACGACACGTCAGAAATTCGAAAAATGATACAGAAAAAAAAGAAAATCCATCCCAGTTTCTCAAATTCAAAGATAATGCTCTTGCAGTATGTCAAAGATATTTCGTTTTATTGTCATATAAATGAGAGTAAAGCAGGACAACACTACATTGAAGAGGTTCAACAGGGATTTTTCTGATATTTTTGCATGACAAAATTACTTCAACTGTTATCCGATTATTAGAAAACCTGGCCATTTTTTTTGGTTCCTGACTTTACATTTGAACTCTAAATAAAAGCAAAAACCGATCCTGTTGTTGTTTAAAAGCCTTTACACTTCTATGTTATTCTTAATTGTTAAATTCCCACTGAGACTTTTACGTGAAAGATAGAAAAAAAATGGAAAAAAGTTCATGGTTTTATTTTGAAGGCAACGTGATGCTGACGGAAATGAATCACGAGGGAAATATTTATACATGTAGTCACCTAATGTGGACATGACGTATGGACTTACATCAGGGGTATTCAACTAAAATTCAACGAGGTCCAGTGAGAGAAAATGTCCTCAAGCAAAGGACCGGAACTTCACAATGTCTAACTGGTGTTATGAATGAGTGTGATGTACATTAGCTGTGACCTATAGCTGTATCAACGTCTGCATGTAATCAACAACTGACTCATCAAACAAAGTACAACTCAAAAACAACAATATTTATTGTCACTTGAACTATACAGATATACAGTATAATACTGTAGATATTTGTAATGTTCCACTCGGGCTGCGTTTAAAATAAAATAGAGAAAATAAATAAAATAGCTTTTGAAAAAGTGTGCATCTTAAAAGAGCTTAATTTTAGAAAGATTAAATAAAGTGCAGCAGCAGCTTGAGTTCCCCTTTCTCTTTGTTAACCGTTTCACATCTTAACAGTTTCAGCCAATTATATAACACATCAGTCCGAACACATCATAACAATGGAACCGTTTTAAGGTTTGTCTTCCTGTTCCTCTTATATTCCACTCCCTCACTGACTGTCTTTTGTTCAGTGAGAGAACTGAGCTCTAGCCTGTTAAACTGGGGCTGAAATGGTGTCAGGGCCATCTCACACACATGTGAAGGTGCTCATTGGTGCTCCACTCACAGCCTTCTCTCTCTCTCTCCCGCTAACTCGTCCTTCCCCTTACTCTTCTCTCAGTCTTCTCTCTCCCCCTAACTCGTCTCTCCCCTCACTCTTCTCTCTCCCGCTAACTCGTCCCTCCCCTCACTCTTTTCTCCGTCTTCTCTCTCCCGCTAACTCGTCTCTCCCCTCACTCTTCTCTCTCCCGCTAACTCGTCTCTCCCCTCACTCTTCTCTCCGTCTTCTCTCTCCCGCTAACTAATCTCTCCCCTCACTCTTCTCTCTCCCGCTAACTCATCTCTCCCCTCACTCTTCTCTCTGTCTTCTCTCTCTGTCTCCCGCTAACTCGTCTCTCCCCTCACTCTTCTCTCCGTCTTCTCTCTCCCGCTAACTCGTCTCTCCCCTCACTCTTCTCTCCGTCTTCTCTCTCCCGCTAACTCGTCTCTCCCCTCACTCTTCTGTCTGTCTTCTCTCTCTGTCTCCCGCTAACTCATCTCTCCCCTCTCTTCTCTCTGTCTTCTCTCTCTGTCTCCCGCTAACTCGTCTCTCCCCTCACTCTTCTCTCCGTCTTCTCTCTCCCGCTAACTCAGCTCTCCCCTCACTCTTCTCTCTCCCACTAACTCATCTCTCCCCTCACTCTTCTCTCTGTCTTCTCTCTCTGTCTCCCGCTAACTCGTCTCTCCCCTCACTCTTCTCTCCATCTTCTCTCTCCCGCTAACTCGTCTCTCCCCTCACTCTTCTCTCCGTCTTCTCTCTCCCGCTAACTCGTCTCTCCCCTCACTCTTCTGTCTGTCTTCTCTCTCTGTCTCCCGCTAACTCATCTCTCCCCTCTCTTCTCTCTGTCTTCTCTCTCTGTCTCCCGCTAACTCGTCTCTCCCCTCACTCTTCTCTCCGTCTTCTCTCTCCCGCTAACTCATCTCTCCCCTCACTCTTCTCTCTCCCGCTAACTAATTTCTCCCCTCACTCTTCTCTCCGTCTTCTCTCTCCCGCTAACTCATCTCTCCCCTCACTCTTCTCTCTCCTGCTAACTCGTCTCTCCCCTCACTCTTCTCTCTCCCGCTACCTCATCTCTCCCCTTACTCTTCTCTCCGTCTTCTCTCTCCCACTAACTCGTCTCTCGCCTCACTCTTCTCTCTCCCGCTAACTCTTCTCTCGTCTCACTCTTCTCTCCGTCTTCTCTCTCCAGCTAACTCGTCTCTCCCCTCACTCTTCTCTCTCCCGCTAACTCATCTCTCCCCTCACTCTCTCCCGCTAACTCGTCTCTCCCCTCACTCTTCTCTCTCCCGCTAACTCGTCTCTCCCCTCACTCTTCTCTCTCCCGCTAACTCATTTCTCCCCTTACTCTTCTCTCCATCTTCTGTCTCCCGCTAACTCGTCTCTTCCTCTTGCGTTTATCTCCCTGTATCGCTACCTCGTCTCTTTCGCCCCCTGTCGGCGCCGGTTAAAATGAAAATCTCTTTTTAATGTATTGATTATAGGTCCGGGTCCATATATGTCTACATCATCGACCGTTAAAGTCATTGTTGCCATTGTAAAAAATGATATATATATTATTTTCACACAACAATTTAAATGTCTTTTACTAATGCATGCATATCTGTTTATATAATTCCAATGTGGTAAATTATTTGACAAATAGAGTTAGCCTTAGAAGATATGAAATATTAAATGACACAAATTGTTATATTAATTTGTTTTTTATTTAAGTATACATTAATGTCCGAATCCTGAAAAAATATTCTGCAATGTTGCTGCAGAACAAGTACTTTTATGTAATAAATGGATTTAATGTAGCACTCTGTGACAAACGATTAACGGATACATATAAAATTGACTGACCTTGATTGAAAGGAATGGCTTACAGAGATCCTGAATAATAAAGGATATGAAAGTTCACCTTTTAAAAGCTGACCTTTGTTGTAGTCACCACAAAGCACCAGTTGACATAAGCAGTGGCGGACAATGAAGTGTTGTTATTGTTGTAAAATAATCAGAGGTGGAAGAAGCACTCAGATCTTATACTTAAGTAAAAGTTATAATACCACAGTGTAGGAATACTCTGTTAGAAGTAAAAGTCCTGCAATCAAAATGTTAGGCTGAGCCAAAAACATCTTTATCCGAAGTGGCCATTTTCAGAATAACACATAATATATCACTGCAGTATAATTAGTGATGCATTCACATCACACCAGCTGTGAAAGGATGAATACTGCCAGATAACTCCATCCATTAGTGGAGTTAAAAGTACAATATTTGCTGCCAAAATGTAGTGGAGTAGAAGTATAAAGTAGCTTAAAATTAGTACATTTACCACAAAATTGTAAATAAGTACTATAGTAAATGTACTTAAAAATCTTAACATTTTTGTGAGAGCAGTGAAGTCATTATGTTTGATATTTTATTTTCTTATACTGTGCTTTTATTGTAAGGCAGTATTGTTGTTAAGGATTAGAATTATTCAACGCATAACAAAAGCGGCACTATACTCCCAATTTTGCAGCTTGGATGTTCGGAAAGCTGGAAGGATTTAGTTTGGAATACAAATTTAAATGTATGTGCGGCTTGATTTATCCCCTTGAGAGTATTCTTTCTCCCTGCAGAGTTGTGGAGTGCAGTTCAGCTGTGCAGGTCAGAGCGGCTGCTGCTCAGTAACATCACACTGCTGCAGCTGTTAACACACATCATCCTATCACCAACTGCTGCTCACACACCGCGGGCCGGCCGCTGATTGACTATGTTGAACACTATAGTTTCACATGTAAATCAACAGTTTTAGTATTTACATAGGGTGATGTTATGACCCACGCTTCTTACTAAATAATGAGCTACATGCAAAGATCATTGTTTTCATGTTAAATCATATCTTTTTCATTATACACAACTGCTTTACAACTTTAATTGTCATCGCATTACTAACTTTTCCACAAAAATCCAGTATCTTGTATCAGCTGCCACTGCTAACATGCTAGCACCATGCTTAGTTAAGAGAACAACTAAGATAACTGAACATAGAGATATAGATAGAGACTGTACATTAAGCTTGTTGTAAAGATTTGATGCTTAAAGGATACAGTGTCATATTTTGTGTTGTGCACCGCTCTGAGACAGATAATGTATTGCATAAATAGTATTGACAACCGACATACAGTATGTGGCATTGGGGGTATTTTTGAATAACTCGTTTTTAAATGCATTTAAGTTCTGGCTTCTATTTTGTCTTAAAACTGTTTCACATGTGGCCGGAACTTTCTGTACTTTGCGGATAAAGGTTTTAGCAAAAACAAACACATAATAAACTTTTGAAAAGGGCCTCAATAGATAAAAATGATCCAGTATTTCTCAAAAATAGGAAATTTTACTCCAGAAAAAATACTTTTATGTTAACAATGTATTGAATTTAAAGTGAGAGAAACATTAAGGGCTATATACAGTATATAATGAACTTACCTTAATAATAAAGTGTATGTCATACCATATGCCGATTGACAATGACAACTTAAATGCTCATACATTTTAAATTCAGTAATCTGGATTGATTTTTGCTTATTGTTATTATTTATATATTATTGTTAAATATTGAGTAGGCTGATCTAAACAGGTGGGTTTTGAGGAGGGACTTGACTGTGGTGATTCAGAAACCACTGAACATATCCGACTTCTATGGGAGCATCTGGCCGTCTTTATGGAGCAGATCTAAGTTATTGCTGCATGGGATGGCGGGAAAAGGCATTTTTTTCATCGAATATTGTAAACAAATATTTTAGCAACTGATAGAAGTCGCTTCTACTCAACTATTTATATTACTACGCATTCGTAAAACCACAACCGTACGAGTTCTAGCAGCATATGATTTGCTGAGCCTTGATTCAAACCGGTAATAGTACTATACTTTGTAAAACAGAGCTCTGACCGCAATACACAAGAAACACTGCTCCAATTAGTCACTTTTCGTGATTAGGGATTGATTAAGTGGAAAGAGATGAAGAAAGAATTATCATTACACCTTAACACAGCGTGTGAAAGTATATATCTGAGTTACGATTATCTTGCCAAACCTTGGACCGATCTGCTTTAAACTTTGTGAGCGTGTGTTGCCAGAGAATGCAGTGCCCCGTGTCAAGTTACTCAGATTCAGTGAAAAACGTTCACCTGTTCGAACTTTGGTTGGTTCCTGCTTTAAGCCGTAAATATGCAAATAGAAACGCATCGACATCCACACAAGAGCCTCTAACAGCCTCTAGAGAATGTCTCTGTCTTTAACTAAATATTCATCCTGTCCATGACATTACGTTACCTGGCATAGAAAGGAGGAATGGCGTGTATGCGCCTGTCCCGTTACAGTATGAAGGCTTTATGAAGACGTTTCCATGTGTGTAGGCCAGTCTGAACTTCGACTTTCATCCAAATCGTAGGCTACATCAAACCTGTTGAATTCCCATTTAATGGGGCTTTGACTTTATGAGGCCATAAACTTTTTATGGTCAATTTTCCATTCTTTGAGCGTAAAATGTGAAGGTGCTACCATAAGCGCTTGAATAGACTCTCGGAACCCAAGACCCAGCGACAACAGCACATCCCTATCAGGCAATGCACAATTTATCAAAAAATATAAAGTATCCCAGGAACAAGTCTTTATAAAACAAACTCCTTACAGTAGCTTGCTGAATTCACCTTACAAGTAACGATTGCAACCCACAATAAAACCAAAAGTCCAAAAGTTGAAAGCTAAAAAATAAAGCACTCATGCTCAAATAATGAGGAGAAACAAAGCCTACAGGAAGGCCACTGTTTGTTTTTGTTGGAGAAATACCGTTACCTGTTGTTGCTACCAAACCTGCCTTTTGCAGCATTACTCTTGAGCCCAGCAGTGACAAAACCATTCAGTTCGTATCAAACAGGTGAAATAGCACCCCCTAGTGGATACACCAACACAACTACAACAACACAGTGCATTTTCTGAGAGTGTGCTTGTGTTTGATGAAACGTTACAATCAAACAGGGGTCAACAGAAGCAGCTTTGTGAAGCACAGCTTATGTAAGAGAAATTACTACATGATGCTGTGTAAAATGTCTTCTCCAATAAATAAATAGCAACAAAAAGGAAAGACTGGTCTGTAAAAGTAGATACATGAGACTTAGAGTGTACCTGTAGTAGCACTGAAAGAAAATAAATAAAATAAAGTTGAGAAATTTAGTTGGATTCTTTTACAGAAATAAGACTACTTAAATATTGTTTTGCATATTGAGAGTAAATTAAGTTCCATTCTCATGGCAAAGGTAAAGTAAAACAAGATCATTAATTTTCCAACAATGTTTCCATTTCAAAATGACTTTTTTGTTGTTTCTATTACACAACGATTGCGTTTCTCAATTCAAACAAAAATCTCTCAACGCAAATCTGATTTTTCTACAAAAATAAAAATAATAATACTACTTTTCTGTATAAAACACAGGTTATTTAACAAATGCTTTTTATAAACAGACTGTAAGTGCACCACGATAAGATTCTTACCAGGAACAAATCCTGACATACTCATCCAATCCTGTGATTGTACCCCCCATCTTGCCCAGTCAGGCAAGGTTAATACTAGGATCAGTCAAACAAGATTACCCAACTGTTAAAAAAAATGCTTGGACAATAAGCCGGCAAAAGTGCTCTCTGTACTTGAGAATATAGCCTACCACACGGACAGCTGAGACAATAGTGAGGAAATAATCAGAGGTTGTTTGTTGAAGACAAGAAGGACAATTAAACCCTTTCTACCATGCATGTACAATCTTATTATGTGCCGTAATTAACCCTAAACAGGAAGGCACACATTAGAGCCTAATCCTCTCAGAGGCAGCATTAAACAGGTCACATCTTTCAAAACAAAACTCACATGTTCTCTTATAAATCCAACTTAATATTACTGCAATGGATCAAGTGACAGGGGTTGCTGTAGGAAGGCTATCTACAGTAGTTGAAGACCCTGAAGTGCATTATTGCTTATAGCACATGATAAGGGGATAACACTGGGCTGTTTCCTTATGTTTCACATTAACTTCTAAGAGTTTTTATGTGGAAAAAAACGTTGTTGTTGTTTCATTTATTTGTTTCTTTGTGAATGTAAAATGGCATGTTAAGATTATATTGCTGGAATCACCTGTTTAGCCTCTTATGTTAGCATATGATATGATAAGGGAATAATAACTGGCTGTTCCTTTATGTTTCACATCAACTCAACATTACATTAACTCATGTGTTTCTTTGTGAATTTAAAATAACATGTAAATATTGTATTGCTGGAATCACCTGCTTAGCCTCTTATAGCTTAGGGTTTAACTCAGCATTTAGTAAGGTTTATTTTTAAAGAAGTCATAAGCTCAAAGTGGGGCAGAAATGAAGGGCAAACCCGTTTAGTGTTTGAATTGGAAATTGGAAACGTATAATTCAAATTGAAGAGAAGTTGAGGCTAAACAACATCCGGGGTTTTCCTTGATTCCCATCTCAGACGCACGCGACCCTGTTACTTAGCATAACCTTGCTGTTTAATGATAACATGTTTCTCTAACTTAACTCACCTTGTTCAAACGTGGTCAACGTGGAGTATTTCGTAAAAACCGTAAATAAAGTCCCTCAATTCGCTCGCTGGATACTCCAGAAGTTACTATCAAACGTCTCCCGAGTTCCAGCAGCAGACCGCCGGTGTTTCAGTTTAACTGGACACCAGTGCAACTGGTGGGGTTTGTTTACGTTTTCCACTCCTTCAGCGTCATATGACGCTGTACGAGCCAAATCATATGTGGTTGCCAGGTTCGTCATTTTCACCTTACTTGTGTGTCTGAAGTGTGACCAGACATATTTAAAAAAAAAACGTTAACATCACCAGTTGTAAATGCACATGTGGAGATCACCTACAGATAACAACACAAAATATGCTGGCCAAGAAATAGAAAATAAATATACAATATTCCAACTCCACTGACGGGATTTGAACCCGTAAATCTGAAAATATTAGTCTCAGCCATGATCGTCGTCAATATTGACAAATTGCTTGTAGCTGTTCCCAATTGAGAAAAACTGTCATAATTGGCTACAACTTCATCACTGGATACATTCAAATAGAGGCATGATTTGGCAAGGGACTTTATTTTTTGGCCGTCAAATACATGCAGGACAGTAATCTTTGTCTACAGGTGGTTCCCCCACACAAAGGCTGTGATACCAGCTTTTACAAAGCGTGCACTCCGTCTGGAAGAAAAGGGCAAAAAAAAGAAGATATGCTTTAGGACAGTTGTATAATAAAAACATTACAGTAATCAACTTCAATTGCTCCAAACTTGCTTTACCCATTCTTCATGGGTGTCATGTTCGCCACACACCCAACATATCTCCGACAAATCATCTGCTGATTACAGATAGCCATGTTAGTGTCTGGAATAAATAGCACTTGCATAACAACTGAAAACAAATCAGAAACCAACCCGTTTCCGTGATGAGCTGTTGGGCTATGTCCATTCGCATATGGCTGATCCCCTGCTCATCAAAGGGACCAGCCACCAGTTTCTGTTTTAAAATCATGTCTGCCAACTTTAACAAGAAATACGTTGAGGATACATGGAAGCTTAACAAATCCAGTGATGCATTTCTCTGAATTGATGGAAGATGAAAGGCAAATTCGCTTATTTTACACACATAACGCCACATGCTGTAGCATCTTGCTGGAGTGGGTGCGTGATGCTTTCACATGACCAGCGGGAGACGTTAAGGCCACACTGCCTCATGAAAGCCCTGTTTAGTAGAGGGCTCATGAATGACTAAACACCCAAAGTGACTAACCCCTCACCCAAAATAAATGGACCCTCCCCACACGTATACCTCCTGACTATTGACTTCTTTATATGGGCCTACCTTGCTCCACAAAATGTCCTCCTTTTCCCCAGTCCAAATTTTATTAACCACTGTGGTGAGAAATGTTGGCATATGACTTGCAGTAATAGACAACATCATCAATCGACAAAATAAGTCCATAATTACCCGTTTTCAGAGTGTCTGCTTGTATTTCTTGTATTTGTGGAAATGTAGGGCTGGACTGAGGTGGGCACGGGGACTGAGGTGGGGATGGGGACTGCGGTGGGTATGGGGACTGAGGTGGGGATGGGGACTGCGGTGGGGATGGGGACTGAGGCGGGGATGGGGACTGAGGTGGGGATGGGGACTGCGGTAGGGATGGGGACTGCGGTGGGCACGGGGACTGAGGTGGGGATGGGGACTGAGGTGGGGATGGGGACTGAGGTGGGGATGGGTCAGTAATTGTGGATGGGGAACTCTATGTATCTGCCGAGTTGGTCTATATTTACTTTATGCAAGGTCTTGCCCTTCTTTGACATTATGTCAGCACTTTTTCCATTCATGCTGACGATTATAAACGGCCCAAGCATTGACGACTCCATCTTCCCGCCCTTTCGTTGTTCCTGCCTTATATTTTGCCGCAACACTTTATGGCCAACTTTGCAGTAGTCATCATGGCCCTGCTCCTCCCTCTTCCGCTTCACTTTCGCCCTTACCTTTTCTGTGTTCTCCTGGGCTGTAGTGAAGTGCCCAGGTAGGTTTTGAACACCTGGTGACAGGGATTCCTGACCAGCAAGGTGTTCCAAATGCTCATCAGTTATCTGTGGCAACAACAAATATACATGGCACAATTTTAGCACATCAGATGGGCATCCATGCAGTCAAACTTCATAATCTCATACACACAACACAGATATGGAGCACTTTACTACACACCTCGTACGCTTTGGGAACCTCAGTGGGATACCTGGCCTCCCGACCAAACATCAGAAAGTTAGGTGAGAACCTTGCTGTCAGCTGCTTTTTGGTTCTGAGTGCAAAGAGTGTGGCCGGGAGGTGGCCTTCCCAACTATTAGGTTTCTCCGCCACCAACTTTGTCAAGGTCCTGTAAGTTCATACATACACAACAAAGTCACTTAATGGATTGGAAAGTGTATAAAAAAAACAAACATATACATTTACAATACCTTTGAATAGTCCCCTTCATCTTCTCGACCAAACCATCCGTCTGGGGATGGTAGGGCGAGCACAAACTCCTTTTGATCCCCAGTTTCCCCAGTCACATATTTGATATCTGACAGAAAAGGTTGAAACGTGAATATAGACCCCATGAGAATGAAGACACAGATGGCATGAAAAGGTGTGCACCGAATTTGTAAAAAAAAGTCTAGAATACATTCAGTGACTTCATTGGCATTTTTACTCTGCAGTGGATAAGCCTCTGTCCACTTCGTAAAATAATCAATCATCACGCAGATGTACTGGTGG
Organism: Eleginops maclovinus; assembly: GCF_036324505.1. Classification (NCBI taxonomy): domain Eukaryota; kingdom Metazoa; phylum Chordata; class Actinopteri; order Perciformes; family Eleginopidae; genus Eleginops; species Eleginops maclovinus. The sequence goes on along the minus strand of NC_086362.1, from coordinate 12,553,376 downwards.
CTGTTAGGGTCAGTTTGCCCACCAAATCCATCCCCACAAGCTCTAGTGGCTCATTTATCTAAGGAAAGAGGGCACGTTATATGGAAATATGTCCTCACTCTTGGGCGAAAAAAAATATATTTTTACTCAGTCAACTCAATTGGGATGTAGGCCTTCTTAATTTTCAAGACATCCCTTCTGACCTGGCATTCAGGACACTCAGATATCTAAACAGAGGAGTCAACAGTGAATATGAAGATGCATATAATCGTTGTGAAAGTAATTCATGCACAGAGATCCCTTACAAATTCAGATAAAGCTCACCCATTTTCTTATGTCCTTTTCCATCCCAGGCCAGTGGTACCGTGTGGCAATGGCATCAACCGTTTTTTCCATGCCACAATGGCCTCCATGCTCACTAGCATGGAAACCCACAAACACCTGGTTTGCCTCCTCTGGCGAGGTGACTACTTTGGCGAGATAGTCACCCTGCTTCCTTCTATGGCATATGTAGTGAAGCAGCCCATCTGATGGGCCCTTCATATTAGTAAATCTAAATGAGTGAAGTATAGTTTGAAATGACCAGCCCTATCACTTACCCTTAATGCGGTAATTCTCGCATCTTCTCTTTATTACAAAGTGCTCCTTGGACGTGGAGCCCACAGGATAGGCATTATGCCTCAGGAAGTCTTCTACCTCCCTCACCAATCGTGGGTCCATTTCAAAAACCTTTCACTACTCTTAACTTCACTTACCTCACCTCTCCTTACCTCACCTCTCCTCACCTCACAACACACAACACACTCTCACTCTCTCTGTCTCTCTCTCTCTCTCTCTATCTTTATCTCACTCTCTCTCTCTATCTAGCTCTCTCTCTCTGTCTCTCTCTGAATCGCTACAAGTCAGAAGTGTCTAAACAGCTATATATATATATCCTTTGCCACCTAATTAGCTAATTGACTTCATCCAGTGATCAATTTCAATGTCATTGTTACTGTTTTTCCAATTGTTGGGAACAGCTACAAGTAATTTGTCAATAATAAATATTCAGCTTGTTGCTTCAACGTCTGAACGGTAGCTCAGGCCATTAGCGGTAAGGCAGTGGATTAATACCTTTTGAAAGCATGACTGGGTTCGTATCTCACAGCGGCTATTTTCATAGCGTTTGATATGTGCTTTGTAATGGTCACTATGTGCATTTTTTTAGGCAAAAAACAAAGCAATATCCTTTCAGATGGCCAAGCTGGTGTTTTGTCCGTAACACATGGCTTTTGCGTTCGATTTTGAGGCTTGCGTTGGCAGCGTCTGCCTGTTTCATATTGTGAATATCACCAGTTAACATGGTGGGGTTTATTTCATCCATGACAAACAGCTGACAAGAGCTGACAACACTTATATGGTACAAGCACGGCATTGCTTGAGCTGGTCGGTCGCGTAATGAGTAACATTCAAGGTTGATATATATATTGCCCAAATGTACGGGTTCGAATCCTGTCGCTAGAGTATGAATATTGTTTATATTCATTTTTATTTTTGGCCAGCATGTTTTCTGTTGTTGTCTGTAGGTGATCTCGACATGCACATATTACATGAACTGGTGATGTTAACGTTTTTTCGTCGAGGTTTTCTACATTGTCTGGTCACACTTCAGACACACAAGTTACGTGAAAATCACGAACCTTGCAACCACATCATCTGGCGGAAAAGTGAAACAAACGCCACCAGTTGAACCGGATTCCAGTTAAACTGATCAACCACCTCCTCCTCTTCATCCCCCATTCATTTCAGACTGCCATTTACACGTTAAACCTCCACCCCCGCAGGCTAATACATTTATGTCACAATTCAGAGGATTTCCCCCCCCCCCTTTAATATGTTTAAAAACCCTTGGTAAAGGTTGTTAGGTTGTTCTTCAAAAATGCTTCAACTATTCACTCACCATTAGACTGCAATAAGAATTCGTATTAAATGTTTTTGCTCTAGTCCCAGTGATTATTCAGAGTTTAGATTATGCCCGGGCTAATTTAAGCTCATTTGTGTACATTAAAGTTCTTTAATTTTAAAAAGTCAATCCAAAAGTTAATTGGTCCAATTCATGTGTTTATTTTTTTTATACCAGTGGGGTTCTAGACTAATTTTACTGGGGGGGCCGTGATCTGGTTAATACTTTAATGAGGGGCACATTTAATGCAGGAAAAAGGACTTTTTAGCTATTTTAGTTTGGAGTCAGAGCGCATAAAAAAAACCCATAACATACCATTATTGGTTTTTGATTTAGTAACAGAGTTTGTTTCAATGATTTTATTTTTTGTAGTTACTTTGGTCCAAGACACAGAACAATGAAAGAAGTTTGGGGTAATAAAAACATTATTTATGCAACCAAACTTTGTTTTTATTTAATTTCTTAATATTTGTTGGGATTTGTTATGGTCGAAATCCCTGTTAACTATGGCCCAGGTTACACCACAGTAACTTAGTATTTTACATGAAATGCATTATCATAAATCTATTCTTTTGGAGCAGGGCCACAGGGGGGTCGGCAAGCTCTGTTTCACAGGGGCACCTCCCTAGAACCGCCCATGAGTAATACCATTTGGAGTCACAAAACTTAACATTTCCAACACACAGCCCTTATAGTGCCATGATTATTTTGAGTTTAGGTATTATAGGCAATACATTTGAACCTGAACCTACATGTCAAATTATCTTTGAATTTGGGTATATATTATTAAGGGTATTCTTAAGAATACCCTTAATAATATATATACCCTTTTTTTTTTTGGTTCACTCTCAATCCTCTCAATGTTTTTGACTGCAACAACACGTTTTTTTCAGAAAAAAAAAAGCTCCAGACTATGGTGCAAACCTTTCCCTCAGGGGTTGATAAAGACTAAAAACACAACTTGTCTATAGGAATGATAGTGTTTCTCTGTAACAGCTGGTTGTGTAAATAAGCTGATATTCACCATAACAACCTAAAAAGAGATGATGTTATTATAGTTTCTGCCGGCCCCAAGTGGTAAAGATCAGTTATTGCAGTTTAAAGGCCACATGTAATTAACATTTTGAAGTAAATTGATTTATTTCGGCTTTTCATTAGAACATGTTTAAATGATATGTTGTTCAAAGAATGTTCTCATACTGTCTGCTTGAATATGACTTTACTGACCCCCAGCTGAAAAGCTCTAGTTTAGTCTTCTTTATGTGGAGAAAAAAGCTCTGCTGTGATTGGTCAGCGTTTCTTGATCACACTTTTTAACAGTATCTGTAGGAGAATCATTTACAGTTTTTACATTAGCACATAGCTTAACCGTAGAACTTTGAATCTATAAGCCTTATGTTGCCATGTAAATGTTCAACATTGCTAACTTGCTAAACTCTCTGCAGCCACTATCGGGCCCTCTTCACAAGTAAACCTAGTTCCTCTAAAAATACATGCATTTCAATCTGCAATCTGAAGGGGAATTTACAATTGCTGCAACCACGGTGCCTTTATGTCTGGATAAAGATATTGCGTGTCTTTCTTTTGTGAGGGCTCTCACATACACAAGACTACAACACAAACAGGAAACCACAGACATGAACACAGCGTCTGCTTCTCCATCTAAGACTTCTGCATCTCAGAATCGTGCAGGCACAAGCAAAAGCAGAAGGTAGGGTTAGCTGAAGATGCTTGAGAACTGATATTGTCCTCTGCTCACACAATGCTTCACTTCTGTTTCCATCCATGGCCTATGCTGTCATTTCACAAAAATACAGCTGTTAGCTTTTTTCAAGATTTTCAAGATTAAAGGGTTTTATTATTATGTGCACAGTAGCCACAGTGTAGTTATGGCAATGGCAATCTTAGATCCTACAACAATACAACTTATTTTATACAGGACATAAGACAAAATGAAACAGAGTAGGATAGATTAGAATAACATAGTGCAGGTTATGCTGCAAGACCAGTCTACAAGTAAGGTAGTGGATCAGACGAGAGGCAGGAAGGAAGGAAGGAAGGAAGGAAGGAAGGATGCTCCTGTTTTGGCCAACCTCATATTACACATGAGTTATGACTTGTCAGTAACTTGAGCTATCGGAACACAATTTGAATCGATATTTAATTTAATTCATACATTTTACTGACACCTACTGTATAACATGTACTTCATTCATTAAAAAAATGTATGTATAAAATTAATCAAATTAAAGTATTTTTAATGGCTGGTCGCCACTGAGTGGTCTTTTAATTCAAAATCTCCATTGGTGTTAACAGTTCCTGTCAAGGATGGGTAGAGTCCCACAGTTTTTGAAAGTTTATGCAGTTGCTCTTTGTTGTCTGTCTTTTCTGCTCTTACCCTCAGTTTGTTGAGGCCATCCCTCACATCCTCTTTACTTATGACTAAAAGATTAACAAATGTGTAATATGAAAGGTCCTGTCCTTGTGGTAAACCCCGCAAGAGAGAAACAATTGAGCTCCAAACTGTTTCAGATATAATGCTGGATGTGGTTTGGAACATAATATGGCGTTTAATCACGGCAGCGTTTAGCTGAGTTTCTCCCGGTAGACATTCAGTATAAAAGACATCAAAAAGTGACCTTTGCATAGTAGGTGAACTTTAAATGCAGAATTTAGTTAATTTAAGAGGGTTTTTTATAGATCTGATATTAGCTATTTCGTATTGCATCTATCAAAAAAGTGAGTTTCAGTGAGTCTGTTGAGTCCTTTAGCTGTTTGGCATCCTGCTCCTGTTCACATCGGAACTTTGACTATTTAACAGAAACATCCTCCGAACAGTGCTCATGTCTACGTTCTTCTTGAAGGTGTCTGTGGTGAAATAGTATGCAATAGGATCTAGCACTGTGTTGAGACACGCCATCATCAGGCTGTAGCGGTATGCAGTACGCATGGGGCAGGTTATATTGTCTCTATACAGAGAGAGGACGGCCAAGATTACATGGTAAGGGAGGAAGCTGAGCATGAAAATTAGGAGGCTGCTGGCAATCATCCTCTGGATTTTCCCGCTGTCCACTAAGTTGGTCTGAGCCGCAGTACTACTTTGGACAGCACGGACCAAACCCCATGAGCAGATCAACATGATTACTAGTGGGATCCCAAACCCCACAATCAGGGTTGGAAAAACCACCACAGGGTTTGTAGCATAAACAGGAAGGCTGTCAAAACAAATTGGGTACTCAGATGTTTTGCGCTTGGTAAGATAGATGGGCAGGCTGGCTCCAAAGGTGAGTGTCCATATCCCGAAACAAATCCACGGTGCTTTCTTTCTCCCTGCCTGGACACAAGACGACATAGGGAAGGTGACGGCCATGCAGCGGTCGAAGCAAATGCAATTGAGGAAAAAGATGCTTCCATACATGTTGGCCTTGAGGACCAAACCAAGGACTTCACACAGCCACGGAGGGAGGACTTCAAATCCCAGATAGTAGTAGATCCTCATGGGCAACGTGAGGATAAGCAGAATGTCTGCTATAGCCAGGTGAGTCATGTAGACAATGGTTTGAGTCCTGGATTTGCTTTGGCTGAAGAAAAAGACCAGTGCTAGGATATTAAAGACGAGGCCAATGATGGAGATGAAGGAGTACATGCATACGGAGAAGATGCTGATGTGTTCTGCACTGTTATTGTTGCAGGCAACGGAGATGTTGGTGGACATTATGACCTAATTCACACAAGGGGAAAACAGTGGTTAGTTTTGTGCAGATCTTGAAGACACCCAGCCAAACTTTAGAGGATTCTCCTCCACAACTGTTGATATAAAATGTTGGTGCATGACCTGCATTAAGTTACGAAAACAGCAAACAGCATGTGGATTTTCACACTACAGTATATCTATGGCCTAAGAAGCTGTAGATTAGAAGGGATAATGCAATTGAATCTGAATGAGAAAAAAAAAATAGACTTCAGACAATTTTTGCTCGCGATTTTTACACTTGGTTTTTCTTTTTATCTTAGTGTTGCAAAGCCGGGCAAACCGGTAGATTCAGATGATACATTTCTACAGCTTCATCAACCCTTTCCTATTTCCATATCATACATTTTTATTAAAAAAAAATCTTCTATTGTGTACAACATGAAAGGCCTACTTAAGAATGACTATGCAAACTGTTTTCGTGACATGCTTTGGCCAAATTGCTGACATGCCAGTACTCTGACAGATGCAGTAAAGCCTGTCAACTTCTTTTATGCTCTTTATCAGATTACGTATGTTCCCTCTAAAGTTAGTTTCCCCCTAATAAACCAATGCATATGCGGTTTTTGTTTTAACCTTCTGCTTATTCTGCTGATTTCATTTTTATTTTCCTCCAATCAATATTAATTTGATCAAGTTCTTACACCGTCACTGGAAGAATCACTAGGAATAATCTTTTCATTTATGTATTGAAATTTATGTTCTAAAAATGTTGTTTGGTTGTAATTTATGTTTTGGTTTTCCAATCCTTTGAACGTACACAGTGGTAAGAACAAATACACGGTCAATACAAATTTAAAAAGTGAGAACAAATGTTTTTTGTTTGTCTTTGTTTGCAACCAATACTTCCACCTAGTAATGACTTACATGACTTTAACTAAATGACTCGATTTGACTTTTTTCTATTTAACTAATTTACAGATATTGCATTTTGAAAGGCACATAAAGAACAGTATATTCGACAGTATGTGAAGAAATAACTAAAGGTGTGACAATACCTGTTTGATGATCAAAAGAAGAGGAGATTCAGATGAAGAGGAGTAAGTGAGCTTTAGACTAGCATACTGACACACTTATATCCCTGCAACACTGAGATGTGTGAGCACAGGAAGTTGACCAATATAATGATCTCGCTTGCGCTGTCTTGCTCTTTGTTGGTTTCTATTTAGGCCTCCTTTTTTCAGATATATTTATATACGTCCACATTTTGTGTCTATTTTCTATATTGTATTTGACTAATTTATTCACTGATTTGATTTCTTGGTTGTATCAAGTCCAAACTGAAATATAATAACATCAGAAGACCAGAACCAAATTAAGCCTTAACAGTGTCCACAACACCTGTCCATTTCTTAAAATGATATAACATTACCAGAGAAAAGAGACAGAATACTGCCTTTCCAGTCCTAGTAATTCACATTAGTCCTTTTCCTGGGAAATGACACAGAGGCCTATATTTCAAAACTCTATGCATGTAATACACATGGGGTGTTAACAACCAGAACACATCCTCTGTCTTTTCAAAGAGAGAAGAAATGCAGCAAACATGTTTACTGGTAGTAAAGGAGAGGAAATAATCAAACCTTTAACAGGCCATCACATTTATTTTTTAGGGAATTTGATTCCATCCATCCATCTTCTCCTGCTTAGGTAACAGCTCCAGCAGAGAGCCCCAAACTTCTCTTTCCCTGGCCACATCAACCAGCTCTGACTGGGGGATTCCAAGGCGCTCCCAGGCCAGCGAAGAGATATAATCCCTCCACCTGGTCCTAGGTCTACCCCTTGGTCTCTTCCCAGCTGGACGTGCCTGGAACACCTCCCTAGGGAAGCACCCAGGTGGCATCCTCACTAGGTGCCAGAACCACCTCAACTGGCTCCTTTCAACGCAAAGGAGCAGCAGTTCTACTCCGAGTCCCTCCCGGATGACTGAACTTTTCACCTTATCCCTAAGGGAGATGCCAGCCACCCTGCGGAGAAATCCCATTTCGGCCGCTTGTATCCGTGATCTCGTTCTTTCAGTCATGACCCATCCTTCATGACCATAGGTGAGGGTAGGAACGAAGATGGCCCGGTAGACAGAGAGCTTTGCCTTCTGGCTCAGCTCTCTTTTCGTCACAACGGTAAAGAGTACACTGCAGTACCGCTCCCGCTGCTCCGATTCTCCGGCACATCTCACGCTCCATTGTTCCCTCACTCGAGAACAAGACCCTGAGATACTTGAACTCCTTCACTTGGGGTTAGGCCTCATTCCCTACCTGGAGTGGACAGTCCATCGGTTTTCCTGCTGAGAACCATGGCCTCAGATTTGGAGGTGCTGATCCTCATCCCAGCCGCTTCACACTCGGCCGCGAACCGATCCAGTGAGTGTTGAAGGTCACAGACTGATGAAGCCATTAGGACCACATCATCTGCAAAAAGCAGATGGAGGGGGCCTGGGAGTACGCTCATCCGGTCTACATGTGCTTTGTGGATTTGGAGAAGGTGTATGACCGGGTTCGTACTACTGAGGACCCGGACACAGCTCTCGCTTTGATCCTTAGCCCACCGAACTGCAGATCCCCTTCCCCACGACTACGCCTCGAAATCCCGTCCATGAATATCACAAACAGGATTGACGACAAAGCGCAGCCCTGGCGGAGGCAAACCCTTACCGGAAATTGGTCCGATGTACTACCGAGGACCCAGACACAGCTCTCGCTTTGAGTGTACAGAGATTGGATGGCCCTGAGGCAGAGCCGGTTCAGACCTCCATGGGGCCCTAGGCAAAATTCTGCTAAGGGGCCCTCTTAACTGAACAGTCGCACCTGACACCCAGTGCTTCTACTCATCCCCCCCTTTAAACATATTGCACTAGTGTCGCCACCTGTTAGTCTAATTCAAAATAAATACAGACCAAATCAGACCAAATCAAATCGAACTAAATGTGTAAGAAATTACTCACCATTAAAAGTGTCCCTTTCTGCACTTTCTGGATGCAAAATCATCAATAATGTCATCACATGATATTTGCTTCTCCACATCATGGTTGATGCTCATGATGGCCAAACCACTCAGACGTTCCTGGGACATGGAAGATCTCAGATAGTTTTTGATCATTTTTAACTTGCTGAAGCTCCTCTCAGCTGAGGCAACTGTCACAGGCAGAGTGACAGCAATTCTCAGGGCTATCCAAAGGTTAGGATAGAGTTCCTCCAGATTTTTCTCACAAAGGAAAGAAAGCAGCTCAAAGGCAGTCATATTAGCTGACGGTAGGTCAGGTAAATTCTTGATTTCGTTTGCCAGATCAACTCCACTGATGTCACAGTCTTGGTTGAAGGTCAGAGTTTTCTCAAGTTCCATACACTGAGCCTTTAAGGAGTCACTGGACATCTGACCTGCAGTGCTGAAGTTCAGCACTATTCCATATTTAGTCTTCACCTGGTTCAGAGTTTCAAATCGTTCATCAATGGATCCTATTGTGGAGTCAACCACAATGTTGAAGAAGTTGACCTCAAGATTCCGCAGTGCATCAGCCACTGGCTCATCAGGTGCTTCGTAGCTAAAATGCTTTAACTGCACAGCTACGTCAAGCTGCATTGAAGCAGATTGGAGGAGCTTGTTCACTGTATTTGTTCTTGACAGTATCTCACACCACACTACACAGCAAATCAAGAAGCGGTAAGAACCAACTTCCTCTGCTAGTGACTGTGCCTCCACTTTCGCCACAGGATCATTAATCTTCTGTCTGGCTTCCAGTAAGGCTTCTCGAATCTCAGAGGCCTGATACCTGACTGCATGGACACTTCGAAGCCTGCACTCCCATCTTGTGTCAGTCTATGACTTCACTGTTAGGTTCACATTTTGTTTCAAGATATTCCACCTTTATGTGCCAGCAGAGAAAAAGGTGAACAGCTTTTGTACATAGCCAAAAAAACAACAGCATCTTTGGAGGATTTGGCAGCATCTGCAATGACGAGGTTTAATGTGTGTGCACCACATGGAACAAACACAGCTCTGGGATTCATTCTCAACAGTCTGGCTTGTACTCCTTGGTGTTTACCTTTCATATTGGCCCCATTGTCATAGGCTTGCCCTCTGCAATTGTCAAATGGAATTTTCAGATCAGTCAGCTTGTCCAAGATGACTGTAGACAGACTTAAGCCAGTTGTAGCCTCAACATTCACAAAGCCGAGGAAGTGCTCCTTTATCTCTGGCTGTCCCTTTAAAGCCACACTTCTGAGGATAATGGACATCTGCTCCTGGTGACTAATGTCAGGTGTACAGTCTAAGATAATGGAGAAGTATTTTGAGTCTCTCACTTGAGTCACAATAGTTGTGAGAATCCTGTCACTCACAAGCTGTATCAGCTCATTCTGTATGTCCTTACTAAGGTCATGAGCATGTGTCTCTCCGTCTTTAATTCTGCTGACATGATTTTCCAAAACAGGGTCAAATTTAGCTAATAATTCAACCTCTTTTAGAAAGTTTCCATTATCTGGTTGGAAGAGCTTATCTGATGAACCTCTGAATGCTAGGTTTCTTTCAGCTAGAGACTGTGTGATACTTATGAGGCGTGTAAGGACATCTCACCATCTCTTTCTTTCAGCCTCCAAAGCTGTCATTTCTATGTGGTCAAGTGTTTTTCCACGACTTAAGCGCAGATCAAGTTCTCTCCACTTAATCATATTGCTTGTGTGTTCAGGACTACCCTCATGCTGCTTCAGAATGGCGTTGATATTTGACCAGTCATTAACACCTTCTCCTATTATTTTGTGTTTTTTTTGTGGAAAAGAGTTTACAGCAAAAACAATACACAGCGTTGTTTTTCACTGAGTATGAAAGCCAGCTCCTGGTAATCTTTTCACCATTTGACAGCCGTCTCTGTAGTAATCCTGGATGGAACCCTCTTCTGGACTTGTCTTTGGGGTAAGAAAAATCCACTCCTGGCTTGAATGGAACTCTGCGCACTAACTCAGTCCGCATACAGTCTGTAAAGACTGGGGGCCAGTCTGCTGGACCGTTTGGTGGAGCAGAGACTGTTGCTTTAGGGTCTGAGCTAGCTTCTGATGCTTGCTGTACACACACTTAACGGTGGCTGTACTGGACCTGTGCTGCTGCTGGTTGAAGGTGGATCATCTGTGCCTGTCTTATCTGGGTCTGTCCCTCCACTGGCTGACTGACTGGACTCTGTGCTGCTTGTTAGGAACTTAAGCATAGCACCTGTAAAATAAAGATCAGACCACCATTAATTCAGCTCCATCAAATTGACTGCACTGGTTTTACCTTCATAGCTATACTTAAAATGTAGGTGATTTAGGTTATTATTTAGCCTATTTAGCACCATTGTCATAATATTTCACGAGTTTTTTTTATTCACTAATATATCTGCATCTATATTTGCCTGTGTGCTATCCAAGCAAACAAAATTCAATCTTAGTAAATATTTATCCATTACTTTCCATTTTGTATAAGTGCAGTTGTAACTACACTCAGAGCGATTGATATAACACTTAAATTACAGAAGCTAGCAAGACGCACACGGAGACCGTCCAGGGTTCACCCAGGGCTCACCGCCCTGTTATTTAGGTCAAACTCGGACTAGCCCCGTCCCTCCCACTCTCCCACCCGGAGAGGAGAGTTACCTGACTGCTGTTGCTGCTGTTCATTTTCATGCACTTTCTTTTTTCTCTTTTCACTCCCCGAGGGATAACTCCGCTTCATCTTGCTGATGCCGTTGATGCACATGCATCACTGGCAATCTGACGTGCGCGAGCAGCGCGACAGACGGTCACGTCGTCACGTTTTTGTTTGTTTTTTCCCCACGGGGCCTCTATGAGTTTGCCGGGCCTTACGCAACGTGCGTAGTGTGGGTATTGGGTGAACCGGTACTGCCCTGAGTAGAGACCCCCTCACCCCATACTCCCGTAGCACCTCCCACAGTATCTCCCTGGGAACCCGGTCATACGCCTTTTCCAAATCCACAAAGCACATGTAGACCGGATGATCGTACTCCCAGGCCCCCTCCAGGATCCTTGCGAGAGTAAAAAGCTGGTCCGTCTTTCCACGATCAGGAGGAAATCGGCATTGTTCCTCTGCTTTACTACTAAAAAGTGAATCGAATTGATAAATAATTGAGAGATAGATTGATACTTAGAATATTCTGCGGTGTTCAGCTGTAGACCTCGTGGCGCAACGGTAGCGCGTCTGACTCCAGATCAGAAGGTTGCGTGTTCAAATCACGTCGGGGTCAATGCTTTTATAGGCGTTCATTATCTCTTACAAAACACCTTTTAGTTATTACAACGGTTGGTGTCAAAAAACAGGGAAAAGTATGAGACATGTTCAAGGAGTAACTATATAATACTAATCAATGCCTGCAACAATACATTTCTTATCCCCAACAATGAATAATACTGTGCTCATGTTTGCTGTTGTGGTGTTTCTAAGTGGGTATACCAATACTAAACATGTATTAATATGAGTAAGTAAAATGTTTTGTTTCAGAAAATGTAAAGTCGATCTGTAATAATGGGAAATATTTGATAACATAGTCATTTATTTGTTGGTAAAACAATAATCAAACGCAAACACAAGACACAGTTATTCTGGATTTAATTACTTGACATCCTTAAGTATCTCCTTTTTTATCTTATGTTCAGACCTTTATTAAAAAATATTTTAGACATACAATTTTACAGATACAAATATAGTACACATCAGTTTTTCCATCTACAATCAGTGTAATCTGAGAATAATAAAATAGTTACAGAAGAGATATTTATTGACAATCCCAGTCATTCCTTTTGAAGAATTAGTAATAATAATAATAATAATGAGGATTTGGACAGATAGGACTGTGTTAATAAAGACTTTCAACCTCTATCTCAAACCCCCCCTGTGATGCAGTAGGTTATGATCGTGGTGATGAGTTGAGTTGATGAATGGGATGATGATCCCCGTCATTTATTCTTCAAGAGGTCATGGTGTGTCGTGCAGTTGAGCTTACTGTTGAAAGATGACCGAAATACCGGGGTTAGTTAAGACATAGACTTAAAAAAACAAAACATTAATATACAGTCATGCCCTAAAGTAACGGACAAATCTAATTGTATATAGTAGAAGAATGATACAAATTGGGGATATCATTTAAACAGAATTTATGTCTAAGTTAAGGTTTTGTAAAAGAAAAAATATTGTGCCAAACCACGAGAAGACGTTGCCTTTATTTAAATGTATTATGTCAACAGATTACACATCCCTGTGTGAGGTTAATTGAAATCAATCATATTAAGTTTGAATAAAATATATTAGATTCCACTAAATATAATGGCTTTCAACTAACCTAATACAATATTTGTAATCTGTTGACATAATACACTTCATTAAAGTCACAAAATCTTGCCACATTGGGGGTGTTTTGTGCTCTTAAGTCCATCAGTCTGACCATTTTTGTAATATGAACAAATTAAAAAAACAACACAGCAGAGACCAAAAGGTAAGCTACTCAAATAAATATGTATTATATGTGCTCTATTTTTCATTTGTATGAACGCATCTACTAAGACATAAGGTTTTTAGTAGAGATGTGTTCAACTACAGACCAGGCTGGACGAAGGTTCTGTAGAAATATATTTATCTTATAGACTCAATTAAGAGTACGGCATGCTGAACCCTGAAGTCTGCTATGCTCTCACTTCCTTGCCGCTGCAGGTGCCACAGAGACATCCAAAAAGTCCGTTGACCATCTGGATGAGACAGAGGGCGAGCTCAAAGCACGCCGCCACCATCAGAGTGGAGAACAGTCCCACGTTGAATTCAACCACATTATTTGGAGCTTTACACCAACTCCACATTGATTTATCGGTCAGGTAGCTCGCGTTACTGAAAAGGATGAATATCACAATCAACAGTAAATAAAAGAAAGTGACACATTAAAACACATCATGTGTGGCCATAAAGACTGCATGTACCCGTTGGCGAAGGGCGTCCCCCATTTAGGTACGGTGTATTCAGTATTGCTCCAAAAGCATAGTGGCCCATTGGCAAGGCCCAGGGCAGCAACACTCAGACTGTAAATGGCCCCCACCACACCAACTGCTGCAAAACCAATGGATAGGAACATCTGCATGGAGCACACACAGTGGAGTCAGTAAGCGGACACTGAAGAATGTTTATTTTGGAGATGATATGACATTATTTACCCCAGTTTTTAGTTTTTTAATTACATGTTTTTTTTTTTTTTAGAAGTGTGTTGGCAATGTTTCTTTATAAATTGTCTTTAATGCAATATTATATAAGTCAGGTAAGAATTATTACTTGCATGTTGCAAAAACAAAGATCAGAACAAATCACGTCACTAGTTTTGACACTCAAACAAAAAATATATATATATAAAAAAAAAAAAATTGAAAAAAATTGTATGTCTGTTTTTGTCAGGTTTTTGGAAACTCAACAAATACATATTTGTATAATAGTAATAATAACTATGATCAATTGTTATGTTTGTATTGGATTTGTTAAGATTGAAGCAAGAAAAATAAACTATATTTGACAACATGGTTGGGATTTATTTCACTACTGTAAAAACCTGATTGCAGGAACTTGTATTAGTTTATTTATTTAGGGACAGTGCTCATTGATTAAGAGACAAGGTGCTGTAAATAAGCCAGAGATAGCTGCTATGCTAATTTCCATCTGTTGTCCCTAGCCAGATCTTAAAAGGCACACTAAGATATAGATTTGATAGTCCCTCACGGTTCTGAACCTAACACCGTAATAAATGCACATATGACATGTTTCTGGGACAGAGGGTCGAAGCTGCTGTTCTTAAACACTAGGGGACAGAGTTTCTAACACAGAAGTAATTACAAATGATGATTTCTATCTGAAAATATATCCCGAAAATTGTAATAGTAGTGCTTTCTAAGATTGGAATGTTACTGTTTTGTTCGAGATAACATAGTCATTTCTCCAAAGTGAGAGATACAAACAGAGAGCTAAGGTAACGCGTCAGTAGGACAGCGTCAAGATACTTACACCACAGCGGTTGGCACAGCAGTTCTTAGCACTGGTCAGGTGAGTGTGGATGGCAGGAACGAGGACCTGACAGAACAGAGGAAGAAAAAGAAAGTCAGAGAGTTGGCATATTTAATTAAGATAAACATAAACTGTGTCATTACTGAAGAAAGATGGTGAAGGAAATAAAATGTTTCCTAAGTAAAATGTACCTTAAATCTGGACAACAGACTTTAACAGTGGCGGTTCTACATGGAATTACACCCCGGGCGAGATCCCCTCCGAGCGCAAAAAAAGTGTTTGTTTTTCAGCAATTTTTGATTATAACAATGTAATGTAACTGAAAGACAAACTTACTTTTCAGGAATCAATCAATGCACACAATTCAGACAAACAAAAACGTGTAGGAAATATAGGCCTGTAATTATAATATAATGAATGGAATGTGCGTTATTTGGAAGAAAGTCGAGGTGTGACAGTGACATTGCTCTATACAGTGGATCCCCCGTTCCCCCCCTTGTCCGTTCCATTTGGGAGACCCAGAGGTGAACTGTCAACCGTGGCTGCGCCCCCTCCCCTTCTCACGCAACTTCTGTCCACCGCACCTTCTCAGCAAGCAGGGGCGCCTGCAGATGCAGGGGGCGCCAATTTGCCAATTTGCCACACAGTGATATGAGAGATAGAATTAGAAAACTGCTTCGCTCGCTCGTGCCGCCCCCCACGAAATGCCCGCTTCGCTCATGCCCAAAACCGCTACTGGACCTTAATGTAAGCAGCAGAGGCCGAGATATCCTCACCTTTAGTTCAAGTATGGACCATTCTTGAAAAACAGCGGATCCTACAATTCCCACGATGCAACACAACATATGGATTGGTCTCGCGCTCAGCATGGCGTTCGACTGCGACAGTGGCCACTTGTGGTATTACAGACCAAAACGTATTTCCCCACAGATCACGTAGTAGGCTAAAATAATTGTTTGTAAAATTGTCGACAGTAAAACTGAAGATGATTTATGACTCATTTATGTTTTTTTTGTTAATGAATGTATGTTTTTAATTTCACCGAATCGGTAAGTGATTTTAAATTCAGTGACGTTCTGACAATTGAACTCAACGGTCAAAGCACAAATACTTTCCGGAGAGCAGTGAAACCAGGAGGAAAACCCGGAAGCTAGGACATTTTGTGGTGTACGTGCCATCTTTGGTTATGCGGCATCCATTTCCAATTATGATCCTGATGACATCACCATGACATCATCGGGTTTTTTTCTGATAATGCGCCGCTTTAATTGAATCGAGCCTGTTAAAATGTGAAAAATGTCGTGTTTAAATCCCGTCTGTTACCAAGAGGATTTTATTCTTTATTACTATGCTCTTTATTTAAACTTTAAGCAAGTGGTATTCAAAATGTTGTGTGTGTTTGACCTTTGCGATGGCTTTATTTGCTTGAGGTCATATTAACTACATCTTTGGCTTGCAACCTTGTGAACCTGAATTTAGCACAGAGGTTTTCCTTTAGTTTATGGATCTAAATCGACCAATTAACCCATAGTAAACACACTATTAGTCAAATCCTGTCATTTTTTATGTAGTTTTTTTGGACATTTGGGACATTTGTTGACTTCAATGTACTCACCATGATTCCGCCTCCTATCAGGCCTGACATGAATTTGACCTCCATCGTGATACGCTCCTTTCCGTCCCGGTCTTGGGCTGCATACTGTGTGTCAAAGTCAGGGAAGAAGAGCATGATGTTGCAGATGACGGACACCAAAGCCAGGACGTAGAGCGGGATGGCGATGAACTTAGAACAGGCTCCTGTACACATGATGTCTGCGGGTGTGGGGGTCGCTCAAAAAGGTAAAAATGTCTAAAATCCCAACTGATCCTCGGACCAAAATTCTCTCCTCTTTTCCTTTGACACACAAAGTCCAGCTTTGGGTATCAGAAGTGACAGAAATGGAATGGGTTGTGTGAATATATTAGAGTTTTGGAGGGTGGGGGGTGTGAAGGTGGAGCTATAATAGATAAGCCTGATTATTACTCTTTATGACCAGACTTTATGCCATGGGTGTGTTTTTGTGTCCATGTTTCCATGAGAGCCATAAAAGCCAGGCCTATGGTCTACAGCATAGCCCTTATAACAGTACGCAGAGAATATAGAAAATAACAGAATACACGTACTTCCAAGTACTTTTTTAGGGAGGATTTGGGCTGTAAAAACTCCTGTTAAAAGTATCTACACATAAGGTTTGTTAAGACTAGGGATAGAGTAAAAAAAACAATAGAAATCTGAGCTTCTAAGACTTTGAATTGATTCACAACAAACACTTTTTTCCAAAGAACCTTTGGACAAGCATTATTGTGTTGAAATCTCACACAAAATAACATTTTTAAGAGGTTTAAGGTCCCGGTATTATACTGCCATTTTTTTCTGATGTTTGAGACATACTATACTATATATTTCTACAGTATTTATTATGTACTATGACATTTTTTGTCAGATATATTTGAAACGGTATTTCAATTTGTTGTATGTATAACACATGTGGAAACTTTGACAATAAAGTGGACTTTGACTTTTTTCATCATTTTGTCTGGTATTTTAATTTATTTCAATTAATTATTATTTACAATTAATTTTTTGTGAGCTATTTCGACATAATATATTTATTTGTTTTTCTGATATTTACCGAATCACACTTTTAGAATCTTTTTTGGGTTACAATTTATTTATTTTTAATTGGCAAATTTTGGATTAATTACTTATAGCTACCACAAGGCGTTCATTTCATTTATGTAACAGACAATATCTGATTTGGTAACTTGTAGTTCCTAAAGTCAATACACCTTTTATAAATATAAAAACTCATTCATCTTATACACACTTTGCTCTGCTTTCATGACATGATTTACTGTAGCGCCTTTATTAGGAACTGAACTGAAACCTGTCAATGTTTGACTATTACATACTGTAAGTTGTTCCTTTATTATTATTACTTCTGCATTGATGTGTACTCTGTTTTGCATTTCACCACTGTAAATGTTTATGCTTCATGTTGTTGGTTCTGAGAGTGAATCATTTATTAAAGGTTTAATGTCTGATGAAGAAGGCCATAGCAGGTCTATGAAGAAGCTTGAATAATACTTGAGAGTTTTTTCATAGTTGACTTATTGTTCAGTTATTCATTATTTTTCCTATTTGTCTGGAAACTCAATTTTCTTTGCTTATGTTTACTCGATTCAATGTCAAGTCACTTTTGCTAAACTGACAAACACACCCAACACTGAGCCCTGCATTCAAAATATTAACTCTAATTATGTATGTAGATAACGAAAATGTACTTTAATAATTAAAAGTAGAAACATGTCCTCTACTCATGCAATAACGTAAAACCAG
The DNA here is from genome assembly GCF_036324505.1 of Eleginops maclovinus. Lineage (NCBI taxonomy): Eukaryota > Metazoa > Chordata > Actinopteri > Perciformes > Eleginopidae > Eleginops > Eleginops maclovinus. Next base: position 12,535,310 of record NC_086362.1, on the reverse strand, counting down.
TATTTCACACCTAGTTTTTAACTATTAAATAATGCTTATTCTCATTATGGATTATTCTGCTGATTATGCATTTCATTTGATTGTTTGTAGGGGTTTCTTAAAGAGGAAGAAATTGTGAAAAATGTCATTAAATTAAATGTTTCCAAACCTAAACATCATTAGGGGTAGGCATTAATTACAAATATTAACATTGTTAAAAGGAAAAGCAGCACATTTTATGAATTGGAACCATGAGATGTTTTTACGCAAAAAATCATTTGAGAGTTGCTAATCATTTGATAATAAATCTGAAACCGCAAATTAATTAATGCTGTCAGCTAAATGCAGGGGACAGTAATAAAAACAGCTAAACAGGCAAATTCATAATATTATAATATTATGTTCACATAATCTTAACATCTATACAAATGTGTTAATGCAAATTATGTTATTCCTTTAAAGAAACAACTGTAACTTTTGTGTGTGTGTTTCCTGGCTCGATTACAAAGTGGAGAAATAACAGGAAAGGAGGAACAGAGATGCCTAATGGGTGTTTCCCAGTAATATTGTTGTTTTTCAACAATATCATCCTGATCCAGATGAGCCAGACCCCGCCCCCCACCCCTCTTGTTCTTCTCTTCTGTGACTCCATGTCCTGCAGCCTACAATCAATCATTTTCCTCTAACCTTAACATATCAGACCACTGATAATAAAGAGCATTCAGTGTGTACAAGCTGTAGCGTGTGCGTGTGTGTGTGTGTGTGTGTGTGTGTGTGTGTGTGTGTGTGTGTGTGTGTGTGTGTGTGTGTGTGTGTGTTTATTATTTGATTACCTTATCAGTGAATTATGGCGCCATTCAAAAGTGTAGGTGCAGGGAGTGCTGAAACGGACTTTAGACAACATCTGTCAGGGATGTCTCTCTCACACACACTCTCACACACATAAACACACACCTAGCCATGGAGTTTGAGCAATGAATCTATCAGAATTGTGAGCATCACCATGACTCAGTTACTCATGGTGGTCTGGAGTTTGCTGTATAATTTAAGGTTATTATGAATCACAGTCTGTGTAGTCAGGCTGATAGTGATTAGCATGATGCACACACATTGATAAGTCACAGCGATCATGAGCACTGATCTATATTCATCTGTGGTTTTTTTCCAGGGTGTTCTTAAATCAACTCACATCTACAGTATGAAGACGTTAAAGGTCGTTGACCAAGAGTCAGCTGACAGCAGCAGACAGAGGGAAAATCTTGGTACAATAAGTAAACTAAGTAACTGATAAGTCAATTGACAGGAAAATAATCACTAATACACTTGGTTTTCGTGCAAAAATGGCAGAAATTACGTTTTTCTGATTGTTAATACGAAGATTTCCTGCTTTTGTTGTACTTTATCCTTTTAAACTTCATATATTTGGGTTTTTGTAACAAGATAAGGGAAAAAATGTATAACCCTAACCCTAAGCTGGATGAATTTCACTTTTCTTTTGACCAAACTAATCCAGAATATAATAGACAGATTAATCGATGATGATAATAATAATAATAATAATACATTTTATTTATAAAAATCCGCAATAGCAGCGACTTTAAATGTTAAAACATTAACCATACTTAACATTTAACTCCCACCTGTCATCATACAAACTTTGGTCAACTGATGACAGCTAAACCATCTCAGAAGTTGAATCAAGATCAATCTGTCATACGACTATTTCCATGATCGTGAATGAACTTTTTCCCACAATAAAAGAGTACGTTTATCATCAATAGACTCTGACGTCAGACTTTCAGTCGTTGTTGCTCATTAACTTATCGAAGGTCTGGTGGTCATTAATATAAACAATAAAGATGATAAATATTCTGGTTTTATTCAGTTCACATCCACCCATCTGAATCACACAGCCTCCTTCAGTACGTTAGTAATATAGAATTCATTTATCAGATAGGAAAAAGCAACAAATCTACTTCCTGTTGTATCTTCTACAATTATCTCTAGAAAAGTTCCTTTTACAGAAGATTATCAGACACGGTGTTTCCCTAAATGACAGCCAGCTAAAGGTGATTTACAGTGTGACGGTTGAACTTTATGAGCTTTTATTGACGCCGTCTCTGAGCTTATTATGACTTTATGGTGATGTTATATAACTACGTCCTTTTTGTGCCTGGCACTACCACTCTGATGCTATTTTTACACCCTAAAACACGGTGTTGTCATAATGTGCAAAGAAGAGGGAGAAACGGGAGGGAACCCTCAGGAACAATATCCCAGCAGAGATTCCTCTCTCCACATGTCTGACGGTGCAGGAGGAGATGGAGGGGGAAGATAATAAAACGGCAACAGGTCTCAGGAAATATCGAGTACAATGGGACTGGGAAAAGTCTATTGATTTTAATAAACCAAGGCCACTGAATTAGTCATAAAATAAGTTATGCAAGAAGCCTGAACAGGTAAGGATGTGAGGAGTCATGTTAATGGGCTCTTGGTCATTTTATTAATGAATTATTTCATTATTATTATTATATTATTATTATTATTATTATTATTATTATTATTATTATTATTATTAATAATATTGTGTTTTTTAATGTATTTACAATATATATTTCACATTTACCATATTTGTATTATATTATATACTAATATTAATACTTGTAATATTACTGGTTCACTTCATTTACTAGACTCTCGTCCTTTTAGAAATGTATTTATTATTATTATTATTATTTTTGTATAACTTTTTTCTTATTTACCTGTGTTTTTATTATAATATATACTTAGTTATTCTTATATATTATTGGTTCATTTAATTTACTAGACTACAATACTAAATGCACAACTACAAAAAAGTATAAAAAATGGTGTGAAATATTTGAGATATTAAAAGCCAGAGTAACGTTGCGTGTAGTATATTCTAAGTGTGTGTTCTTTGAGATAATTTTAACCTGTCCATGTACATTTAATGGAGTTTACCAACAAAACAGTAAATACTATAAATCAAAATAATAATAATTGTAGTTATAATAAGGGAAAGAGTTCACCTTTGCTTATTCCCCTTTGTCAAATACAGCAAATATATTCTGAATATTAATGTAATACAAAATGAGTGTATCCAATCACACTGGTGTTCCCATTATTTTGGCCAATACACTGATAATGCTGCATGCTAAAGTTGATGGAAAGAGTAGCGTGACAGGTATCACACCTCCACCCATTCATCAGCAGTTCAAAGGTAAAGTGTGTGTGTGTGTGTGTGTGTGTGTGTGTGTGTGTGTCTTAAATATTCTAAGGGTAGCATATGTGTCCAAATACTATGAGTAGATTACATACTTTGATAAATGTGTTATGAATAAAGACACAACAGGAAATATCGTGCATGATAATGACAATTATTTTAAATGTAGCAGATATATTGAAAAGGTATGTCTTGAAAGTCATTTATAAACGAGGCGTTTGAGCTCCTGAACAAAAATAAAATATTAGCAGCAACAAAAATATCGAAGTATTTAGTTTGGGAGATTCTGTAGTTTTCATACAGCTTCTAGCAGGGTTGCTGTTTGAGTTAATTATTATGGAGCTATCGGTTAGTTAGTGTTATCTTAACTTGATGTGACATTTAGAGCAGTTTCAGAGCCTCTGACAAACTTAAAGGCCTCAAATCTACCATATGTTGCCGAGGTTATCAGCAGCACCAACTGCCCAGAATACAGATATTTTAGTTCGGACAAAATAGAAAAAGAAGGGTCACACAACCCATCCGTTTTTTACTTTGATTCTGTACCTTACAGGCATTAGTTCACGATGGAAATCATCCGTAAATACTGGAAGTCATTGAGCAGGGAACCTCTCACCTGGCCGCTCCCTCGGGAGGTATGTACGCCCTCTGAAATCAATCAGTGCATAATGGAGGGATGCTGCACCTTAAACCCTAGATAGCAGATTGCACAGTGTAAAGGCAGACCGTTTTCCTCACTTCAGTCATGTTAAAGAATAATGTGTAGAGAGGAAGGGAGAGAAACGTTAGCTTTGATGTGTCCCTTTTTGGACTTCAACGTCACAACATTTCAAGACAAATACCCTGGTCTAGTATTCTTTTTTTAACAAACTATTCATATTAACAAACCTGGTATTAAGTATGTAACTAAAATACCTTCCAAATGATTTGGGAACACAAATTGGTAAAATCCATCCATTCTTGTGTTTTTCTTAATATTTTGGATTAAATGGAGTGTATGATGCTGTGTACAAGTTAAAGACAGTAGTAACATATTTATTTATTTGGTATTATCCCTTTTTTGGTTAAAGAGAAAGTTGCAGGCATCCAATAAATATATTTATAGTAAAACATATTTTTTGTCAAAGTATAAATCAATTTTTCCATGAAGGGACGAATGGTAAGTCACTTAAAATGTTCAGACGTCATGATCTCCTTTGCTTCAGAAAAGAGGATTGTGTTTTCCTCTATGAAAAGTCAAAATGTCCGCTGTGAGAAAGGTCTCTGGAGCACCAGGGTTGACTCCTCAGTTCCTCAGGACTCTAAAAGGGAGTCCATGTCCGGGTATAATGACATCAGCGGTTTGTAGCGCCTTCTGCCGACTGACCTCCTGCACTGCAAAGTTCACGCTCAGGTCCCGCCAGCTGTCCTCGTCTGAGCAGCACTCAAATAAGTCCCCTGCAACCAGCACTGTGCCCACCGAGGTTCCCGTCACCTGGACGCTGACGTGCTGCTCTGTGTGGCCTGGACTGGGAACTACACACACCTGTGGGAGAGACCACTTCAGCATTATCCTTTCCTCTTGTTTAATTATTTATAGGTATGTCTTTGAGTGAAATACATTTTTATTTTATTTTATTCTATAAACTACTGAACATTTTTCTCTGTGTTGGAATTCAGCAGACACTGGTCTGGCAGCCATACCTGTAGAGAAAGAGATTCAGGAACATGTGGAGTGGTCTCTTCATTTCTTTCCGTGGTAGTATATTTAAATCGGTGCATAGTAGTTAATTATTTATGTTTTACCTTTTTGACTTTATTGACATTGTGCGCAGGTGTATGTGTATTTCTGTAAAAAAAAATGTATGTGTACACAATAGGGCTGGGGGTAAACGATTATTTTTTAAACGATTAATCGGGCGATTATTTTATCAATTAGTCGACTAATCTAAAGACTAATTGGACGATTAGTCTAACGATTATTTTTCTGTTGCTCGATAAAAACCATAATATACATTCCAAAACATTCCTCCTTTAACTGAACTCTCGTGCATTCGATAATCGACTTGTGTGGTCTTTCCTTGGAGAGGAGCTGGAATGGGGGGCAGTTGGTAAGTCTTGTAAAACAGTTCTTTTTAATAAACTTGGGGTTTGCAAACTACGTTGTTGGTGCTTCGTTTTATCTGGAGGGCTTACTTGATCAGTTTTCAAGCAGAAAAAGACCCTGGGGTCAATTTTCGCCAGACTATCCCTTTAAGTCATGTTTCAACCTCGACCATGTTGGTCTCGGGGTCAATGAAAACCATAAACATTTTATTCAAGTTGAGAATATATATTTGATTAATTCACTGTTGCTGCTACAATGTAGTAGGGTTTCAACTGTTGTACATACATATAGTATTCATGTTATTAAATTAAGATAACTGACAACCAGTGTTGCAATGTAACTAAGCACATTTACTCAAGTATTGTACTTATTTAAAATGTCCCTTCCCCACCTTTACCAGGTGCAACATTGAGATTAAATCTGATATGGGCCATACTGGAACTTTAAGTATATTTTGATGCCAATACTTTAGTACATTTACTTGGGCACAATTTTCCCCCCATAACATTTTGAAAGAAGTGGATGCCATTTCCTGCATTCTGGTGCATTTGACCATGTTTTTAGATTGAAAATGATCTCCATCTTTCATTGTTTTTTCTTGGAGCTGGCACAGTCTGCAATTACTGACTACTATTATGTTCTGGTGTAATACACAGAGGACTGACACTGACAACTTTCTTGGCACTTTATTCTCTATTTAATGAGAGCAAAAGATGAGGATTTAAAAAAAAAACTGAGTTAATTAGAAAATAATGAGGTAACTTTGAGGCAACATAAAGCCCTACATTAATGTCATGCAACAAAATATCTCATACAAGTTATGAGGAAACATAAAATGTGTACCTAGGAGAAAAGTTAACAAAAACTGGACATTTGGACTGACTGTTGCTGAAGTCTGTCTGTCGTTGATCCGACTCTCAACATAGGCTTGTTGCGTGCGTGATGCAGCTGCGTGTAGGAAACCAGGAAAACGCGGAGTGGATTTCTATTGATATGGGTATTCTCCCTATGATAAAGTGGAACGGATTTGATTGTGAATCAATGGAAAGAACGCTGGACTAAAATGCAGCCATGCACTAATATTTTTGATGGCAAATTATATTGTGGCAACGCCCATGGTTGTGAGAATAGTCAAATAATAACCTTAAGGAACATACCTGCTCATCAATAGAGTACTCCTTTCCCTCTGCTAGCTGGTTGGGGCGGTACCTGTCTCCATCACTGACGTCATACCCTACTATCATCACTGCCGCCGGGAAAACGCTGAGATTTCCCACGTGGTCTGAATGTCCGTGAGTCCCCACGACCACGTCAACGTCCCCAGGTTCCAGACCTTTCTCTTTCAGTATGGTTAGGAGAAACTCCCGGTCCCATGGACCACCGGTGTCCACCAGAATAGTCTTGGGTCCCGTTATCAGGGTGATAGTTCCGTCGGCCCTGAACGTCCCATCAGTTTGAGGGAGACAGTAGCCGACTTTAAGGACGGACACGGAGTACGGCTGACCGGGGAAATGCGCCTGAGCCTCGGAGAAAGGGACAGTTTGGAACATGGTGTCTGAAACTGACCACTGACCACTTTAATATGTGTCTGTCCCACTGTCTGTCACCATGGTGTGTGTAAGGCTCTGGCACGGACCAGCTGGTAACTGCAAGCATCATCATAGCTGCATGCTGCCACCTGCTGGACCGGAGTGGGTAAAACCATGATATTACATGTAATGATAGAACACAAAACATTTATAAGTACCAGGTGGTAAGATCCGACAATGAATGTACAGAGTATTAATGTTGTTTCCATTATGTGTAAGCTATAAGTTCATTTTAATTTGTGTTTTTTTTTCTCCTGATTTGTCGATTGTTATGTAGTTAATTTATGTATCTGTGTTTATTTTGTCATGTACACCTTGTTATTAAATAATTTCTGAAAATGGAAATAAAAATAAAACACCTTACACCACAAGTGAGCAACTTGAATGAATCTAATCTTACACTATATGTGCGTTTTACCTTTTTTACTAAATTCTTAAATTAATGCCTGATGGGTTCAAACAACAGGAGAAACCTTGGCAATTGGTTTTGTGGATAACAAATAAATTCCCCAGTAAAATGAATAATAGTGACAGTCACTTGAACGTTCAGTTTTTTGTTTTCATAGTATAATAGTACATCCTTTGCTTTCAGTTTAACTGACTGATCAGTTTAAATGTCAAGATGTCTTATAAAAAATGTCTCCACACGTAGACATTTACTTCTTAAAGTGGGTTTTAAAGTGAAATCAGTATTAAAAGGTCCAAAGTCTCAAGTTCAGACATTAATAAACAGATCATGTTCCTGAATCACAAGTCAAAAAAGGGACACTTCTCGGACAGTAAGTCATTTTAAGCTTTAGATCACATTCACTGCACTGAAAAAAACTGAAACGTTGACTTGAATTAAATGTGTTATGTTCACAGATTTCCTATAACTGTATTAGGTTAGTTAAAAGTGATAATATTAAGTTAAACCTAATGTTTTTTACTTCAATTTCATATTATTGTTTTCAACTAACCTAATACAGTTATGTGAAATCTGTTGATGTAATACATTAAATTAAAGTAGACCACACATAAAAAGGAAGCCTTTCATAGTTTTTCCTTAAATGTTTGTGCTGCATTTTGACCAATGTTCCTTTGGTCAGATTGATCAGGGACGCATACGTGTTTCAAAGCAGTGAGATACTTAAATTATACTTTAATTGCATGCTTCAACTCAAACTGAAAGAAGTTTTCATTGTGCCTGAACGTAGACAGACATCAATACACAGTGTCTTATTTTTTCACTGCAATATTTAATTTGACATTCTGTTCTTGTATTAATCTATTTACATGTACATATAATCCTGCATTTACTTCTTCACTTACAGCATTTTCTTTAGCTTAGCTTATTGCTTTATTAATTTTTGACATGTATACATACTTCATCTGCATTACTTGTACACTGGTGGTGAATTTCAGGCGGGGCCAACACTCCCAAACCCAGTGAACATCCAGGGAGTGGACATAGAGATTGTGAAATCCTACAAATACCTGGGTGTTCATTTGAACAACAAACTGGACTGGCCTGACAACTCTGCTGCTCTATGCAAGAAGGGACAGAACAGACTCTTTCTGCTGAGGAGACTGAGGTCTTTTGGGGTGCAGGGGGCACTCCTTCAGACTTTCTATGACTCTGTGGGGGCATCAGCCATCTTCTATATGGTGTGGCCTGCTGGGGCTGCAGCATCTCAGTTGCTGACAGGAAGAGACTGAACAGACTCATAAAGAAGGCCAGCTCTGTCCTGGGGAGTCCTCTGGACACTGTGGAGGTGGTGGGAGACAGGAGAATGGCAGCCAAGTTGTCCTTCCTGCTGAACAATGTGTCCCACCCCCTCCAGGACACCCTGTCCGCACTGTGCAGCTCCTTCAGAGACAGGCTGCTGCACGCGCGGTGTCTCACGGAGAGATACAGCAGGTCCTTCCTTCCTGCAGCAGTCAGACTGTATAACCATCATGGCCCCCGGTAAACCCCCACACATATAACATCACTGACTATAACACCCCCGGTTGTGTTAATAACTGTGCAATATATATCTGGCAGCTATACTATATGGCTGGTTTCTGAGGTCTATTTTTGTGTATTTTGTAAATTGTGTGATTGTAGAATATATTTTGGTATCTGGGTTTAATATTAATGTGGCTCTTTCTGCTGTACAAATGAAAACGTCCCCCCTGTGGGATGATTAAAGGTATTCTGATTCTGATTCTGGTCTTGCAACATAATTTGCAATAACTGCAGCGAGTAAGTCATTTAACTCCTCAGATCACTATTTACTGTATTTGTGGTTTAAAGAAGCTCTTGTTAGATGTGTTTTATGTTTGTATTGGGTAGTACACAATATGTTTCTTTGGTAGTTGGCCAAATTTATCAGAAGGAACTACTCGTGTTTCATTGTATTATATATGCGAGTCTAACATAACTTTTTGTAAAATATCATTTGTCTCAGACAGAATGTAACACTTTTACTAAAAACAGGACAATAACCATATGGCTAGGGAAAGATTGTGGCTTAAAAAAATGTAGTTTCATAACTTTTTGAACATTGCAAGATACAGTGAAAAAAATGAAATGTTGACTTTAATCAAATTAAAGTCAACATTTAAATGTATATATAAATGTATATATTAAGTTGAAATGGGTTTTCATAGGTTCAACTTAATATTACTGCTTTCTACCAACCTAATAGGATTATGTGACAATTGTCGACCTAATGCATTTAATTAAAGTCAACGTTTCAGTTTTCTCAGTGCATTTATATATATTTACATGTATATTCTATCTGCTGTTTTATGTGGTCACATGTATGTTCCTTCTCTCTCTCTCTCTCTCTCTCAGCTGACTTTGGGTCAAGGATGGCGAGAAAATTTCCTATCCTTGCATGGAGCTGTGCTGGAACCAAGCTCACCAAGAAGCAGGTATTCATGTTGTGTGATCGACACATTGTGCCGAAATAAATAATGCAAACAACTCTACACAAACTTAAGTAGCAAGGGAGTTTATTCAACACCTGTAACAAGAGAGAGAACAATTCAACTTTTTCCATTACCTGGTGCATACAAGGATACGGGCATAGCTTATGGTTCCTTCAACATTAGTGTGTCAAACTGCATAGTAAAAAAAGTGAGAGCGATTTCAGTATATTGCATTAACATTTCAATAATTAAGCATATTCTGATGATTATCAGATCACTATGGTGAGTCTCAATTGTGAAGATAATTGTGCACTACATTTGTCATGCCTAGAACAAAGTATTACCGTAAACTTTGATAAACAATTTGATACATTTTATTGTACACTATCTTGTCATTGTCCCTCAATGATAATATGCCACCAAAAATACTGTTATTTGATATAAAACACATTATACTAAACTATTATTGTTCTTATATTCTTTTTAGTGTTATTGTTATTAGTAGTAGTAGCAGTAGTAGTAGTAGTAATAGTAGTAGTAGTAGTAGTAGTAGTAGTAGTAGTAGTAGTAGCAGTAGTAGTAGTAGTAGTAGTAGTAGTAGTAGTAGTAGTAGTAGTAGTATTAGTAGTAGTAGTAGTATTAGTAGTAGCAGTAGTAGTAGTAGTAGTAGTAGTAGTAGTAGTAGTAGTAGTAGTAGTAGTAGTAGTAGTAGCAGTAGTATTCATTATTTTATAGCCACAATAGAGGTTTACCCTCACTCCTTTTGTTTCGATATATTTTTATTTAACTGTACATGTGATGCTTTCATGATGTCCCATCTGTGTATATGTGGATTTGTTCATATTAATCAAATGTTGCATTGTTTTCTACAAGTGCAAAGTTCCAAGGATCCAACGTTTCTCCTACTCGATACCATGGAATAGACCAGACCTCCGTGAATTTCAGGTAAACTAACCAACAACAAATATCGGATATGAGGAGGACACAGATTGTTGAATACTTGAAAGCACTCAAGTTATCATTGAAAATGTATTGAAGATTGTGAAAGTGTAAATAAATGTCCCTTAATGCACCCACTGGATTACCTTTGTTTCTTTTCAGCCTGATCCTAAGTCAATGCGGACTCGGACAGAGTGCCTGCAGCATCTTCATAAACTGGCAGATGAGGTGAACAGGATCTGCAGGTACTGCTGAACACACTATTGTGCAGCTATGAAAAACATTCAATCTCCCTGAACACAATTTTCTTTTACATAAATGTTAGTTTTTTGATTCTGGATGCAGACTTATGAAGACAGCTTACAGGCTTACTTTTTTATATTTTGGGCAAATTCATACTTTCACAATTCCGAAACAGAAACACTTACATTATGACAAAATACAAATGATTCATCTTCACTTAACTCAGGTGAAGCGAGACAGAGGGCTGTACCAGAGGGGGGGAGAGCCAGGCAGCCTGCAGAGCAGCAGGAGGCTGATCCTCAGATGGGCCGAGGAGCTGGAACTGAACATGTTTATTAACCCTTTGTTGAATTCATTAACAAAACAGTAATGCATTTCCTGTCATCTGTTAGCTTTTGGACTAAATAGACTTGCTCATTCTTTGTTTGTTTGTTTTTTATGTTGAAATGTCTTGCCCAGGGACACAACGACATGCTGACTGCAGTTGGACTGGTCCCAGTGTTTTATTTAGTCTAGTTGCCAGCAGTGGGAACCCAGAAATGTTGAGTACCCCAAAGTCTATGTTAGAAATGTATAGTAGGGGTCCACAGCACATAAAAACTGCCAGAGGCTAACTTGCATGTTGGGCAATTTGCACAATTAGCATCAGTTGTGTTAATTAGCATTAATTACCGTTATAGCCTATGTGGACAATAGCTTAAAAAATGGCTTGGCTTTTGAGGATGCTGAGTCCATTTCTGACATTTTAAGGATTCAAAAATGATAGTTTTAACGAGCAAAGGCCAATATCGATTTTGAAGATTTAGGGGACGCTGGATCATTTGGATTAGACAGATTGCTTATGTATTTGAAAAGAAATTCTCCTCAGTAAAGGCAATGTTGACATATGTGTGTATGATTGACTGAGATGTATTCTGTACTACTTACCTGTTCCACACCATAAGGGGGTGCTATTGATTTTATATGAGATGAATATGATTGGTGACGTCACACCCCCTATGTTCTGCGCGTGATTTTTCTCTTGGCCCGCGCCCAATATGATGAAGGCTGGAAGAGCAGTTCCTTGGTTTGCTATATAATAAATATGCCCTAAAGGCTGAAGGAAGAATTCGTCTCGTCTACCTTTCTAGTGTTGCACTATTGGACTCCTGCTGTGTGTTGGCAGTACTCCTGCTAACAGGTTATGGGCCCAGTAACGACGACAGTAGTTGCAACAACGGAAAGTGTGGTGACGAACACGTTAGCTAGTTAGCTAAAAGTGTGGTAGCTAGTTTAGTGCGGTAGAACCGGGGAGCTAAGCTAAAGCTGAGAAGAAAGGCAAACCAAAAGGCAAAGTGGCCGACGTTCGACGGTAGGGCCGAAGAATATGAGCTCTGGGAAGAACGGATGCTGTGTTGCATGCACCGTGTTGGATTAAAAGAGACTATTCTGAATGAGCCTGGTGGACCGCTGACCGTTGAGGAACGAGGCAAGGATAATGAACTGAATGTGGACGCATACTGCGCGTTGGCGCCATTGCTGGATAACGTGAGTTTGGGACTGATATTCAGAGACACTAAAAACAAGGGGCGTGAGAGTCTGCAAGTGCTGAGAGAGCACTACATTGGCAAAGGTAGGCCACGGATTGTTTCTATGTAGCTACATTACGTTGACCTTGCTGAAGAAAGCGGATACAGAGACTGTAACTGAGTACATTATCCGGGCAGAGCAGATCTTTACAGCGCTCAGAGGTGCTGGCGAGGCACCGAGTGAGAAAGAAAGAAAAGAGAGAGCGTGCACAAAGCTCTAGGTGCGCTCGCGCTGAAGATGGCAGCGGCGGCGGTCATGCAGCGAGTGGTGGAGGACGGATCGGCGCGCGGGGACCCGCGGGAGACGACGTCACATTCCGGGCAGAGACCGAGGACACCTGCAAGCCAGCGCAGCAGCGGCAGATCGAGGGAAAAGGGTTGGTCGTCGACACAGGCGCGACATCCCACATGCTGAACGACAGAAGCCGGTTCAAGACCTTCGACAGCACATTCAAACCAGAGGGCCACAGCATGGAGCTGGCCGACGGGAGGCGGACGTTCGGGTTGGCGGAAGGCAGAGGGAACGCGCAGGTATGAGGGGCCGTTTAGGCCATAACACACTGGAATTCTCTCCCCTTCCCACTGAAACTGTCTCTGCACACTGAAAAAATATTTCACGGCACACTGGAAATAACTTTCATATATATTAATGGGTGTCAAAACACACTGGAATTCTCTCCCCTTCCCACTGAAACTGTCTCTGCACACTGAAAAAATATGTCTCTGCACACTGAAAAAAATATTTCACTGCACACTGAAAAAAACTTTCATATTAATGGGTGCCAAAACACACTGGAATACTTGCCTCCACACTAGACTTGCACAATAACAGCACAAGTGAGTGAGTGAGTGAGTGAGTGAGTGAGTGAGTGAGTGAGTGAGTGAGTGAGTGAGTGAGTGAGAGAGAGAGAGAGAGAATGTCTGTGTGTGTGTGTGTGTGAGAGAGAGTGAGAGAGGGGGGGGGGGAAGCGCACGAGCATTTTTCAGTGTGTCCGGCAAAGATGGGAGTAAGTCACACATATGCAAGTCTCAAGCAAGTCTCAAGTCTTAACCTTCAAGTCTCAAGCAAGTCCCAAGTCATTTTTGTGAGAGTCGAGTCAAGTCATAGCTTAGGTCAAGCAAGTCACAAGTCAAGTCATAGAAATATAATAACCTGGAAGACAACCATCTTAAAACTTTAAGAGACTGCAGCCTAAGTTTTATGTAGCCCTCATTTGCACAAAAGGGCTAACAAATAGAGGAAGGGGATATAAGGCTAAAGAATAATTATAAATACTCACTCGGACCAGCAGGATCAGAATTACTAGGAACGACTACAGGGCCTGGTGTACCAAACAATAATTACCAGACAGAGTACTCAACACAGTAGTTTATCTTGAGAACAGCAGCAAACCACTTCCTTTTATTTACAACCATTTTTTCAATATGTTGCAAAAGACAGTCCTTTTTTTTTAATGTGTTGCAAAAGACAGTCCTTTTTTTTAATGTGTTGCAAAAGACAGAAGACAAAGAAGTGCAAGAAGGAATGAACTTGAACAAATACAACTTCTATGTCCACTACTCCTTCAAAAAGGCCTCACTCTCTCATACTGTATGTTGTGAATGTGTGTGTGTGTGTGTGTGTGTGTGTGTGTGAGGGGGAGAGAGAGAGAGAGAGAGAGAGAGGGTGTGTGTGTGTGTGAGAGAGAGAGAGAAAGAGAGAGTGTGTGTGTGTGTGAGAGAGAAAGAGAGAGAGAGTGTGTGTGTGAGAGAGAGAGAGTGTGTGAGAGACAGGGATTCCACGCTGACCAAACTCACACTCGAACATTTCTTTGAATGAGCAGCTTGTATGGAGAATGTGGCTCAACCTGGAGGCTTTCGCAATGGCTGCACCAACAATTCTGGTCTCTTTCAGGCCATCTCTCACGACCAGTTGCAGTGTGCAAAACACTGCATTCTGCATTCACTCTTCGCCATGATAAAGAGGTCAACCCTCTCTTGATCCTCTGGTGATAGGTCATTCCACAGATCAGCATTGTCTAGGTCTTCTTCTTCCTCTTGACCTGGAAAGCAGGTGGTGAAGGCCTTCTTCATGTTGGCCGCATTATCACAGATAATGTGGTCCAACTTCCTTCTCAGCTTGAAATCTTCACACACCTGCTGAAACTCCTCACAAATCCTTTCACCAGTATGTGATCCTTTGAAACGGCTGCATGCCAGTAAAGCCGACTTCAAAGAGAGGGAGTCATCAGCTGAAGTCATCAGCCAGTGTACTGTTACCCCAAAGAACCCCCTCATCTGTCTGTCGGACCATATAACTACAGTCACCGACACACTATCTGCATTTCCTAGGTCTGATTTTAGCTTCATCCGTCGCTCAGCCACTACCTCATCCAGCTTCGTGGTTATTGTCCTGCGGCTTACAGGGGCGTACCTGCTGTCCACTACAGTCAAAAAGTGCTGAAAGCTTGGGTGTTCAATTATGGATAGTGGCAGGTTGCAGTCAATTATCAGATCCGACAGGATTGAGTTGCTGATGGCTCTCTGCTGTGGATGATTAAAGCTGTAGGTATTGCTTGGAGTTCTTGAATTCATAAACTGCGATATCATTGGCTGAGTGGTGTCAAATGTGTCCTTAGTAGTGATGTACTCTTCAAATTTAGACAGAGGGGAGAAGTGCAAAAAAACTACTTTTAGCTAGAGTGACCAGACGTCCTCTTTTGCCCGGACATGTCCTCTTTTTACGTCCTGTCCGGAGCGTCCGGGGGGTTTTATAAATTCATAAAAACGTCCGGTTTTCACTGTTGGGACCATTAAGCGTGTACTTAAATTGACTGGCGCTTCCCCCCACCCCCCAACAATCGCAAGTGTCCTCTTTTTCGCCACCTCAAATCTGGTGTCCTCTTTTTCGCCACCTCAAATCTGGTCACCCTATTTTAGCTCATGTTTTCATTGCATAATATTCCATTAATAAATACCATACGGAAATGAAATGGAGACACTTCTATGTTCTATACACCGATTCGGTGAGCGATTTGTGTATGTCGCCATCTAGCGACGGGGCCATTGCTGCGGTGTGCGTGCTCAATCATTACACTCATTATCCATTCAACAGTCATTGATGCTATCAATAATAGCAAGATAACCATAACCCCAAATGAATAAAGTTACTTGGTTGGACGATGTCAGACAGTGGCCTCCAGTTACTGATGAAGGTATCTGAAATTACTGATATTAATTCATGAATTAATATAATTAAATATTAGTAAACGGAAAGTAGAAGGAGATGTAAACACAGCTAGCTTCCGTTGAATTGACTTACTGACCTTAGCATGCTAACTAGCATTTAATCTTTAAGGACAGCCCACGTGATTAAAAAATAATGTAATTATTAATGTTGGAATTAAATACTTGTTTCAGTAATAAGTATGACATATTAAAATAGGATACAGCAAGAACATAGACTGTCAACACACATCGCTATGTGTTGACGTTTGTTGTAGCCAACATGCTAACGCAAGCTTACATGACATTTCATTAACATGATATGGCTGCGACGTGATCAAAAACAAAAACACTTTTTTGCTTCGTTTTAGATATTCAGGAGTATTTTATTCTTCGGCTGGCCAGTGATGACCAACAAAACAAAAACTACAGGTCACTGATAGAAGGTCAAAACTACCTGAGCTCTGGATGGGTCGAGCAAATACTACATTGCTTTTTGGACGACCATGTCATACTGAAAGGATCGGTGAGGTTTTCCCAGGCCATCCACAGCCACCACACTGTGGAAGTTACAGTGAGAGATGGGGGGCATGTTGAGAATGTGAAGTGTGACTGCATGGCTGGCAGAGGAAGCTGCTGCAGCCACGCTGCAGCACTACTGTATAAAGTCAAGGAGGCAGTCAAACATGGTTTGACTGGAATGTCTTGTACAGACCAGATCTGTGCATGGAATAAGTCTACCTTGCAAAATGTCTTACCTGACTCAATAGAAAACCTACAGGGTCCATGTGAAGGGCCTGGTCAGAGTTTGAAAATCACATCAAAAACATTTGCAAATGACACAGCAGTTGTACAGCATCTCACCTCTCCTGAGATGGCTGGCTTGGCCAGAATCCCTGGGACAATTTTAAACCATGTACTGACAGACAAGCCACAGAAGGATGCAGGGAATGAAGTCCCCAAAGAGCACAGTAATTGTGCTGAACATAAATGTGACCTCTGTCATTCAGTGTTCCAAAAATATGTTAAAATTGACAACTATATGAGGGAACAAATTAGAGAAAGAACAAAGGGCCAAAGTAGTCAATTATGGATGGATCAAAGAAAAATAAGAATCACTAGTAGTGAGGCCGCCAAAGTCCCCCCAAAAAAAGATCCAGTAAACTGGATTGAAAGGAAATTAAATGGAAAGTTCACGGGAAATGACGCAACCAGGCATGGTCAAGCCTCTGAGCCTTTGGCCAGGAAATGGTTTGAGGAGAACACAGGGTTAACTGTTGAGACAACAGGTCTAATTGTGGATGAGAATGAGAGCTGGCTTGGTGCGAGTCTGGATGGACTTGTTGACTCTGACACAATCCTGGAAATTAAGTGTCCTACACCGAAAAAACTTGAGTCACACAACAGCAGCCTGGTGCAAATGATACAGTCAAATACATATGATGTAAGACACATCAATGGCTCGTATGTTCCTAGAGGTGGTTACTACTGCCAAGTACAAATTGCAATGCACTGTGCACAAAAAACCAAATGCAAATTCTTAGTGTGGAGTCCCAATGAACACATAATTTTTGATGTTGCGTACAACAGGGTCTGGGCAGAGGAGAAAATCTCACACCTGAGGAAGGTATATTTTGAACATGTCCTACCAGCAATCGCTACCAGGATCACACATGGGGTAATGAGAGTTTGTGGACTCAAATAGTTCTGCTCTGACTTTAATGACGTTTGCCAAACATACATGAAATTAATCAACAATCTAAAGATTATTCAAATTTTATATAAAATACATACATAAACTTTACTCTACATCTGTACATGTGATCCATCAATCTCAAGATTATCTACACTACATTTACATTATATACAAACTATTTACATTGTATTCATCTGTACATAAAACCTATCAATCAACAATCTACAGAGTATTCACACTTTAGATATCAGTTCCTATCATTGTCATACATTTTCATTTTCATACTGTTTGTTTGTGGTTCATTTCACTTTTTCCAATAAAACACAAATTAAAAGTGGACGTTTTTATGAAGTGTACTCATCAGTTGCCAATGATTAGCCTTTTTCGCTGTGATGTCAAAAGAGTTTAGTTTTCGTAAGTGCCATATCAATCTTGGTCTTCTCCAATGTCCCATAAGTATTCATCTCCCTCCTCCCCCTCATGAATGTCTTGACGCTCATGATCATCCATTTCAAAATCCTCATCATCCCCACTTGCTCCTTTAATCAATGCAGGTTGCAGGTTACACAGGCCTGAACAAATACTTAAAATGTCATCAACATGTTTTAAACTACCAGGCATTACATTACTCAAAATTTTGAAACATTTTAACCTTCTAATTGCACGTTCAACATGGATTCTGACATTGGCCAGACGGCGTGTTCTTGTAACTTCACGTTCTGGGAGTTGTTTACAGCCACGTGTAAAAGCTGGCATAGCCAACGTCACTCCTGGAGGAAGAGCATCTGCAATTGTAAAGCCACGGTCTGCCAAAATCTGATCACCAGGAATCAAATGGGAAATAAAACCACAGTTTTTTGTGATAAAAGTATCACTAGCTCTGCCACCAAACAGTTTTGACACATACATCACAAAACCATTGGGGGCTATGCAATAGAGAACTTTGTAAGTGTTGTGATGTTTGTAGTTGCTGTATGTTTTTGCTCTTTTCCCTAGGTTCTTTGGTCTTTCAACAAATATTTCTGTACAGTCTATGATACATGTAGCATTAGGATAGTGTTCAACAAAACTCTTGGGCCTTGTTCTTCTCAGAGTATCTCGAGGGAGCCAAAAAATAACTTTGTCTCTCATGAAATCTGCGAGTACAGGTCTCCACGTTGCAAAGAGATCACAGGCTGTAGTCCTACTTATGCCAAACCTTATACTCAAGTCTGTAAACATTAAACCTAGACGAAGCCTCATTAGAACTAGTAACAGCTGCTCATGGACTGCTAATTTGGACATTTTTGGCTGTGGGAGAAAAGCCATGATCGAGTACAAAAGTTGCCAAAAACTGACAGTATCTAGGCCAGTGTAAAATTTCGACACTTTGTCATCCAGGTCGTAAGCTGACAGTGACGGTGTGTGATCAGTTTGTGTACTTGCATCCTTTGTTGACTTTTTTGAGGAATAGTTATGGTCAACATGATCTGGCCACTGGGTGCCAACATCACATTTCAGTGGAGTATTTTCCAAGCCATTTATGTTAACTTCCGTTTCAGAATCCATTACTGGAGATTCATCACATGTGTTCTCTGTTGAGAGACATCTTCTCTTTGGGGGTGGTCTTCCAGATGATGGTGCTTTCTGAGGAAGTACATGAAGAGAAACAAAAAGCACCAACATCTTTGAAAACAGTTCACTACAATGCCATCATATTACAGAGTACTTGTCTTTAATTGCATGTTGTTAAGGCAATTAATACAACTGGTGTTATTTGTAGAAAAAAGTAAACTTACATGATGTTCATATCCCATATTCAAGACAGGGTATGGGTGGTCCTGCGTTGGCCTACCATCCGGGAAGTGTATTCCACACACCTGGGGATGGGGGGTGACAGAAGTAAAATGTATGTCATGAGGACGTGATGCCTCTTTCTCATACAACACGGTTGCACGAGTACTTGAATTCTGCCAACATACATACTAATTTCAGTAGTCGACATAGGTTAGTATACATAAGGTAAACAAACGTTACGTGCAACTTCAACTTTCAGATAATCACCATCATCACGGACATGTAACGTTAGCCAAACATTACCTTAGCACGGACCTTCGCATACGTTAGCATAGCCTAAAATGTGTTCACACTGTAAACAAAGGCTCACAATGGTTAACTAGGCTAATTACCTTCACCAAGAAAATACTGAGAATAGGCCTACTTACCGTGCTGTTTTTATTTGGGATGAAGTTCTTTCTGTTGATGTTTACTATCCACACCTTCCGAACACCTTCATCCTCCACACGACCGGGAAGCGGTGTAGACCAAATGGTCTACTACATGGACAGTCCTCTTTTACGCTTAAATTGTGTGTCTCGCACACAGACTTCTTCCATAATTGAAGCTTTTGGCTGTTATTGAAGCAGCCGATGACGGCACACGCCCTTCCAGACTGTCTGGGCATAATTATTGCTTTTCACAAATCTCGTTCACAAATCCAGCGAAATATCCCTTTTACTGTCTATGGAAATACCGCGAAATACACACCGCACGCACACCGCATCAATGGCGGCCGCTCTACTTCCGGTCACTTCGCCGAATCGGTGTATACTACGATTTACTCTTGAAGTGGCCCATTTCTCATTTATGTCATACATCTCTCATATATCATATACTTATACATACATTTACAGTAATAGGGTTTGTGCATGTTGTTTGGCTGTTATACTTTATATATGATTTAACAAAAAAAAAGCAGCTAGCGCTAACAAGCTAACAGCTACATTGATGTGGTAGACTTTGGACTAGCAACTAGCGCTAGCTAGACCTGATCTGCCAAGTGAATCAATCTGGCAATTTCAGATAGGCTACCGTATTTCAGTCAAATTGTCTGTTATTTGATATCAATGTGAAACTAAGTCAACATGATTAAAACGTAATGTGATGCAAACAGTAAGCTCTTGTCACGTTTGACTGATGGAGATGGGATGTTAGCTGCCAGCTAACGTTAGATTAACAATAATGTGAAATTAGCTAGAGACATTACTTACTTTTCTTTGTGTAGTCGGAAATGGCGGATGAAATTTGACGTGGTGCTGGATGTGTCGGATATTTTTGCGCTGCACACCTTGCACACGGCGAATCGTTTCTTTAGTTGAGTTGAATAGTCTTTAAATCCGAATTTTATGATTTTGGGAACACTGGCTGCAGTAGCAGCAGAACTGGTAGCACCTTCCATCTTCCAAACCCCGACCGCTCTA
The DNA here is from genome assembly GCF_036324505.1 of Eleginops maclovinus. Classification (NCBI taxonomy): domain Eukaryota; kingdom Metazoa; phylum Chordata; class Actinopteri; order Perciformes; family Eleginopidae; genus Eleginops; species Eleginops maclovinus. The sequence goes on along the minus strand of NC_086362.1, from coordinate 12,514,625 downwards.
CTGTAGATGGCGGGCGCATCACCTAGTAGAGATTACTGGTTGCCAGGTTCGCCCACATGCAACAGGAAACATCCAATCGAAAATATTTTTTATTATTATTATTCACCAATTAACCAAGACAGCAATGACTTGTCGAGTCATTGCATGCAAGTCTAAGTCAAGTCTCAAGTCATGAGTAGCAAGTCCAAGTCAAGTCGAGTCTTTTCTCACTGTTGATCAAGCAAGTCACAAGTCCTCAATCTGGCGACTTAAGTCTGACTCGAGTCAAGTCACTAGACTCGAGTCCCCCATCTCTGGTGTCCGGAAGGCATTTCAGTGTAACCGGAAAGCCATTAGACGATAACAGGTTCATTGTACGTTGTACGAGTTCAGGTAGCCTACGACAAAAGCATAAAATGATGCACAAACAGATAATTGTAGGCCTAACAATTTTTCTCGCATGTCACGTATCAGTTAGGTCAAACAACGAAGATGTTATCGAGATATTTTCGCAAATTCTACATTGTCTCGAAAGAATTCAGGTATATCCAAATGTGAGGTGTTTTCGTGAACTTGAAGCCCATGCTAGGACAATATTCAACATAACAAACATTGTACGGCAACATGATACATTGGAGGGAAGACCGTGTACAATTTTACTTGAACAATTATATCAGTGCATGATGGCTGTTCTGCAACAGGTCGATGACGATCTTCCGAGAGAAATGACCATTGTACCACCTATTAATAGAAGCGGCACTGGTCGCCCACGGTACGATTTGACAGCAGAACAGATAGAGTTGTGCATGGGTCTTGGGCTTAACTGGCAAGGAATAGCCTCGCTTTTTGGCATTGCGCGCGGGACCTTGTACCGCCACCGACAACGCTTGGGTATACCACCTCTTCAATACAGTGAACTGTCAAGGGAGAACCTGCTGTCAACCATCAGACACATACTGGATACTACGCCGAATGCTGGCGAGATCTACGTACGGGCTAGTCTGCGCCACATGGGGATTCGTATTCAGCGCAGGAGAGTTCGGGAAGCTCTACAAACCATTGACCCAGTGGGGCGAAGTGTACGTCACCGACAGGCCATTCGCCGCAGGACCTACTGTGTTCGTGGTCCGAATGAATTATGGTGAGTTAGTCTACTATTGTAATGACAGCACTGTCGAGTGTCCGAATGACTTTGTGCCAGTCGTGTCATAGCCTACCATTCGCCTTATTCACCTCGAACGTTCCACCGAGCCTGAGGGGTACACTTACCACTTCCGGGAGTTCTCACAACGCGATTTCAATGGCGCTTCACTGCTGTGTTCCCCAATGCACATCATCAAAAAGGAAAAAATCTAACCGAGGACAAACTTTTCACCGTTTCCCCATCGATCATGGACTACGTCGGCAATGGATAGTAAAAATCAGAAGGGATCCCGGTCGTAATTTTAAGGTAAGTTTTATTGAGTTTTATATGTCTGCTGCTGTGAGGCTGAGCCGTCTCCATAACTAGCTTGTATCGCTAGCAGCTAGCCAGGCTACTGCTAGCTTGAACTCGCAAGTTTTAGTAGATAGATTAAGGCGGAGAGCCAGGTTGTTGAAATATACAGTCTAGTCCATTAGTAGTATGTTATTAAAATCTACCACCACAAATTCACTAGTATAAGCATATTCTGAGTGTATTGTTTGTATTAGCTTCTTGTCACAAGCTAACCTAGGAAACACATCACATCAGTTTTCCTAGCTAGGATGAGGATGTAGGAGTCACATTGAGTCTGATCAATGAAATTATACATGTTAAAATGTTTGTATGATTACATTTTATTAACTGATGCAGATAAACACATACACAAAAGTGTGTTCGGAGCATTTCCTACAAGACTGCCTTGTGAAAAGCAAGACTGGCATCACCAAGTTAAAACCGGGAGCTGTGCCAACTGTGTTTGCATGGAGTTCTGCCAGACCAGAGAGGAGGAGTGTTGTTAGAACTGCAAGGTAGTATTTAGATGAATTAAGTTACAAGTTTGTAATGCATGTATTAACTGTGTAGTGACAGTATTTCTCTGTTGATGATTTTCAGTAATGTTTCCACGGATCTCGATGATAGTCATGGTGTGAGTGTGTTGAGGTACGCAAAAGGTGTAATTGGTTACATGAATTGAGCATGAGTATCCTTGTTAAAGACCTAATGTGTCCATCAATATGTTTCTCTTATACACTTCCAGTGAAGAGACACCCCCTCCGCACCCAGACCATGAATATGCTACACTGCCCTCACTTCAAGATCAACTCGAGGAAGCCCGCAAGACCATCGGTGATCAAGAACTTTTAATTTTAGAGCTTCAACAAAAACAGTTTTTGATTTCAAATTTTCAAGGTGACGATAAACAGATTTCATTTTATACAGGGTTTCCAGATTACGATACATTTAAAGCTGTGTTTATGGCCCTGCAACCTACTGCAGAAAATATGGTGGGATGGAGTCAGGCTCAGCGATTTAAACATATGAGTGGAGAGGTACTTCGTGAAGGCTTTAGCGCCTCTAAATGGTCCACTATGGACCAGTTTTTTCTTTTTCTTTGTAGGTTGAGGCAGGGCTTTCCTGAGCAGGATCTTGCAACCCGTTTCCATGTATCACAGTCAACAGTAAGCAGGATCTGTGTGACCTGGGTACATTTTTTGTATTTTATGTTGGGATCACTTCCAATGTGGCCTTCAAGGAAAATTGTGGATGAACTTATGCCAAATTGTTTTAAATGCACGTTCCCTGCTACTAGAGTTATATTGGATTGCACGGAAATTCATGTACAGAAACCTAGCTCCAAGGTCCTTAACTCAGCGATTTATTCACACTACAAAAGTAACACCACATTTAAGGGCCTAATAGGCATTGCCCCCTCAGGTGAAGTGACTTTTGTCAGCGATTTATATACAGGTTCAATATCTGACAAAGAAATTACCAAAAAATCAGGTATCCTTTCTCTTCTCGAAGAAGGAGATATGGTAATGGCCGATAAAGGCTTTCTCATCAAGGACCTTCTCTCTGAAAGACAGGTCTCCCTTGTAATCCCTCCTTTTTTAGGCCCAAGTGGACACTTCACTGCAGACGAAGTTCGAAAGACTCAAGCGATAGCAAGACTGAGAATTCATGTGGAGCGCGCTATTAGGCGGATTAAAGAGTACCATATTTTTGATAAAGTCTTACCCATGACACTGGTGGGCTCCGTTAACCAACTGTGGGCCGTCTGTGCCCTTTTCACTAATTTTCAAGGTCCTCTCTTTTAAAATTGTAATGTTAACGTAAATATCTACCAATGTTATGTAAATCTATACAACTGAAATCTTAATATCCACAAATAATAATAATAATAATAATAATACATTTTATTTGTAAGCGCTTTTCAATCACTCAAAGACACTTTACAGATGAAAAATAAGTAATTAAAATACATTTAAAAACACAGAAACACAAGAAAACGCAGAGAAGTAGATACATTGTAAATAGAACAGCACAATACAACAGTCAGACAGAACAAAAACAGAATTAGGAAAAGTGGTGGTTAAGAATTATAGGCAGAGTGGAACAGGTGTGTTTTGAGTAGTGATTTGAAAAGTGTGAGGTCATTGCAGTCACGGATGTGGTTGGGGAGGGAATTCCAGAGGGTAGGGGCAGCAACGGAGAAGGCTCTGTCTCCCCAGGTTCTGTATTCAAACCTTGAATAGAAAGTGTTCATCTTTACGAGTCTGTACAAAACTTTAACCATCAATATTGTTCTTCTTTATGAATCTTTACAAATCCTTTACCATCATTATTGTTCATCTTTACGAATCTATTCAAATACATGTCCATCATTATTGTTCATCTTTATGAATCTATACAAATACTTAACCATCATTATTGTTCATCTTTATGAATCTATACAAATACTTAACCATCATTATTGTTCATCTTTATGAATCTATACAAATACTTAACCATCATTATTGTTCATCTTTATGAATCTATACAAATCCTTAACCATCATTATTGTTCATCTTTATGAATCTATACAAATCCTTAACCATCATTATTGTTCATCTTTATGAATCTATACAAATCCTTAACCATCATTATTGTTCATCTTTACGAATCTATACAAATACATGTCCATCATTATTGTTCATCTTTACGAATCTATACAAATCCTTAACCATCATTATTGTTCATCTTTATGAATCTATACAAATCCTTAACCATCATTATTGTTCATCTTTATGAATCTATACAAATACTTAACCATCATTATTGTTCATCTTTATGAATCTATACAAATCCTTAACCATCATTATTGTTCATCTTTATGAATCTATACAAATACTTAACCATCATTATTGTTCATCTTTATGAATCTATACAAATCCTTAACCATCATTATTGTTCATCTTTATGAATCTATACAAATCCTTAACCATCATTATTGTTCATCTTTACGAATCTATACAAATACATGTCCATCATTATTGTTCATCTTTATGAATCTATACAAATCCTTAACCATCATTATTGTTCATCTTTATGAATCTATACAAATACTTAACCATCATTATTGTTCATCTTTATGAATCTATACAAATCCTTAACCATCATTATTGTTCATCTTTATGAATCTATACAAATCCTTAACCATCATTATTGTTCATCTTTACGAATCTATACAAATACATGTCCATCATTATTGTTCATCTTTATGAATCTATACAAATCCTTAACCATCATTATTGTTCATCTTTATGAATCTATACAAATCCTTAACCATCATTATTGTTCATCTTTACGAATCTATACAAAACTTTTACCATCATTATTGTTCATCTTTATGAATCTATACAAATCCTTAACCATCATTATTGTTCATCTTTATGAATCTATACAAATACTTAACCATCATTATTGTTCATCTTTATGAATCTATACAAATCCTTAACCATCATTATTGTTCATCTTTATGAATCTATACAAATACTTAACCATCATTATTGTTCATCTTTATGAATCTATACAAATCCTTAACCATCATTATTGTTCATCTTTATGAATCTATACAAATCCTTAACCATCATTATTGTTCATCTTTACGAATCTATACAAATACATGTCCATCATTATTGTTCATCTTTATGAATCTATACAAATCCTTAACCATCATTATTGTTCATCTTTATGAATCTATACAAATCCTTAACCATCATTATTGTTCATCTTTATGAATCTATACAAATCCTTAACCATCATTATTGTTCATCTTTATGAATCTATACAAATACTTAACCATCATTATTGTTCATCTTTATGAATCTATACAAATCCTTAACCATCATTATTGTTCATCTTTATGAATCTATACAAATCCTTAACCATCATTATTGTTCATCTTTACGAATCTATACAAATACATGTCCATCATTATTGTTCATCTTTACGAATCTATACAAATCCTTAACCATCATTATTGTTCATCTTTATGAATCTATACAAATCCTTAACCATCATTATTGTTCATCTTTACGAATCTATACAAAACTTTTACCATCATTATTGTTCATCTTTACAAATCTATACAATATGTGAACTTGTTACCATAGCACCTTACCATGGTCAATGTATCACAGGATCAGTCCCTGTCAGACCTTATAATCACTTTTCATGCTCTTTACCTGTGAGTGATTTCATTTTTTTTTAACGTGTATGTGTGTGTATGTATAAGCTACTGGATGTCTATCTATCTTAAGAATAAAGTACAATTGTATTACACATGGATGATGTCCTTCATAACTTTACAATTTAATATACCGGAACCAGAATAGGTTGGAACATCAGAAAACATTAAAAAAAAAACATTGATTGGCACAACGGTCTCGGTTTGTAAAGGTAACTTTGTACATAGAAGTTGGTACGGGGGAATAGTAAAATGGCCTGCCTGTATACTGTAAGCATGGACAAGGAACCAGAACATCTGAAAGCAGGCTGTTCAAAAAACATTGATTGGCACAATGGTCTGCTCAAGCCGTGGTTCTGCTCAAGGTTTCTTCCTGACTAACAGGGAGTTTTTTCTTGCCCCTGTTGCTTAAATGCTTGCACTAAGGGGGTCTCAGGCTCTGGTCTCTGTGAAGTGCCTCGAGACAATTTTATTGTTATGGCGCTATACAAATAAAATTGAATTGAATTGAATTGGTCTAGGTTTGTAAAGGTAACTATGTACATAAAAGTATGGAAAAGGAACAGGTCAGAACATTGGAAATTACTCAAGGAACATACCATTGAAAAACATTAACAAAAGAGAACTATATACATAAACAGATAGTGTCAGTAATGTATTACATGATTTTGTTACACAAAGAAGGCAGAAAGTGAGAGAAAAAGAATGTGTCCAATTTACATTTCATGTTCTCCCACTCCTTTGGTTGGAAGTGCACCCGCTCCAAGTGATGGTCATCACTGCACTTCACAAAAAAGTCACACCACTTCAACCCAGTGATGCCCATCTGCCCCATCACTTGAAAATAATATTCGTGTGTGGTCTTCAGGCTAAGGCTACCATCAGCCTTGCAACGCAAGTACTTGCAATCCCTCACGCTGCCTTTGTTGGGGCACTTGATCTCCAGGAGGCCGTGCGTTGGTGAGGCACTGGGGTCAATCATTTTTCGGTCAGGTGAGGCACCTAGGTGTGGGGCGTAGTGGTTGATGACAAACCCACAGGGGAAGATCTCATAGCCAGTGAGGTCTTGATATTCGGCCGCAGCAACAGGCTCCAGTTCCAAACCTCTCTTCATCACCTTAGTCTGCACTATTTTCTTTTTCAAATCGGCAGCTAATACGTTGTAGTCTGCCACCCTTGAACAAATTCTCTTGAAGGAAGAGGAGGTAAGACGGTTGGCTCGAACTTTATGCCAGGTCTTGCTCTGGCTCTGTTCCCTTGTCTCTATCTCAAGCTGTATTGCAACAGCCTGAGTGACCACCAGACCACCATAGTAGCACGACTCAGTGTCATCCAGGACAGTGTAAAATGAGCATGGCTGTGATGGTAAGGGAAAGAGGGGATCATCATTAGTCCTGGAAGACTGTGTTGCGTGGTAAGTAAGCACAGATCCCTTTGGAAGGTCTCCAAAGTCGGTAGAGACAAGAGCAGCAGGCTGTTTTCTGTTCGCCTCCAGCAGCTTGAACATCTGACTCTTGCTGTTTATTTGACTCAAGTTGCGGTGTAGGCTCTCTGCAAATGCATCTGATGGAAGTGGGAGTGGCACTGGACAGTACAGGTTCGACATCACCCCTGCAGACGAGCGTTGCCTCTTTTGCGGAGGTGCGTCGGTAACCGGTGGTTTAAGCTTTGAGACACTCGCAGAGCTCACCGTTCTTGGACTGACACCCAGGGCCCTCGATGGAACATGCCAGGCTTGAGGCAGTGATGTCTTGCTCGTTGTTGGGGGGACAGATGTGTAGCCCATCTTGGCAAAGTGAGCCAGAGTGTAGAGCAGCCCAATGAGATGGTTGCACTGTCCCAAGCCAGCTTTACAGTTGCACCGAGTCTCCCTTATAAATGGCTGCTCAAGTGACAGCTCCACCTGAAAAGATCATCAAACTTTAGAAACTTGACACTTAAAAGTTGCTATTGACAAATATATATGTATATATATATATATATATATATATATATACACACCAGACATTCCGTTGTCCGGTAATTACCGGACAACGGAATGTCTGGTGTGTATATATATATATATATATATATACACACCAGACATTCCGTTGTCCGGTAATTACCGGACATTGGCTGGGAAAAAAAATAAATGTCCGAGAAAATGAAATCTCACCGGTCAAAGTGTCCGTTTGAAATTGACTAATAATCCCTCTATCTAACTCAATTTGATTTTCAGAATAATACTACCATTTAGGCTAAGTCTAATGTAGTAACACAGTAGCCTATTAGAATAAAATAATTTAACCTAACAGGCCTACAAATACATCGGAAGGTGTATGGCGTGTGATTGGCCCACGAGCGTTTGCGTGCAGCAAAGATTCTACCGCGAAAAGCGTAAACATGACAACCACTTTGTTTATTGAATGCGGCTAGCGTCTTCTGCTAACAAACAAATAGGCTACGTCGGCTATTGTTAAAATATGGCCGGTCCCAGGCAGAGTAGCCTTAAAAGTTTTTTTCTGAAATGTTATCAAAATGTCCGGAAGGTGAAACCTCGGCCGGTCACTTTGACCGGCAGATTTTTTTTCTAACGGAAACCCTGATACACACACACATACACACACACACACACACACACACACACACATACACTGAGTGTGCAGTGAACCTTCCTCAACCCTGGATACACTGCTCCAAGAACTGAGCAACTCTTATCTTATGAATGTTAATACTTAGCTTACCTTATCACTTACCTGATAGTTATACTGTCATTATACTATCATTGTCAACAAGCAATAGCAACATGCACCTAGCGCTGTCTGGCTTTGCTAATTTGAAACAAGATAATACTGTATTTGAGTAGATATCAATGAGGCTTATGTGATATTACATCAACTAGAGATAACATGTTAATGAGATAAAATCAACATGTTATTTTCAGTCAGACAGGGAAAGGTACATCGTTGATAAAACTCATAATGAACATTTAGCAAGCTGGTTTAAACTGTGGCACTGCTCTGCGAACTGAGCAGTTTGCCCACTTAGCACTATGATACCTGTATGTTGTACGGTGACTCATTTTTCCGCACCGAGGGAAAAGACCTAGCCCTCACAAATATGTGTGTTGGGCTCCTATTAACTGTCAATTAAATACATGTTAAGTTTTAAATAAAATCAAACATAGTACAGTCAACAACTCCATATCACAGCTAAGCTTACTACCCCTAGCTGCTACACGCTAGCAGAAACTGAGGTAAATTAGCGTCCATTCTTACCTTCAATGTCGTGGATAAAACCTTCGATCCAGTTACTGTATCCTTTAATTAACACCGCCCGGGGGATGTTGCAGTCGGTACTGGCCCACTGCTCCACATTTTGAATTGTTAATTCTGGCAAACAAGAAAGGTTGGTGGTCCACACTGGAGTTTCCATTGCTGGTGCTGCTGAATCTTCCATAGATCGTATGCGTCGGAGTCAAACTTCCGGGTTTGTGTACCCCTCAGCCTCGTTCGAGTTTCAAAATGGCCGCCAGGTGAATAAGGCGAATTGAGGCTGCTGTCAAACTGCAAAGCACTTTAAAATACAAACGTGTTGGCCATAGCCTACGTTGAACTGATGCCCCTTTCCCTTGTCTTTATTTGCAGGCACATTGATTCAAACCACAAATGAATCCATTGGAGATTGGTGTTCCACGGATGTGTGGACGGGTATAGTCGAACCATAATATATCTACGCTGTTTAACAAACAATAGGGGTTCTAGTGTGCTGACGCTGTTTGAAGAGGGAGTGCTGGACTTTGGGCTTCCATCAAGAGTCCGTTGCGACCGTGGAACTGAAAACTTAGAGGTTGCGCGTTTCATGCTGAGCAGAAGAGGATTGCATCGAGGAAGTGTCATTGCAGGCCGCAGCGTGCATAACCAAAGAATAGAAAGACTTTGGGCTGAGCTGAATCGTGTTGTCTCTTATTTTTATGTCGAACTTTTCACCTTTATGGAAAACCGAAACTATTTAGACTCATTGTCGGAGTTGCACCTGTTCGCACTGCATTACATTTATGTACCACGAATACAACGGGCTGCGAGTGACTTCCGTAATCAGTGGAATAATCATGCTTTATCAACTGAAAGATGTAGGACCCCACTCCAGCTTTGGTTCTCTGGCATCATCAGGAATGCAGGCCAGGACATCACAGGGGTCAATGGTGTCTTTGCACCAGTCGGATCCCAAGGTGCTGCTTACCGTGAAACATCTCCTGAACTCCAATTCAACAGCGTCGTAGAAGTTCCTGATAACGATTTTCATGTAAATGACACTACTATAGCAGAGATCCGTCATACAATTGATCCTTTAGAGGATGAAGGAAACTACGGAATAAATATGTTTGTTACTCTTGTTAATTTCTTGGAAAGTAGACAATAAAACAGGAGTAGACCCCATTGACAATGAATTGTTTTAATTCATTTCAGTGCTTGTTTGTAAAACAGTGTGAACATCTGTGTGTGTGTTTACATGAGATGCATCTGTCTCTGCATACTGTACTGACTGTGAGGGAGTGCGTGTGTAAGTGTGGATATGTGCGTACGTGTGTTTGTACGTGCATATCCGTGCGTGTGTGTGTGTCTGTGTGTTTATATCTGTGTGTGTGTGTCTGTGTCTGTGTGTGTGTGTGTGTGTGTGTGTGTGTGTGTGTGTGTTTGTGTGTGTGTTTGTGTGTGTGTGTGTGCTCTTGCTCATGGGTGTGATGCATGATTTATACACCTAACTATGAGGGGCCATAACACACTGGAATCCTCTCCCCTTTCACTTGTGTAACGAAACCAAACTGAGTGCAATCCTCCCTAAAACACCCTAAGCCATACCAAATCCATATGTGTTTTGGATGGCAAACTCCATTGCCTCCTTGAAAGGCTCGTATTCTGAGTGAAGGGGCAGCCGTAAGCAGTTTATGCAAGTGTTTGCAATTGGATATTTTCCTCCACCATGAAGGAATTCCAAGGATGGCTGAGGGGAGAACCCCATCGGTGGAACCACATTAGACCCCGTAGTGAAGGTAAGAATAGATTCCAAAGTCATTTTCTTCTCTTCTGTTAAATGATAATACACAAACACAATAACTACATTAATGACACCATTCATGATCAAAACTATTTTGTATAAAAAGCAATTCAAATATGTAATCAGCAAAAAAAAAGAAAAGAAAAAGTAAACATTACTTAACATTCTTCTGAGATTGCAGAGAAAGTGAAAGATTACAGAGAAAGTGTATGTATTCATGTATATATTATGTATATACATATAATATATGTGTAATATTCATGAAAAGATCAAACTTGGCCACAGGCAGCACAGTTTCAATGAGCAGCATAGTTGCAACCTTCTCTGGCCATCATCATACACAGTGCACCTTTAAAAGTTAATTTCTACTTAGATTACTTCATATTTTAAAAATGTAAGGTAATATTACTTGGGCCTATATGACATTTTCCTTGGCAATGAACTTTTCATTTCATCTCAGTGACCTTAACCTCTCATAGTCCTGTGTCACAACAACATCCAGTGCCTTCAACACCATTGAAATTCAATCACCTTCTACATCCTGAAGGAAATCCCTCCAAAATGCCACTGTCTTGTTCTCGCCAATCCGGGAGTTGCTCCCATCCTCGGACCAGTTGATGGTGAAGAGACAATCCAGAGAGTCGGCTGTGAGCGTGGGAGGGTTGTAGCACAGCAGCGGGCGAAATGCCTCTGGGTGCTGTTGTATTTTCGGCAACACGCCTAGGGTTTTCAGCCCGTCTTTGAATCTAAACATTTTGCATGGGGGGGGACGACAAAAATAAAATATCAAAGACATAACAATGCCATATTGTTGGACGTTTCTTTTAGTCACAACAACGTACTTGCAGTTAGCACTCAATGTCATGCATTTTCATTATGACATACTGTGGCCAGAGAAAGTCTGAACACACCTGTTCAAATGCTAAGATTTTTGTGATGTAAAAAAATGTCACACAGATGAATGATTTCAGAACTTTTTCCACCTTCACTATAGTGCAGTATCGCTTTAATTCTCCATGGACACCCTGCATCATGTGTTATTTTACCACGTGAAACAAAATTACCGCTCCAAGGGTGCCCGAACACGATGGACCACGTGGAACATCAGGATGTCCTCCAGCAGTGGATATTTGTCGGTCAAGGATGTTAAGAGCCTTAAGCAGCCAGCGGTGGCCAAGTAGTCGCTGATAGGCTCCACAGACAGCTGCAGGTCATGTAGTGTCGTGGCTTCAGAAACCTGTGGAATAGTGCATAAACAGAGGTGTCAAAAGTAAAAGTAAATGTATTGTTTAAGTACAACACTGGCACATAACATTACACAACTGTTACACCAGTTATGCCATTGTAGCTAATGAGGTCGATAGACGTTGTTACTGAAAAAAATAAACTAAGAACCTACCAAAAACCTACAAATTTGACCCAACCAGCGCAGCATCAGGTATATTGGTTTACAGTATCTGTAGACCAGTTACTCAGTGAAGTTAATTGTGTTGGAAGGAAACTGTGGCATTTTTTAACCTCTGCTTTTACTTTTGACACCTCTGTGCATAAAGACACATACACTAGGTAGTGCATCAACATCACCACAACCCTAGTAATCTGCTTCATTATGTTCACTACCCACTCTACATTGACACACCCAACCGAAACAACTTCAAATTAACATAGATACACACAGCAACACATTAGTGCATGAAATGTGCAACCCCCTTCCCCCAACCACAGACCTTTGTTAGTTTGTCGCGCAGATCAGAATCAGTGACGTCTTCCAGCTCTGGCTGGCACTGGTCTGCTCCCTCGGATATGCCCGTGAAAAGAGTCTTTGACAGAAAACATGGCGGTGGACCGCCATGGACCAGGCTGAGGGCAATGGCAGTTCCTGCATAAAAATATTTGTCCTCACGTAAAGCTAGAAAGATTACAGAAAGAACAGAAAGTACAGCAGATCACTTGCCAAGTATGGTCAGCGTAGAAGCACAACAATTAAATTCTTCAATAATTCCATATAATTATGGTAAACAAACCTCTGAAATCTAGAGCCAAGTTGCGATGGCCTTCGCGTCCCTCAAACATCTCGGACTCTGACAGGGTTTGCATTAGAAGGCGAAGAAACTCTCTTCTTGGCCCCCCAAGGTCAATAGCTTCCTCAGTCGCCCCCTTATCGTCAGAAAATCTCACATTCAAAGTATTGCATGGGCTGAATGTCAACCTTTTAAGACCCCGTATGGCCCCGTCAAGAACATTGGAGCGATTTATGTTGAATCTTGAAATTCCAATGCTATCGATTTTCTCTGCCAATTCCTTCAGAATGTCACTGACTGGGACATCTTCTTTGGGGAGCCTTCAAGAGAGAAGAGAGAATTGCACACACATTTACAACTAGTTGATTTTCACAATGTAATGCAATGTAAGGGAGGGTGATATGGCTACATTTTCTTATCACGATTGAAACAACATTGTCATGATTCTGATTTTATCATTATTAGCGGTATCAGCAATTGCTACTCAGTTTACATTTATAGCCTACAAAACAAGTGACTGAGACTCCACCAATTCTCCACCTGGCCATGGCTGTCCACATGGCCTCTTCTACGCCACAAGGACAAAGCATGTCACTATCTGTTATTCACTGATTGATGGGTCAGGTTGCGGAGTCTGAAGCGCACCAGCAAGTTATGGAATGTGTCAAAGGTGATCTCACACTTACGTCTGGTCTTGCATGCTAACGACTATAGCATGTAACAGTTCACCGTCTTCCTCCTCCGCCAAATCTTCAATGATGTCGACATATGCACTATAGTAATTATCTGGATGATATCCTGCCTGGTCATTCACTGGTGGCTGCAGTGGTGGCTGCTGTGGTGGCTGCTGTGGTGGCTGTTGAGGTGGCTGTTGAGGTGGCTGTTGAGGTGGCTGCTGAGGTGGCTGTTGAGGTGGCTGTTGAGGTGGCTGTTGAGGTGGCTGCAGTGGTGGCTGTTGAGGTGGCTGTTGAGGTGGCTGCTGTGGTGGCTGTTGAGGTGGCTGTTGAGGTGGCTGTTGAGGTGGCTGCTGAGGTGGTGCTTGTGGGGGTGGTGTGGTGCACGAGGATGGCTGCTGGCAGAAATGTCTTCCATGAGGTCGTCCTCTACCTCGGAACTGTCATCACTATATGAGCCGTCATCACTCAAACACTTGAGAACAAAACATTTTTACGGTATGTAGGTTTTAAGCATAGAAGACTAATACCATTTTCAGAAAACAGAAGTCCAAGGGGCAAATTTGTGGAAAAGTGGGTGAACCATCTTTTTTACACAAAATCTCAAATCTTATTCTGGTGAAGCCATTCTTTTGTTGATGTAGGCATTTGATTAGGCTAATTGTCGTCATGAAAGATGAACTCTCATTTTCAACTTTCTAACTGGAGGCTTTTTCAGCACAATGACCACCAGGCTTCAACAGAATCATACTTACCTCAAGTGAAAGGGAAGGCCGCAGGTATAAAGATGCCCTTTTGAATATTTTCTGTATGAGGGTTGCATCCAGCTTTTGGCCCTCAGACAGTGATGGAGGAACAAGCTTGTTGCCACAGGGCATGAGGATCTATAAGCTAATGCAGATTAAGAGTTTGATGAAGCAACACATACATTACATACAGCACAGTCACATAACCGGCCACAGAGTAAAAAATAATGAACGATAAAGTACACAGGCCGAAGTGATGGGCTGAACTCAATATATATTTTAAAAGAAATGCACTCTTTAAAACACTCTTGAGGGAATACCAAAAACAATGCAATGCTACTCCAAGTCAATCACACTTCTGTTACATCAGCCTTTCCAGTTAGGAATCAACAACCATTTTGGCATGCAATGGATACAAATTAAAGGTAATAACCAAAATAAGCTCCCCAAAACAGAATATGCCGTTATTCTGCAGGTGGGGGCCACAGCCCATTTCTCTTTTTTTTAATCATTTCTAGCTTATTTGTATTAGTCACAAGTGCATTTTGTCAGTGTCCCATCCCTGGAGGTACCACGAGGCGGTGTCAATCAACCAGATAGAATGAAAAAAGAGAATTGGTCTGTGGACACCACCTGCAGAATAAGTCTACTTTGGGCACATTTTGGTTATTACCGCTAATTTCTACCCATGCCTTGTTAAATTGGCACAGCAGTTGTCGAAATGGATTCATGATGAGTGTTGCTTCCTAACTAGACAGGCTGGTATCACAGAAGTATGGTTGACTTGAAGTTGCATTGCTTTGTTTTGGTGTTCCCTTTATTATTTTTTGGGAGCAGTGTATTGGTGGTATGTGGGCCAACTCTAATACACATTCGGGTTTGACATCCCTGGCTTAACTTCTCTCAACACAACAAAACGGACTGTTGTCCACTTCAGTACTTACCTGACATTATTAGGAAGGCACACCTTAGCTGCAAATGCCTGCCTAAGCCTGGCCATCACCTCTGTGCTGTCCCATGCCTTTTCAAATTCAAAGGCATTCAGTATGTAGCCTCTCTGGTGCAGCACTGATTTCTTTGCTTGTTTTACGACACTGCTGTCATCAGCTGAAGGCAGCAGGATAACATCTTTATGAAAAGCCCGGTGTATTCCCGGCTTTGTTCTGTAAAAAAAAAAGGATATAGAACATCAACATACTTAGGACAACATGACAAAAACAATCAAAATCAAAGACTCCCCAAACCACTACATGAATGCACTATGACATAGTGACAGAGACATTTGCGATATTACCCTTGAGATCAAATTGATCAAAAAAGATCAATATTATCAGCAACAATCATTGTGAATTTCCATACTATGCAATGGGTGGTAATGAAAGGTACTAACAAAAAACACCCCCCAAAATAGTTATTCTGTAGGTGGTGTATAAAGACCATTTCTCTCTTGTCAGGCTAACCAGCTGAATTGTTGGTCACATGTGCTGGGCATTTTCAGTCTCAAACCCCTGCAGGTATGAGGTGGTGCCTATCACCTGCTGACGTAGCTTAGCTAGGGGTAGTCATCCAGAACAAATCAGAAAGAAAGCATGAAAAAGGAGTGCTGCTTCTTGTGCACTGTGGAAGCCCATTCCCGCCACATAAAAAAAAAAAAATCCGGACCATATCTCGCAATTCTGAGATACTATCTCAGAATTGCGAGGTGCTTTCATACATATAGTTCGATTGCTTTGGTCCGCACCGGGCCAAAAAATGATACAATGTAGCAAACAAACGTTGGTTCGGTTTCACATATTCATATTTCTAAACGAACCAAAATAGACCAAGCGAACCAAAATAGACCGCGAAGACTGCCCAAGTTTTGCGCCAGTCACGGGCCACTTACAAGAACTTGGGGAAATGAAAAAAAGACAGATCTTCGTTAATTATGAGTGATTGTTGTGCTAGCTAGCGAGCTAACGGCCATTCTACGATAAACTTAAGCGTATGGCATCTGCATCAGTGGTTGCATTGATGGCTTTTCGCGGAAGAGAATCTGGCTTGAAGCCTACAAAACTAAAAGTGATCCACGCATTATTGAATGGAGGAATGTGCACGAAAATGCTTCTCAACTGTGGCATGCATGCAGCGACACTGAAACAAATGTGCCTACTGCCGCCTGTTGTGTTCTCACGTAGCCTAGCCTACTACCATATCTCTTGCAAGATAGTAGATAGTATCTCGCAATTCTAACTTACTATCTCGGAATTCTGACTTAGTATCTCGCAATTCAGAGATAGTATCTCAGAATTGCGAGATATGGTCTGGATTTTTCTTTGTGGCGGGAATGGGTTTCCATAGTGCTGCTTCTTGTGCACTGTGAAATATTTTTAGTTGTTTATTTCCAGAATTCATACTGCCCATTCACAAATGGCACCTTTTTTCATGAATAGGCTACTTACCACCACCATCAAATACTAAGTATTCATTAGTCCAGAAATAGACATTTTTAGCTGCAAAACGTACTGTACTTTGGGAGGAAGGTTTACTAACGTTCCACGCCACACTCTGCTAGTTGGCCTCCGTTACACATGAGCTGGTGCTAAGCTGGACTATTTCTGATTTGGCACTGAGTGAACGCAAAATGGTAGTTCTAGAATGATAATAGGCCTACACGACACTACGGTGCATCCCGAACAGGACAAGGCATAAAATAAAGGAGAAAAGGCTGGTTCAGCATGGACAGCATACACCTGCTCGCTAGGCTAGTGCTTCCCAGCTTCATCTCCGTTATATGTATAATGGTTTAATGATGCAAAATCTGTTTCAGCATGCTGAAGTGTCTGTTAGGCCATATCAATGACAAAAACGGTCTTACCTTTTCACCGACTTTCCTCTGGAATTCCAGGTGCTGAACCGCCTGGCCTCAAATCTAGGGGTTTCCAGTGTCGATGTTGATGGCGTTGATGGCATTGATAGCAAGGGATTGCTAGTTCTAACTGTACGTGGTCTGAAAGCATTTCTAATCTCCGCATTCACGTTTTCCAAATTTTGCCCATTTGCCTTGGTATTGTTGATGGCAGTTGAAATTGTACTTATTACATTAGAAGAACCTAAGAGACCTCTTAATACACCGATTGCTTCGCCGATTGCTTCTTCGGTCCTTCTGTCGGCCATGCTTGCAATAAATAAAAACGCGCCAGTTTGCAAACTCATGTGTGTCTATGGCAGTTTAGAACAAACAGGAAACGGTTTATTCAAATATTCAAAAACACCAAGCTTAACCATTTAATGCATAACATGGGTCACAAGTGACCCGGCCGAGTTTATTTTTTTAAATATCTGTGCCATAACTTGTCTTCATGACCTAGCACTCCATGAATTCCTCGATTAACTTGTTTTAGTTCATTATAAGACTTCATTTTATTTTTTTCTCTAAACCTTTTTAAATAAAAATACTTTAAAAAATAAAAAATAAACTATGTACTCGCGATTGCCAATAACGAATAAGGCCTGCAGACTGATCAAAATATAAAAAAGTTGCACCTTCATATTGAAACACAAAAAAAATATGCAATGAAATAACGCTGAAATGTCATGTTCTTCTCACTAGGCCTACTAGTCTAATGGTCTTCCGGACGCACTGAAATGCCTTCCGGTTACACTGAAAAATGCTCTCGCGCCCTCCCCGCCTCTCTCACACACAAACCCCCCCTCCCTCTCTCTCTCTCTCTCTCTCTCTCTCTCTCTCTCTCTTGTGCTTTTATTGTGCAATTCTACAGTGTGGAGGCAAGTATTCCAGTGTGTTTTGGCACCCATTAATATATATGAAAGTTTTTTTCAGTGTGCAGAGACAGTTTCAGTGGGAAGGGGAGAGAATTCCAGTGTGTTTTGACACCCATTAATATATATGAAAGTTATTTCCAGTGTGCCGTGAAATATTTTTTCAGTGTGCAGAGACAGTTTCAGTGGGAAGGGGAGAGAATTCCAGTGTGTTATGGCCTAAACGGCCCCTCATAGCAAAGGTAGGCCACGGATTGTTTCTATGTACATTACATTGACCTCGCTGAAGAAAGCGGATACAGAGACTGTAACTGAGTACATTATCCGGGCAGAGCAGATCTTTACAGCGCTCAGAGGTGCTGGCGAGGCACCGAGTGAGAAAGAAAGAAAAGAGAGAGCGTGCACAAAGCTCTAGGTGCGCTCGCGCTGAAGATGGCAGCGGCGGCGGTCTTGCAGCGAGTGGTGGAGGACGGATCGGCGCGCGGGGACCCGCGGGAGACGACGTCACATTCCGGGCAGAGACCGAGGACACCTGCAAGCCAGCGCAGCAGCGGCAGATCGAGGGAAAAGGGTTGGTCGTCGACACAGGCGCGACATCTCACATGCTGAACGACAGAAGCCGGTTCAAGACCTTCGACAGCACATTCAAACCAGAGGGCCACAGCATGGAGCTGGCCGACGGGAGGCGGACGTTCGGGTTGGCGGAAGGCAGAGGGAACGCGCAGGTGTGTCTCATCGACAGCGAAGGACGCAGATGTACAGTGACTCTTACAAGAACTGTTCTCCGTGAAATGTGCCACTGCACATGGTGCCAAGGTACTCTTCGAGGAAGGTAACAATGTTCTTGTGGCGTCTAACGGCGCAAGGTTTAACATTCAAGTGTGTAACATAATGTATTACTTGCAAACAGAGTGTGATGAAGATGATGTGTGCAATGTTAGCCATGATATCCAAACCTGGCACGAAATTATGGGGCATTGTAACTATGATGACATACTGAAACTGCAGGATGTAACCGTAGGCATGCACATTAAAGGTGCAAAGCGTAAGCCTGACAAAGAATGTCATGTGTGCATAGAGGGGAAGTTTACTCAGACGAGAAACAGAAATGCAACTGACAAGGTGCAAACACCACTTGAGTTGGTAAACACTGATCTAGCTGGTCCAGTGACAAATGGTTCAATTGATGGTTACAGGTATATGCAATCTTTTACAGATGTGTGCACAGGAGTAGTTTTCACTTACTTTCTGAAAGCGAAGAGTGATGCCGTACAGGCTACTGAAAAGTTTCTGGCTGATGTAGCGCCTTATGGCAGTGTGAAGTGCATCCGGTCAGACAACGGGACCGAGTTTACTAGCAGAGAATTTAAGTCACTACTAAGTAAGAACAGAATAAGACATGAGACGTCCTGTCCTTACTCCCCACACCAGAACGGGATAGCTGAGAGGGAGGGGCGCACTCTCTTCGAGATGGCTAGGTGTAAGCTTATTGACAGCAAATTACCTAAGACCCTATGGCATTATGCTGTTCAGGAAGCAGCCTACACCAGAAACCGATGCTTTAACAAGCACATTGGTACAACACCGTACACAGCATTGACAGGGAAGAAATGTGATCTAGTTAAGATGCACAAATTCGGGTCAGAGTGTTACGCGTACCAACAAGACAAGGGTAAACTAGATCCGAGGTGTAAGAAGGGGCTCTTCGTAGGGCACGACAAAGGCAGCCCCGCTTTTCTAGTTTACCACCCCACCAAGGGAAAAGTGCAGAAGCACAGATAGGTCAAATTTATCACAAAGACCACATGTGACAGTGAGACTCAGACTCAGGACTTAGGATTTGACCCCATTGAAAATAGTGAGAAGACAGACACATCACAGCCCAGTGCTACGAGCAGACGTACAGACTGACAGTCCACAATCCCCAGGAGATGATGGTGAGGAGCACCACAGGGTGACGCCACAGGCCCCAAGCAGTGGGAGATACCCCACTAGAGAGCGTAAGCCCCCGAGTTATCTTTGTGATTACGCTACTCAGGAAGATAGTGGTGATGATGATAGTACGCTCACCAGTATTGACTATTGCTATCGAGCAGTGTGTGGTGTGCCACTGACCTTTAAACAGGCTATGGCATCACCACAGGCAGGTAAATGGAAGTGGGCAATGGACGACGAGATGCAGTCACTCAAGGAAAACCAGACCTTTACCCTGACCAAATTGCCAGAGGGCAGAAAGACAGTGGGAGGTAGGTGGGTATACTCTATTAAGGAGGATAGTGATGGACATGAGCAGTACAAGGCCAGATTTGTGGCGAAGGGGTATAGCCAGAGAGCGGGGATAGATTATGGTGAGACATTCTCCCCCACGGCCAATATGACCAGTGTGCGTGTAGTCATGCAAAAGGCAGCCCAAGAAAACTTGGTACTACACCAAATGGACGTAAAGACGGCGTATCTACATGCACCCATAGACCGAGACATTTACATGGATCAACCTGTAGGTTACGAAAAAGTGGGAGGAAACCTAGTGTGTAAATTAGAGAAGTCTATTTATGGTCTGAAGCAATCGGGGCGTAACTGGAATGAGATGCTACACAAATGCTTGATAAATGACAACTTCACACAGAACCCAGCGGATCATTGTGTATACTCAAAAGAGTCTAAGCAGGCAGGGAAGGTGATTATAGTCATTTGGGTGGATGATCTTATCATCGCAGCGAATAACATGAGAAGTCTAGAGCAAGTGAAGGCAATGCTTTCCACCAGGTTTAAGATGAAGGACCTAGGCAGGTTGAAGCATTTTCTAGGCATAGACTTCAGTCAGACTGATGATTGTGTAACAATGTCACAACAGAGGTATGTTGACAAGATTCTCAACCGTTTTGATATGCAGGAGTGCAGAACACGCGAGACACCATGTGAACAAAAGGTTGACTACACTGATGATGCACCTGAGATGACTGATGTAAGGAAATACAGGGAAGCTGTAGGTAGTCTCATCTACTTAACTACTTGTACGAGACCTGATCTATGTTTTGTGTTAGGCAAGCGATCACAACATTTTGCAAACCCCACAGAAGAAAACTGGGTGACAGTGAAACATGTACTGCGTTATCTAAAAGGTACTACTGACAAGCAGCTGACTTTTAGGAAAAGCAGCGATGGTTTAGGCCTCTGGGCATACAGTGACGCAGATTGGGGCGCAGACACCAGTGACAGACGGAGCACGTCTAGCTACTGTGTGAGCATGAGCAAAAACAGCTCACTGGTATCTTGGAGAAGCAAAAAGCAACCCACAGTAGCGTTATCGACATGTGAAGCCGAATATATGGCTTTAGCTCTAACAATACAGGAGTGTATCTATTTAGAGCAGTGGTCCGCAACCAACGGACCGCGGTCCGGATACGGACCCAAATGCAATCCCATCCGGACCCGGAATAAATTGTTAAAATATTTTTACGGGAGAATTCATTTTAAACCGGAGCGTTACTTTTCCCCCTATCTGACACAACAGTGGTTTTACCAGCACTACACTGAGCAAGGATTGGAAGCTACAAACCAATCGCGTGCGAGTCATACTAACCACATGGTTCAACTAGCCAATCAAATCGCCAGCTTGAACTCAGCGCGAGTTGGATGAGCAAACCGAAGCCGAGGTTTGTAGCCAGTCAGCCAGGCACAGACATACACGCAGTGTGATAAGGAAGAGAAGGTGAAAGGCAAGCGAAAAGCGATTGAAGCGAGAAACGCAGGGAGATGATACAGGAATACAGGGCGTGAGTTACAGTCAGAAAAGGTGCAAACACTATGGCGCTTTCAAAAAAGTAGACGCCGAAAATAGAGCGTTCAACACGGAATGTACTGATGCATACATGTTCATTCTTCCGCCTGCGAACACGAAACCAGTGTGCCTCATATGCTCCGAAACCGTGGCACTTATTAAAAGTGCCAATGTCAAGCGTCACTATAAGACTAGGCACAAAGCATTTGACCAATCATACCCACCTAAGTCCGAACTCCGGGCGCAGAAAATTCGAAGTCTCACTGCCCAATATGATCAGTCCACCAGGGTATTAAGCCGTGCTTTCAGCGCACAACAGCGTGCAAATGAATGTTCCCTCCGTGTTGCTTGGGTTTTAGGAAAACACAAAAAGCCCTTTACAGATGCAAGTGTTGTCAAAGAGTGCATGACTGAAATAACAGAGGCGTTACTTGATGGTAAAGAAAAAGATGACCTCTGTGACAAAATAGAGAAAATACCCCTGTCAGCCTACACAGCCACAAGGAGAAGTGAGATACTAGCTCAAAATGCACTGTCCCAGCTGGAAGATGCTATTTCTAAGGCACCGTGTGTAGGCTTGGCTGTGGATGAATCTACTGATGTGTCTGACAATGCTCAGCTGTTAGTTTACATAAGATTCTTAAACAGGGAGAAAAATGAGTTCTGTGAAGACCTCTTAGGCCTGACTCCCCTGCAGACCACTACCAAAGGAGAAGACATATACCTGGCCATTAAGGAAATGCTATCAAAGCGAGGAATAGAGCCAAAACAAGTCATATCAATAACCACTGATGGAGCCCCTGCCATGATAGGGAGAGAAAAGCGAGCTGTGGCAAGGTTGAAACAAGACAACGCTGACCTCATCTCTTACCACTGCATTATTCATAAGGCTGTCCTTTGCTCCGCCCTGTCAGATGAGTATGCTGAGGTGATGAAGACAATGATGAAAATCATAAACTTTCTCAGGGCATCTTCTTCTTGTCAGCATCGCATGCTCAGGGAATTTCTCAAAGAGGTTAATGCAAACTCTGATGATCTTTTGCTCCACAACAATGTGAGATGGCTCAGCAAAGGCAGGGTGCTAGAGCGATTTTGGTCAATTAGACGTGAAGTAACAGCTTTCTTGGAACAACTGGAAAGTCAGAAAGCAGCAAACTTTTCTGTCTTTCTAAATGACGAGAAAAACGTGGATATCATAGCTTTTTTGGCTGATGTCATGTCACACCTGAATGGGCTTAATTTGCAGCTGCAGGGAAAGAACAATTCCATTTGTAATCTGATGACAGCTGTCCGCTCATTTCAACGAAAACTTCAGCTGTTCAAAGAAGATCTGCAAGGAGACTACACACACTTCCCAAAAGTGAAAGAACAGGTGCAGGGCCATAGAGATGTCTCCTCTTTTGTTGACTTTGTTGACAAGTTGATTGAAAACTTCAGCAAACGCTTTGATAGCTTCAGCATTGGAGAGGAGCTCACCCTCTTCATACAGAATCCATTTCTCATCACTGATGTCAGAGCATTCTCAAATGATGTCGCACATCACTTCAAGTGGGCAAACTCTGGGCCTCTCCAGATGCAAATGATTGACCTCCAGGCAGACGTGGCCCTGAAAGAGCAGTTTGCAAGAACCGAATGTACCACCTTCTGGCTCCAGATGGTTTCTGAGACAGCTTTCCCAGATCTGAAAAAAGTGGCCCTGTTTATCTTGACCATGTTCGGCTCCACATACAGCTGTGAGGCAGCGTTCTCTACAATGAACATAATAAAAACAAAATATCGTTCCACGCTCACCAATGAGCATCTGCACATGTGCATGAGAATGGCCTTGACCTCCTTCAAGCCCAGATTTAAAATGTTGGCAGGGCAAGCCAAAGCTCAATTCTCACACTGAGCAGGGGAAATGATAGGGGGGAAGACAGATGTGAGAGAAATCTGTAAGAGAAATAGTTAAGGTGTTTTGAGAATGTTTTGTTCAGGAGAAATATTGAGATTGTTCAATCAAAAGGAAACTGAAGCTGCTATTTTTTCTTAAGCACTTTCTTTGTTTTTGAATACATAATTTAGTTATTTTTTATTTAAACTGCAGCCTCACAAGGTTATCCTGTGTTCAGTGCTAATAAACTTCTTTGAAATGATTTTAACCTGTATTATTATTTTTTTAAACACAATTTATTCCGATATCGTCATACTGCAAATAGACATATGATGTTCCGGACCTCTGCTTGAGGAGATGTATTTGAACTGGACCTTCTCATAGTTTTCTTGAATACCCCTGATTTAGAGCAATTACTGAAGGATATGGATTCCTATGAATATGTTCAAACTGTTGTTCATGAGGATAACCAGGGCACCATTGCACTTGTGAAGAATCCTGTGTGCAGACAAAGGTGCAAACATGTAGACATCAAGTATCATTTCATAAGGTCAACCATTAAAGAAGGGAAGATGACACTTGTTTACTGTCCTACTGATGAGATGATAGCAGATGCTATGACCAAGCCTGTCTCAAAGGTTAAACTGATGAAATTTTCAGGAGCCATGTTTGGTGTAAGCGTCTGATGAGCTGTAAATATGTTAAGTACTGTATGTACTGTAATGTTTTGATTTATTTCTGGGTTTATTCTGATTGTTAAAAGCTGTACAGGATACAAGTCACTCATAAGTGGGAGTGTTGACATATGTGTGTATGATTGACTGAGATGTATTCTGTACTACTTACCTGTTCCACACCATAAGGGGGTGCTATTGATTTTATATGAGATGAATATGATTGGTGACGTCACACCCCCTATATATATGAATGTTCTGCGCGTGATTTTTCTCTTGGCCCGCTCCCAATATGATGAAGGCTGGAAGAGCAGTTCCTTGGTTTGCTATATAATAAATATGCCCTAAAGGCTGAAGGAAGAATTTGTCTCGTCTACCTTTCTAGTGTTGCACTATTGGACTCCTGCTGTGTGTTGGCAGTACTCCTGCTAACAGGCAATCATTTTCATCTTGTGCTCTCTATATCCAATTGTCGCAACATTACTCATGGTAGTCAAAACCAGCCCAGAGAGTACAAATATGGACACCTTCTGGTTTAAACTGCTATTAATGATACTTAAAAATGTCAGAAACAGAATCAGCGTCCCCAATACCCCTAAGACAGCTCAAAATGATCCAAGTCATGTTTCACAAATGTTCTGTTCTTCCTTTCAAAACTGCACTCGCCAACATCCTGTTCTTTTTATACCAAATAAAATGAATTTAAACATTTTTAAGCAATGTTTTGTCCATCTTGTTTGATCAATTCTTGAATGTAAATACTGAAATTATTATTGGCTTGCATATCAAAATAGTCCTCAATCTTTCCCAGAATCCTGTAGAATGTGAAGCCTGCTGACATACTGTATATACAAGAGACCACTTCAGCATTATCAGTTTCTCTTGTTTTACTATTTATAGGTATGTCTTTGTATTCTCTAAAATACTGACAAATGTTCTCTGTGTTGGAATTGGACAGACACTGGAATGGCCGCCACACATGTAGAGATAAAGATTTAAGAAACATTTGGAGTGGTCCCTTCATTTTTTCCGGCGCTGTATAATAGATGTTATGTTGTTTTTTCAAAACTATTTACAAAATGAATTACCACACAGATAGATTTGTGGGTGGGATAAGTATCATGCACACACAATTTCAATGTGAGCTACACACAAATAGATGTGAAATCATTTCACTTTTGTTGTAAAAAATAGTCCTTTTTAGGTTTATAAGTAATATTCATTTGTGTAAAAAATAGCACATTTCTTCCTTAACTGATAGATTCTAATATCATGTATACCACTATAAATGATATATAAGTGACAGGAAAGGTTTTGGATATGAGAAATGAATGATCTCAGTTGTATTTAAAACTCAAACTGTGCTGTATAATACACAAAGTCTCTGTCCTTTGCCCCTGGATTCAGTTTACGACTTAACTCCTCAATAAAGGAAGAGACATCGGGAAGAACAACATGTTTCCTTGTTTCCTCGTTCCCAGAACTGTTCCTCTGTGAATGTGTGTATTGGCCTAGCCTTGAAAATGACTGATATTTGCTGAATTCTTCTGGAGCCTTGAATAGGACTTCATTTCACTGCTCCACAGCACATGAGCAGGAACCTTATCGAGCCTTTTCAAAAAAGGCTGAAGAAAACAAAGCACCACCGCAAACACTTCAACAATTAAATAAGAAATCTAAAGATCCCCACTCCATGGTCAGCAAAGCAGAATATCTTATCTTCATAAAGACTCATAGGGTCCTCATAGGAGAACCTACACCATATTAGGCAGGTGGTCATAATGTTAGGGCTGATCGGTGTACTTGCTGATGGCTGTACTTTGATTTTTATTGTATTTGTATCTTTTAAACGTTTTTAACTGTGCTTGACACTGCTGCTGGAACAACATAATTTCCCAATTGGGATGAATAAAGTTGATGTCTATCTATCATAATGAGCCCGGGGTCAAAATTCCCCAAAGATTTTCCGATTCTCGTCACAAAACAATCCTTATTTATTGTATTTTCTGAATGTTATGGTCCACTCCCACTTGTCCAGAGACAATATAATTGAAGAGAAATCCCCTCTTTGACACTTCATCTGATAAAATGTGCCTTATAGGACTGTCTAATTTAAAGGTTTTAGGTCCTACTGCTTTTTTGACCTATTGTGACCTACTTATCTTTAGCTGCTGTCCTTTTCTGTAGAGTTAACTGGGCTACACCTTTATCAGTTCTATTTTTTAAACATCTTGTGGTTATATGACAACTCAGTTGCATCTTACCGTAAGTATGTTGCTGTTAAAGTGGGTTGGTTGGTTATAAAGCCATAAAAGTCCAAAGTCCAAGTTCAGACAAGATGAAGTGATCATTTTCCTGCTTCACAGATAAACAAAGGACTCATCTCAGGCAGCGAGTAAGTGATATTGTTCCTCAGATCACACTTTATTGTATTTGTGCTTTACAGAAGCTCTTATTTGATTTTTCGTTGTGTTGTACATACTTTATAGTTTGTTTGGTAATTGGTCAAATTGATCGTACGTGTTTGAAAGCACTTAGATTGATAAACAAACCCAAATCTCATTTAACTTGTTGTTAAATTACATTTATTTCAATAAGAATTTCTCAGTTTGAATTTGGAGTTGGTAGATATAAGTAGGCTGGTTCTAGCTATTAATGTCCATGTAAATAACAGAAGAGTTTAATATTGTCTTTCCCTTTATCCAAAGGTTTGACTGAAAGATAATGTTAACTGTTTTTAAAAAGACTCATGAGGCCACAGCGATGCTAATGTTGTGATGACAGGGATATTTTAAAGGATAGCATTGCGGGACAGACAGATTTGAGCGATTTCGACAACGGCCAAATTGTGATGGCTAGACTGGGTCAGGGCACCCCCATTTATTTTATTTTTACATATTATTATTCTCTGGGACGGTAAGAAACTGAATTTCG
The DNA here is from genome assembly GCF_036324505.1 of Eleginops maclovinus. NCBI lineage: Eukaryota > Metazoa > Chordata > Actinopteri > Perciformes > Eleginopidae > Eleginops > Eleginops maclovinus. The sequence continues at coordinate 12,487,451 of NC_086362.1, read as the reverse complement.
ATCCCCATGTCTGTGTAACACAAATAGAGGAATTGACAATACAGTTTGACTTACTTGACCTATTTTGATCTATTGTGGTAATATGCCAACTCTATGTATGCTGCTGTTAAAGTGGGGTGGTTGGGTATAAAGCCATGAAGTCCAAAGTCCAAGTTCAGTCAAGATGAAATGATCATGTTCCTGCTTCACAGATAAACAAAGGACTCATCTCAGGCAGTGAGCATGTCATATTATTCCTCAGATCACACTTTACTTAGTTTGTGGTTAAGACAAGCTCTTATTAGATTTGTGTTGTCTTGTAGATGGTATATAGTTTGTTTGGTAATTGCTCAATTTGATCGTACGTGTTTGGAAGTACAAATCTAAAACGACTTGTTATAAAAAGAGATTTGTTTTATCAAGAATTTCGAGTTGGTACATTTTTTTATCTGACTGGTTCTAGCTACTAATGTCCACACAAATGAGAGAAGAATAATATTGTCTCTTCCTATATCCAAAGGTTTGACTGAAAGATAATGTTAACTGTTTTTAAAATGATTTGTGAGGATTGGGCCACAGGAGATCCAAATAAGAACGTCATGATGACAGAGTTATTTAAAATGTGTTTATGTAAATATATTTCTGGGAACAAACAAGTTAATGTTGGACATTCATTGAAACCCTATGTTACTCAAAGCCATTGTTTATGATATTGTTTCTATACAAACGCAGGACAAAGACAGTATGGGCAGGGTAAGACTGTAGCTAGGGTTTACACAAATGTGTTGTTAATGCAGTTCAGTGATGGGACGCAAACTCACCCATCCATCCCCTGATAACCACACACTTACGGGTGGGCTTTCACAAGTATGTAGAGTAAATATAAAAAAATAAGCTTTATGGAAAAGTTCAAACCCTGCAGTTTCCTTTTGGAACATCCATGTGTTTATTTCTTTGTTGGGAATGCCAAATAGAAAAGTACTGACTTTTATGGTGCCAATCCTTTTTTGAAATTGGCCATGCACTTACTTTTTATTGATCAGTTATCATGGTTTACAATCTCTCCTCTCAGCATTTATTATCACCCAAAGGATATTATGTTGTCAGGTATGTTTGTCAGTTCGACATCAAGTTCTGAAGTGGAAATCACGCTGAATTATATGATTGATTCATTTTTAAATGTCTTTAACCTTGCAAATAAGGCATGGTCTTTGTGGAGAAAGGTGCAATTTGTCTACAGCAGAGGTGTAAAGTAACTAAGTACATTTACTCAAGTACTGCACTTAAATACAATTTTGAGGTACTTGTACTTTACTTGAGTTTTTCAATTGTTTGCTACTTTGTACTTTTACTCCACTACATGTATGTAATCCCTTTAGTTACTTTACAGATCTGGATTAATGATGGTAAATATATCAGCCCTTAAATCAGACTTTAGTTCACCTGCAGTAAATCCAGCAGCTACCCTGCAGTATACAAAGCCATTCAAACTAGCTGCACCTTTACCAGCTCTGAGAACACTTTAATGATCAATAATTATAAAACATATCAGAGATATTATTCTGAAATGGACCAATCAAACAATGACTACTTTTACTGTCGCTACTTTAAGTACATTTAGATGAGAGTACTTTCTACTTTCACTGGAGGAACATTTAGAATGCAGGACTTTTACTGTGACAGAGTATTCCTACACTCTGGTACTTTTACTTAAGTACACGATCTCAGTACTTCTTCCACCTCTGACATACAGTATATTCTGTCTGTTGTTTAATGTTGTCGCATGCTGTGTCTCTCTCAGCTGACTTTGGATCCAGGATGGTTGGGACTACAGCGGACCCTGCAGAGATCCGGGCTGAACCCAAACTCACCAAGAAGCAGGTGCTGATGTTGTCTGATGGACACCTCATTGCATGTTCCCTTAAATAATGCAGCATTAGGAACAACATTGCCAACATGAATATAGAGTTTACTTTTAGAGAGAGAAACATGTGTATAGGTCGGTAAAGTGATTCCACTATGCCATTATTCATTTTGTTAAGCTAACGTTAATGAATATAGGGATAATATCGAGAATCTCAAATATTTTAAGATAATCGTGATATTGCATTTTCATAACTACCCATGCCTAGAACAAAGTCTTGTCCCTAAATGATAATAAGCCACCAAAAATATCCTTCTTTCATATTTAGTAGATCACCTTAAATGACATTTTCATCAGTTGAAGTCTGATTTAAAAAATGTAATATTATATTTGAATTGTACATGTGATGCTATTATGATACCCTTTTTTGTAGAGGTTTGGATTGATTTATATTACCCAAAGGTGTTATTCTTTTTCTACAAACATAGCTTAAAGCCCAAGAGAATAGAACTGTTTGCCACTCGGAACCATGGAATAAACCCAACCTCAGTGGACAGGTGAGCTAACTAGCTCTATAACATGAAGATGAACATATGACCACATTGCAGTCGTCACTGAACATGTGTCTTGTGTTCTTACAGGTGAAGCCTTTCGAACAATTTTCCCAAAGCTGTCAGCTTCAAGGCAAACCCCCTGCAACAAAGGTAGACAGATGGAAGCAATGTGAAAATGTATAGAAGACTATGAAAGTGGAATGGAAGGAAATACATTGAAAACATCCACAGGATTACCTTTGTTTCATTTCAGCGTGAACTCAAGCCATTGCACAGTCTGAAAGAGTGCCTAGAATTTCTTCAAAAACTGGCAGAGGATGTGAACATCATCGGCCAGGTACGACAGAAAGCGGTTATTAAAGCCTTCAGTCCTCTTGAAGACAATTTTCTGTCACTGAAGTATAAAACAGGGGAGGCAGGTATAAGAGTGTAACTAAAGGCGAGCTTTTTTAAATAGCAAAATAATGCTGAAGCAAACTGGAGGAGGAGGCAAGGTCAAACCAAACCAAGGAGAAGAGACGACAAACCTACAAAGAGCAGAAGGAGAGACAAGGTTATATACACACAGGACTAATCACAGCGGTAACACACAGCTGGGGAGGGGAGGTGAACACAATCAGGAGAAACTAAAAAAGACAGGAAGAAAAACCAGACAAGCCACAAAGAGCGAGTCCTTTTCAAAATAAAACAGGAAACTATAAACACAAAAACTAAGTTAATGAGCATGTCTGACACACTTATGAATGCTAGTATTCTTACCTTTTTGATAAGATCAGACTAGATGTTCTTTATTGATCCCCCATTTAGTAATTGTTTTGTTACAGCATCATGTTATCAAATCAGAAATCCTTTAATTGTCCCAGAGCAGAGACATTTTAATTATGACACTAGAGGAACGGAGCAGATAAAAGGCAACAATACAAATAGTAGACCAACATATTCAATAAAGAATCAACCACACATTATTCAAAATTATTAAAAGTACACATCCTTGGTGAATTATAAATAGCGGCATTATGTGCTTTAATGTTCAAAAAGCTCTTTATGTTTCTCATACTGCCTGTGCTGCAGCACCTCTTTTCACCCTCTGTCTGAAACCAGAGCCCAGTCTGCTCTGATTGGTCAGCTGGCCAGCTCTATTGTGATTAGTTAACTGTTTGGAGATATACCGCCCCTAAGCCAATCACGTACAATGTTTAAGAAAGCTAGCTCATAGAAAGGCAAGTGTTAAATAGTGATGTCATTAGACGTAAACCAAAGGAGTCCAATGGAGGCGTTTCAGGAAGGAGGGGGGTAGTGTGTGGGAGAGAAACTCCCTCTGGAGGGAACACAGGGATTTAAGCCATTGCAGACCATTTACATGCACACACACCTATAAGATAAGATATAAGATAATATGTACCTTTATTAATCCCCGTGGGGAAATTCAGTGAAGGGGACACAGCAAAGAGTAAAATTGCACCCTTTAAGCAAAAAATGGAATGCTAATATTTAGATGATCGTTACATTGACCATTTAAAAACGTTAAGATGATTAGAATAACCTTTTATCCCCTTCCCTTGTTTTAGGTGAAGAGTGTCAGTAAGAGGGCTACACCAGAGGGGGGCAGCAGAGAGCCAGGTAGCCTGCAGAGCAGCAGGAGGACGATCCTCAAATGGGCCGAGGAGCTGGAACTAAACATGGTTATTAACCCTTTGTTGAAATCATTAACCCTTCCTATTTCCCTTTCTATCATCTTCAATGGTGTTGGACTAATGACACTTTCTCTTTTTTCTACTTAAAGTAATAGAGCAATTGTTTTTTTGATGTTGTCAAACTGTAGTATAACTCTCTGGTTCTCCTTTTAATTTACTCCTCAGGTCCAAAAGGACACCAGGCTAACAGATGAAAACACAACAAGAAAAGAAGATCCAGGAGGAAAAGAGAAATCAGATTTGGAAAAAGACAATGAAAGGCTTCAGAAGTGGGCAGAAGAGCTGATGAAAATCAAAGAGGTGTGTGTGAGACAAATAGATATCCTCTCTTAAACCAAAGAAGGTTCTCTCTTCATGTGTGTGTGTGTGTGTGTGTGTGTGTGTGTGTGTGTGTGTGTGTGTGTGTGTGTGTGTGTGTGTGTGTGTGTGTGTGTGTGTGTGTGTGTGTGTGTCTTTGTGTGTTTCCAGTCTAATGGCGTGTCTGATGAGGAACTGAAGAAGCTGCTGTTTCCCAGAGGACGCAAAGATTCAAGGATAGCCGCCATCCTCCCTCTGCTGGAGTTTGTGGCTTGGTCCCTGCTGTCAGAGGATACTGAGGTGTGTGTGACAAAATGTATGACTCTAATGACACAAGATATTATTCTATGAGTCAACTCTGATGGATGAATATGACCCAATACAGGAGGCTGTATCGAAGCTGTGGCTGCCAACCAAACAGAAGGCCTGGAGGACAGGAAGTGGAAGCCCAAGATACATTCCTAACTCAGGTGACTCCACCACTGCCTGTTTAGAAAGTCCTTGAAATAAAGATGGGTTTCTCTTTGTGTATTCCTGATTTTGATCACAAACAGTTATTGGTTAATAGCACAATGGATTTCAGTAGGTTAAGTGGATGGATGCCTTAATTGATATACTTTTTGGTAAAGACCTAGAGGTGTGTTGATGATATTTATATAATTTTGGAACAAATAAAATAAATAGAAAATCTGAAATAAATATGAGGAACATAATACTTGTATAAAATGTGCTATAAATAATAAACTGTATATAGCAGGCTTAAGGAAGTGTCTTAAAATGACTTAACCAATACCATTAGTTGTGGTCATATGTTTGATTTCTGGACAATAGAAGATAGAAACCCGAGTTTTTCACTTAGTGAATATGTTAATATATTTGTAGGGAAAATGTTTTTATGCATGTTATTAATGCTTTTAAATATATGCATAGGGAAATGTATACAATTAAATATACTGGAACATAATGGCTGATTGTCAGCAATATGGTTATAGACCAGTTGTATAATGGTATATTTTATTGTCTTTCAGTGTGGCAGTGGATTCAGAGTGCCCGAGGTAATCTGGATTGATAAGTGGTCCTGAACAGCAAATTATAACATTGAATAAGTGCTTTCTATAACCTGCTGTTTCTTAACGATATTCCTGTATTTGAATCCTAGTCTCAGTGCGGTTGGACATCAGTAACAGTCATCCCTGGCTGGATGTGTCCAAGGATCTCCTGAAAGTTCAAGAGGCAGCATTTCCCCCCACTGGTGTCTCAAACTACAGCCAACTGTTCGCTCAGAGGTGCTGTGTGCTGGGGGACATTGTCATCAAGGAAGGAAGACACTACTGGGAGGTGGAGGTGTCTCCTAAGGGTAGCTGGAGAATTGGTGTGGTGTCAAAAAGTGCTCCCAGGAATAATAGGTCCACCATGTCTCCCAGAAATGGATACTGGACCCTGTGGAGGGGCAACAGATTGTGGGCCTGTACCGAGAGGCCCACTAAGCTGCAGAGGGCGGCTCTGCCCCGGCTGATCGGGGTGTTTGTGGATTTTGAGGAAGGACAGGTGTCTTTTTATGATGCCGAGCGAAGGGTTCACATTTATACTTTCTCTGATGTCTTCAAACACAGCCTCATCCCTGTGTTCAGCTACCTGGATGGAGACACGTTCCTTAAAATCATCCCGGCACAGATTCCAGAGAAAATGTGTCTCATATAAATCAATGTGACGAAATCAATAATGGTTTTCCAAGAATACAAATAAGTACCTCAGTATTTTACATTGACTTAAATGTAGTAGAGTAAAATCCTGAATACTTACTGGGATTGCCCTTTTTCTGACAACTGTAATTGCCAATGTTCTAATTTTTTATACTAAATAAAATCAAATGAAATCATACACAGTTTTTTGTTTTGTTATTTAGACATACACTGACACAGTTCATACACCACCCAATGGTTTTGGTAAGATCCAATGCATGATGTAAACAGGGGCAGCCTATTGCACACAATAGGTTACTGTTCCATAATTTTCATGGTTTGATTATCATTATTATTATTATTATTATTATTATTATTATTATTATTATTATTATTATTATTATTATTATTGTTATTACTATTACTATTATTATCATAAGGAGTAGCCTATTGCATACAATATGTTAGTGTTTCATAATTTTCATGGCTTTATTATTATTTGTATTATTGTTATTGTTATTATCATTATTATTAATATTCTTGATGTTATTATTATATTAAAAAGGGTAGCCTAGTGCACACAATATGTTACCCTTTCATAATTTTCAGGTGTGATTATTATTATTATTTTCATATATAAAAATATCATTATACAATAATAATATTGTGGTTATTTTGTAGTTATTATTATCGCTCTTAAAGTGTCCACCAGCTAAGTCATTGTGGATGTGCTAGCGGAACCTTTGTCCTGTAGTGCGACCTGGTGGGGACTCTTTATGTGTTACACATTGAACGGCAACGTCACAACAAATCCCCACAATGGCGGAGGGAAGTGTTTTGGTTGAAGGGTCGTCCTTCATGGATCCTTTTAAAGGGTTTTTGTTGACATATTTCATGCCAGAGTCATGCTACGACGAGTTCTTTCTCAATTTCAACTTATTGGACGGTAGGTGGCTCCTTTGTATTCAATACCGGAAGTTTAGTGAAGGAAAAGGCACTTGAAGATGTATTGCTCAATGCATAACGTCATGCTGATAGTAAATTAGATACACGCTGTACATTCAACCTTGGGTCAGCAGACAGGAGACTGCTCTCGGGTTTGACTATTTTTAATAACGCCGAATTCATTCAGAAGTACTGTTGTTTGAATGCATCTTGAGTCACTTCATTTGACAGCAGTGAAGTTACCTGTCACCTACAACAGTGACCTGTTTTTCTTTACCAACATGTTTTCATAGAAACTTTTATGCCAGGTTTATGTTCACTGGAAACTGACCTGAGATATCAATCATTTATCAGCACAGTGAAGAAAAAGACAAAACTGCCATATCCATGATCATAAGCCAAGTCTGACTACATCAATGGTTAACACTGATCAGACTTATTCAAACTTTATGACACAAAATACTCCTGAAAACAGAAGCCCTCTGGGAGACATGTCCTTTCATTGCTTCATGAACACACCCACACTTTTTTATTTTGTGTCAAACCCACACACACTGTCCTGCAGCTTCATTACTCCTAGAGCCTGTATGTTAATTAATCCACTGCTGCACATAGTCCCAAATAAATGCACTATATCCTCCTGTTTGTCAAGCCTTTGGTGTGTGTGTTTCTGTGTGATGTGACAGCCAGGTAATCTTTATATGTTTCTTAATTCCAGTACCATGTCTGAAGATTTTACTAAGCAAAGGCCTGGGGATCGGCATCATCCTGGGATCAGTGATGGGTAAATCTCATCTCTACTTGTTTTTATATCTGTCTTTATTTGGACATATTGTTTTTACCTACAATTTGAATGATTTTTTAAAATATTTTAGTCATTATTGTTTTTGTCATTTGTGATCGCTTTATTTCCTCCCTTCTTTACAGTGAAACTGCCTCAGATCTTCAAGCTGATGGGATCAAAGAGCGCTGAGGGGCTGAGCTTCCAGACAATCCTGCTGGAACTACTGGCCATCACAGGAACAATGGCCTACAGTATCCACAACAAGTTCCCTTTCAGGTTGGGATGCAATGCAAATCAAGTGTTTGAACTACAGATTAACACGCAGCTGTCTGACTTCTGCATAACCACACTGATAAAAGAAGTTTTTTGTTTCATATGTTGAGTAACATGTGGCGGGGGTTTCCACAGTGCCTGGGGCGAGGCTCTGTTCCTCATGGTGCAGACGGTCGTCATTGGCTTCCTCATTCAGCGCTATGGAGGAAGTACCAGCAGAGGTAAGACTGTGTAGATGACAGCAAGACATCCTGCTCTACCGTCATGCCCCGCCCCTTTTTGGGTGAAATATACCCTCTGATCTGACGTCTGTTCTCCCTCAGGTCTCCTGTTTATTGTGGTGTATGTCAGCCTGCTGTTCCTCGTGCTGTCTCCTGTCACCCCCATGTCAGTGGTCACCTACCTGCAGGCCTCCAACATGCCAGCCATCATCATCGGCAGGGTAGGAGGAGACCTGAAATACATTTGTAGTGTTGGAGTTATTAATTATTTGGTATCATTTATTTTAAAACAGATTAATGGTTTATAAGATTCAACAGATGCAGAATATAACCTTAACATATAGTATAGGTAACCCCCCCCCCCCCCAAAAAAAAAAAGATAAAGCTGAAAAACAAAATGAAAGGTAAATAAAAAGAAAACAAAATCAAAGCAGTAATATATTTATGTTACTTTATAGTTAAATGAAATTAAAGCTGATTACAAAGCAATGAGTCATACAGTTCATATCTGGTCACGGGTTGAATAAAACAGAGGGTTGATTTCATAAATTCTTCTTTTCTTTTGTATTATTTAATAGTTAAGCATTTATTTTATTGCTGTTTTAAACAGATTGATAAGTGCCTCGATGGCAGTTAGATTTGTATGGTTTGAGGACAAATAACTGCGACATATGGTCATACACTTTTGACCATTAACATTATAATCATTACTAGAAACCTTTTCTGATTGCTCCCTGTTTCCATGCTGTTTGTCTCAGCTGATCCAGGCCGTCGCTAACTTCAAGAATGGACACACGGGCCAGCTGTCTGCCATCTCTGTCTTCCTGCTGTTTGCCGGATCCCTCGCACGTATCTTCACCTCTCTACAGGTAGGACAAATGTCTGTTTCCGTCTTTCATTTCCTATAAATATCCCCTTGCTAAAAAACTGACGCTGCACCATATTGTCCTCTCACAGGAAACTGGAGACACACTGATGGCCATCACCTACGTCATATCCTCCACCTGTAACGGCATCATCGCGCTGCAGGTTCTCTACTACTGGAACAGCTCTCCAGAACACAAGAAGAAGAAGAAAAAGAAGAGCGAGTAGGCAAAAGGACAGTCGCTAAACTTGAATCATAGAGCAACACTTCTCTTTTCTCATATTCAACCATCCCAAAGAAGTGTCTTTAAAACTTGAATTGACACATGAGCGTGTGTTCAGAGACACTGGGAAGTGTGGGGCATTAGTTCTGCTGGACCTCAAAGTAAGGGTGGGAACATGACATGCTGAGCCGGCCTTTAATCGGAGCCCACAGGCTTTATGATGGGCTGCTGTGTCCCGCTGTGCAATACTCTGTTATCACATTCCTCTCATCCAGTTTTCCTCATTGCTGTCAGGCTTTTATTTTCAAATGTTTGGGAACATCTATGGCTGTTGATTTTTCAAATCCAGGTCCTGTGATTACAATACTACTCACCAAGAAAAACCTTTTTTGAAACGGTTTTGGATGCATGTAAAGACTGATTTGTTGTTTTATCATTTTGACATAAACAGAATTCCTCACAAGCCTGTATACTGCAAGATCTTTTCTGTGGTCTGTGAAGTTCCAAATGTGTACAGTATAATGCACATTTCAGGCTATTTGTGACACCCAGGTAATTATCCAAAGAGAGATTACAAATCACCTCTTACTTTTTAATGTGAGTACTGACTAGTTATTATTTCTGATGCTAACAAGTTTCTCAATAACTACACAGCTAACACAAACCCGTCTTATGACCACATTGTGTCCCGAGGATCAATATGTAACATGTTGGGTGTTCCTCCGGTAAGAGAACTTGTTTGTCCTGAAAGTGTCAGTTAACGTGATGCAGCACGCCCATTATGAAATCTGCAAAGAATAGAGAGTGACACCCAGCTCTGGTGACTGGAAATACGGCTGACACATCAGTACACTACCTATCTATAGAAGAGATTCACATTTTTAGAATTGTACATATTAATGTCTTTACAGTATTAACCGTGGCCATGTTGTCCATTCTGAGATGACAAATAATAGCTGTTATATATTTATTACTGTGAGGGGGGAGTTAACAGGAGCTAAATGAGTCCCGAACAATGTCCTATCACAAGTTAGCATCAGCCTTTTTAACCCTAACCCATCTGCATATCAAACAAGATAAGTTAGAACATTATTCCTGAACCTTAATGTGTGACTTATTAGCCACAAAAAACGAAACCTGCATCTATGTTATAATTAACACAACATCAAGAATATACCTAATAAACAGTTACCATTAGCATAACAAACGCTAGGGTGCCAGGTAAGACTATCTACCTAGCATTGGTTAGCAAGGTTAAGAATAAGAATTGGGTTGCTAATGTTGGCTTTAAAATGTATTACTAACAGAACACATGAACAGTCAGCTACTTGCAGCTTCTACTTATTTGTCTATCGCAAAATAGCCAAACCCCCAAAGCATTGTGTATTTCCTTCTAAATAGGACCAGAATTGACAAAATGAACATCCTGCTGTATTGAAGAGGACATCAAATAACTTTGTGAGACCATAAACTTATTAGGAAAGTTTTTCTGTTGTTATAAGTGAAGAGAACTTATAAGAGAAGTCTTGTCTTTTTCTCATAGACCTCTATACAATCAGACCCTGAACTGTAAAGGTATGTTTTTGGACAGCAGCTGGTGGAGGAGGGACAGTAGGAAACGTGGGTTTGAGGGGGGCAGATGGTTGAAGAGCTGGAGGAAGGGTATACAGGGCCCCCCACCCTCTAAGCAGCAAAAGAAAAGAGTCGACCGGTTTACACTGACCATCAGAATGTATTTTCCATGCTGTGAGAAAAAGATTGTAACGTTGGTGGGACATATTCACACGCCACTCACTAACTGCCTGTTGCCATGGCTTGACTTGTCACCCCTGCCAAGGCGAGACCCTTACCTGTTGCTTCTCAGTCAGTGGGCCTTTGGGGGCCATGCTGTGGGTTCAGATGTCTTCAGTTACGGTAATCAGATCAGCAAACAAGGGATGTCACAGGAAAAAGGAAAGTCTTTTCAGCACACTTGAAGACATGTCTCCTTTCCTCTCCGTCCCGGTCTGTTCCCCTAGAAATTAGAATAGTGCAGGACCCTTCCCTGCTCTCTGGTTTCAACAGGATGAATGTAATGACCCCGTGTGACAGCAGAGGCTGCTATTGCAGTTAACTGGGAATGCACACACACTCAAACCACCACTGAAGCAGAGGGCTGGACATTTCCCCACTCAACCCTGTTTCTTATTAAATTACAATCCTATGTACACATGTTGAGTATAATCAACTAGTTTATGCAGCTCACAGTTTAACAGCAGATATGGATCCAAGAATGGCTGTCACTTTTCATTTCTCCCAACAAAGCTTTTGTTATTACATGCCTTTTGAGCTCAGACCTAACACAAACACAAGTCATTTGCAACCAATTAACAATTAGTACCTTTTTCTTTAAATATAGACATATCATTCATGAAGCAGAATGTGAATGTATTTACAAGAAGATCACTGAAACTGTGCTTTCCCTTCAATATCCACTTTTGCAATACCCACTCATTTAAACTTAAGCCTGATGTAACTTTTCTGTACGGTTCTGTTAAGTTGCTCTAATTTGGTTAGGAAAAGATGGAGGTCTTCATTTAATATATAGAGTGAGTGACAAGTTACTTACGCAAAACACAGAACTTTGTACTTAAGTTACGTATGTTAAAGTTTAAAATAGATTTATTTAATCCCTTTAGTTACCTTACAGATCTGGATTAATGATGGTAAATATAATCAACCCTTAAATCAGACTTTAGTTCACCTGGAGTAAATCCAGCAGCTACCCTGCAGTGTACAAAGTCAGTAAAAGATCTGAGAACTTCTCCACCTCTGATACTACTACTAATATTCAGAATCTACTCCAAGTACATAGGAATATTACAGGTCTTGTATTTTTATGGGAATTTATTATCCTATAGACCATAGCTGCAAACCAGATAAGTAACAAGATCACGGTTAGCTAATCTAATGCTATCTAGTGATCTTACACTTCGTAAAGACAACATTCCCTGTGTGTCAACACCATAAAGAGATGCACAATGTGTACCACATATGTTCCAAAACTACTTAAGATGTGGGCTTTCAATATGGTTGCCAGAGGGTGTGTTTCATCACCTGCATCCCCATTTAACTTTCCATTGAACAGCCCTTTCTTCACCATGCTAATGGGTGCGAGCCAGAGTTCAGGGAGGGGACAGAGCAGGTTGGCCGGCTGAGATCAACAACAGCAAAAGAAGAAAGAAAGGGAAACCTTGCTTTTAATGAGAGCGACGTGGTGGGAGCGGAGGGAAGACTAGCTGCAGTTTGGCTCGTATCTGATTGTGGAGCGGAGATGGTACTGATTGGTGTGTTTGCTAGGCCCGATCACCTGCCTCTTTTCTTCTTGGGAGGTCCTTTTTCCCTCTGCAGCTCCAGACTAGACTCACAACTCCATTTTTGTTCTGTCTAAACCTCGCCAAGATCAGTATTGCCAGGACTGGTTTAAGGTTCAGAGGAGCTAGGGGTAATAAATTCATAGCCACATTAGTTGAAGAAAGGATAAAGATAAATGATGACATCCAGCGTGACATGTAACAAAGGATCTCCTGAGTGAATCTACCGATCCCAGATCAGGACAAATCCAGGCATTATATGATATTAAGGTATTAGCGGTTCATTTCCGATGTTTTGTTCATGGATAACCTTAAAAATGTTAACCTGTGAACCGTTAAAGTTCATATACAGGTCCTCAGACATGTTGATGACGCAGAAAGGGTATATTTAATGTTACCTTAAATAAAATATAATCAAATGATTTGATTACAACCAGCTAAATCCCCCCAGGGGCCCCAGTTAATACCTGGACGAGGGCCCCAAATAGGGCTGACACGGCCCTGCAAGAAGCTACTGTGATACAGCAGTAATACAAAAAAAAACAGGACTTAGAAAATGTTTACTTGAAACAATTAAATAAAGGAATAGAGGCAAATCTTCAAGCTGAAATGTAAAACTCAAAAAAGATGAACTAGCAGAATGTTGGTGAATAAACTCATCTACAGTGTTTTGAAACTAGAAATGAAACGGAGCCAAAAAAAGGAACGCAACCAACATACTGTGTTTATCCTGCACAAGGGGACCATGAGGCATAAATAAACAAAGAGAGAAAAGTTTATACTTTTTAAAAAATAATTTGATTGGTAATTTAAGGCTTTTCCAGCATCTTTGAGTAACTTCTAAATAACTGAACAGGTTGTTTGTCTTTGTAGCTTTGCACACATCGTGCGTTTAGACGTTTATCGCACCTGTAATCTGTTTTATGTGTGGGCTGCTCTTTACAAAGTAATCAGCACACTGCAGTTCCCATCTCCTCGGACTATCTGAAAACCCCATGCTGAATAGAGTCAGTGGGGTGGGTGGCAGAGAATGGAAACATTAATGAAGATGAAATGTGCCGACATTCCTTTCACATGCAAGGTCCATGCTGCTTGTGGTAAACATGTGTTTATCAGAACATCTAGAAATGCAGGATATTTTCTGTGTTCAAATGACAGCCTACACGAAACCGGAGTATTTGAACACTGGAAAGAGCATTTCTGCCATTGTATTCCACTAGCCAAAATATATTGAATGTCGTTATTATTGAACAAATGCTAATTGTGTTCATACAACAAGCCTTATATACTAATTATAAGGCTTGGTAAATTGTTGTATTACTTTTGCTGTCTCAATATGTATTAACATGTTATATTTTTGTTCAAAAGTGATTGTTTTAGCCTCAAGGAGTTTGTTTAGATTGATAACCTAGCCATCTCAAAAACAGCTTCTGTAAAACAAATATTCCTACAAATGCAAACTCACAGCACGACTCAGCAAAACTCGTTTTGATTTCAACGTAGAATTTATTCTTGAATTCTTGAATGTTCAGCTCCAATGTTGACCATAGTTGCAAAGGTTCAAATCTGAGCATTAAAGGACACAGTGGATTTTCAATTCACTCAGTTAAACCTATCCTCTAATTAAAGTTGTTAACCGATCATCGTTTAGGATAATGGATTAATCAGATTGTTATTTTTAACACCAATATGTTATCCAGTGATGTTGGTCAAAAAAAATAACAACTCATAGACGTCTGATAACCAAACACTACTTTTTGTGTAGCCAAAAAGTTTGAAAGCAGGTTTAATATTACATTTATTTTATATCAAATACTGTAAAAGTATCTTCTCCTGCAGTGAAATGTGTTAAAGCACAATATTTCCCTTTGAATTGTGGAATATTTGTTAGACTAAAGGCACTTTGAAGTCCTTCCAAAATGTTTCAGTCTCGGTTTCTGTGGGTTCCCATGAACAAACACCAGTAATCACATGACTTATGTTTGGTTAAATCTTAAGGTACAACACAGAAAAAACAGAAGCTTCACCACTCCTTAAGTCCATCCTCCTCCCACATACCCACCTTCTCCTCACCTCAGGGTGTGCCTCTCCCCACCTTCTGCAAACACACCTCATTAGAGCTACCTGTCAGTCACTCTGTCAGGGCTTAGCAAACACTTCCTTCTATTAGCAGCAGTGGGCCTGTGTCTGCTGACAGCTCTGCGGGCCGTCATGGTGGTCTGTCTGATTTCCAGAAAAGGAAATCAAGCCAAATATATATTTTGTTGTAGACTGTTGTTTCCAAATATCCTCCCACCTCTAATGGAGGATGTGACTTGTTCAGTTCTCAGACAAAACATTGATTCTTATCGTAGCTTTAGCACCCGTCAGCCTCGCTCTGTGTGTGTGTGTTTGTGTGTGTGTGTGTGTGTGTGTGTGTGTGTGTGTGTGTGTGTGTGTGTGTGTGTGTGTGTGTGTGTGTGTGTGTGTGTGTGTGTGTGTGTGTGTGTGTGTGTGACCTCTCAGTCCCACCCAGGTATCGCATGCCACCAGCTGCACGCTCAGAAATGCAGCAGATCTCATGTTCATGGTTTATGTTCGTTACAACTGAGGTGGCGAGCTGCCAGAACAGCAGCCACCCACCATTCACCTGCGTGCCAGCAAACAACACAGCAGCCCGCCCAACCACCTGTGCACTCACAAAGACAGGAAGATGGGGAAAGCCTTTAAATCACAAGGAATTATGAGCAGTTTTCACTTCAGATGTGTTATTGAGGCATGGGATTATGATTAAGACACATTAGAATTAGCTTCATAAGCCAGTTATTAATTCCTCACACTATACTATATACTAGACTTTCTTGACTATACTATGACGTATAGAATTATCACAAAAACAACATAGAATATTATATCACAAAAACAACCGACAAAGTAAAAGTAGATAACCAGCTTTGTCAATTCCCCTGAGGTCACCAATTCCACTGGGGCTCGTGAGAAAGGATGGTTTTAATTATAGTAAGCACAAAAATATAATAGACTACTAAAGGGGGAACCCATTCAAGAGCCTATAATACCATATAGTGTTTATTTTGAGAAATATGATCAGAAGTCTTAATAGAAAGTTGAAAAATATATATATTTAAATGAAATACAGTATGTTGAAAATATAAAAAAATAAAACATAGAACAATATGTGAACAATTTTAGAAAAATGGCATTGCATACCTTGCCGACAAGGTCAGAATATAATCAGTAGAAAATCTAACAAACAGTGTAGTTAAATCTCTCAAAATAGTCCTATTAAAAATATTAAAAAACACAACATAATAAAGTTTGTTTAAAATGTGAAGACAAAAAGCATGAAAAAGCTTAGTATGTCGAAAAGAGATTTTTACAGTTTCACTCTTCTTTCTCTCCTGTTCATGTGTTTACGTGTGTGTGTGTGTGTGTGTGTGTGTGTGTGTGTGTGTGTGTGTGTGTGTGTGTGTGTGTGTGTGTGTGTGTGTGTGTGTGTGTGTGTGTGTGTGTGTGTACACAGTAGTGTGTTTTCCCTGCTAGCAGATAAGCGTTGTGCCTGGACTCCTGCAGGAATGCAGCAGGTAGTATGTATTAAAACCTCGGCAGTGTTTCCATGACTGCTTCTGGAGTGTGTGCTCTCCTGGAGCAGTGTTGCCCAACTCATTCCTGTCTTTTTGTGTTGATATAATTCCTTATTCCTCCACTTGCTTGTTGGAATCCTCATTGAGGAAAGAGACAACAGCAGCATGTGAATGAGAGCTTGACCTGCCAGTGAAAGACCATAAACTACCTTCCAATCCGCTCTCTGCAACATGCAGGTTATCACTAGATTGTGTGTCACCACAGTAAATGCCGATTGGTACTTAAACCCCCTGTTGGTAAGCACCACCTGATTCTCAGGCACACACTCTCACACACACAGGCTGACCACAGCTCTTTGTGGAGACTTTTAAGTCACTCTCGGCAGATCCATGGCAACCACTTGTTGAAGCCTCACTGCTTGTTGCTAAGTGATGGGATGTATTGGACCAGAAAATCCTTCCATTGACACTCACTCCACCCCCTTCTCCACCCACTCCTCTCCCCACCCCATCCCTCCCCGCCCGTGAACTGCAGCCAAAACAAGCCACATATATGCAGGAACTTCCGCTAGTTACATGGCAAGAAAAGTTTGTCCTTTGCCAAAAGGAACCTAAAAGGTGATCATTAAAAGGAGCTATGTTGACAAGGTTCTTCATGTTTGACCCCTAAGATTAAAAAAAATCTTTAAGGGAGCAGAATCAAAATGACATTTTTATAAATTTAGTTTAAACAGTTCAACAGGGTGTATGAAGATATATCCAAGCACCCTAGTTTTCTAATGCTCACATGAGTCCTTGAGAAAGTTCCATTGGTTCTGAATGAAGTTCAAGGGATCCTTTAGACTGAGGAGGTTCTGCAGGGGGGGGGGGGGGGGGGGGGTTGGAGTATAAACAAACTAAGATTTAACTATTATTTGCAGTTGTCCATTGAAACCATTGACACAATTAAAAAGGCAACACGAACTACCACATTAGCATCACCTGTTAAATGTAATCACTTTCAGACATAGTTTGAGAAACTGCTTTCTCCTCCGACATCCCCCACTGCATCTGTTCTCCTCCTCCTCCGGTTGATCCTGGTGCCCTCATCTTCCTCCCCCCTCCTCCCCCTCCCATCCCCTCCCCTCAGTGACCGATTAGCCGGTGCGGGGTTCTCTCCTATTTCCATGAGAAAGGCGGCGGTCGGTGAAAGGGTTAAGCCAGAGGACGAAGCCCCCCAAAAAGCAGCCCTAATTTTCTGCCCGGCGGGGGAGTGGGGGGAAGCGGGGCGAGGGAACAAAGACGCCCGGGGGAGGAGCGGAGACTCCGGCTTTACTATATGCACCTGCGGCCTGAAAAGCCCCGGACAATGCGCCTCCGACACGGCCAATTACGAACGGGCCATCCACCCGCTTTCTCTGTGGAGGGACGGGGGAGGGAGTGAAAGGGAGGAGGAGGGGAGCGGAGAAAGTGAATTTTAAAAGAGGGTAAAGATAAGAAAGTAAATAATCGAGCTTTAAATCATTCCAGGCACTATAGACTGCCGCCCCCCATTCACCCTCACCCATCACATCTTCCCACCCCCGGCCCGGGCACCCATGTTCCCCCGCTAATGTGCACTTTTGTCCGGGCTTTTCTTCCGCACAGCGCTGACGGCCTCGCTGTGAAAGTGAAATAAAGGTCGGGTTTGATTGCTGGTATGCCATTCTTATTCTCGATAATGATTTGGATGGATGAGGTCATGTTTGAAGCAACAGCTGAGAAGCAGCCAATACTCGTTGGCTGACACAGATAACAGGCTTTTCTAATCCACCTGAGATACTGAGGCCACTGATTCCACTGGGACTTGTGAGAAAGGATAGTTTTAATTATAGTAAGCACAATAATCTAATGGACTACTAAAGGGGGACCAATTTAAAAGCCTATAACACTGTAGGCTAAGTGATTATGATGAGAAATATGAGAAGTCCTAATAGAATGTTGGAAAATATCAAAAAACAACATAAGTATGTCGAAGATATGAAAAAATACAACATAGTATGTCTTTACCACAAAGTAAAGTCTGTCGTAAATATCTTTAAAAAACGACAGTGTAGTATGTTGTAAATATTTGAAAACATCGACAAAGTAATTCAATTTGTTTAATTATGAAAAACCTGACAGGCCTACTTAAATCATACTTTCGGCCTTCAATAAACACAATCACTTTATTATTTAAAACTATTCAGAATTTAAATGGTTTTTATCATTGTCCCAAATGACCATTGACTTTGTATGAACATGAAGCGTCTTGTGTGTTGATTGAAAACCAACTCTGAACATAAAGCTTTGCTTCCAGATCATGCATGCACTTAAAAGAATTGAACAAAGCCTGCCGCACGATTTGTGATGATTTAAGCTTCTGTAGGAAGGGTTTCAAGTTTTCTTAAGGATTAACGTATCATATGGAAATAAACAAGAAGCCTAAATTACATTTTTTTAAACTGCAAGAAATGATATAAAACTAAGCAAAAACTGTTAGCTCTAAATAAGGACACTATTCTAACTGCTAACACACTTATTAGCAAAGATATACACCCGTAAAATGCAACTCCGCTATAACTTCTACATTTAATAAAATTATGTCAACTGTGTATTTTTAGGTCAGTGTTGGTGTCTGTGGACCGAAGTTCTATACGTACGGACAATTAAATCTTAAAATTGGCCTCTTCAGTATTCGGGAAAAATGTGTACATGTATTTATGTCAACTGGTGTGGCTGAAAGCTCCAGGATTTTGAGCAAGGATATTTTTCACCAATTGAACATAAACTGACATTTGTAAGTGTTCCTAATAAGGTGGCCACTGTCTGTGTGAAATGACAGTTTTCACTTGTCGCTGTTGACCTACAGTACACAAAAACAGGTAGCGAGACATCATTGATGAAAAAGGATTTTTACTTTTTATTAATATTGTCATGAATGCCATAACAAAGATTTTTTTTAATCAAAAAAAAAAGAATCAAGACTCTTAGTATAAGAGCCTAAAAATGTATACATTATTTACATGAATGCTACATACAGTAACTCTAGTATATGGCAGCATTTACATACAAGAGAATTCATTCTAAAAATAGAGATACAAGTCAGTATAAAAGTTAAACACTTGGGTAACAATGTAAACATTCACGCATTACTTTAATAGAACTGCTCTCCCTTTTTCAAGAATAAGTAAGGCATCTGTTTCCAGTGCATGTTGAGTTAGTAATGGAATGCTTCAAAGTTAACTGTCGGAATAATCTACCACATTCAATATTCACAGTGTTTGAAGTTGAATATAAAGTTCCCTTTAGGTCCATAGCAGCACTAGTAACCAGACAGCAGGCTAGACAGAACAATAGACAATAACAGCAGTCAGATTCAAAGGACCAGGATTAAAAGCACTTATTTTATAGATTGACAGAATCACACACGTAAAGTTATCTTGAAAAGTTTAGAAAAGATTTGCTGGAGATCTGAAACCTGCTTTGATACATTCTCTTTACTGGTAGTAACACAAACACATTGACAAGTCATTAAAAACGTGCCTGAAAGGCCTTTTGTCAATCCAGTTAACTTGTTGGAAGACAAGTCTTAATCTGCTATTTGGAATAAAACAACTGAAATGTAGCATTTCATATTAAATTTTATCCACTTACTGAAAAGCCTAAAAACAATAACACTCTTGCCTAGAGCAAAGTGACATGAAAACAGAGCGAGTGCCAAAACAACGCATCTGAACATTTACATCAAAAGATCAAATCTAAAACTAAATTATAGCAAATAAAGGTCGTACAGGCAGCAGAAACAGCGTCACACCTCGGCCCAGTGTAAACCAGTGATCTGAGACATAGGATTGAGAACCAGCCTGGTTCTGCGTTGTAAAGCGACACCACAGATCAGAGAAGCTGTTCCGGTGGTTTCCTGTGGATGCAGTGCTGATTGTCCAACAGGTGTCTTCCAAGGCATCCCACAAGATTTCATCAGTTAAAAAAAATACACGAAAAAGCAAGAGTACTAAACCAAAGCCAAGGCAAAGAGTTGTGCATCTACTTCCCCACCAACCCCCGCTCCGCTCACACATCACAACAAATAAAGAAACAAGAACCTCAGCTCAGGTGATTGGTCTGTCACCAGCTGAGAGATTGTGACCCGTCGACCGTGTTGCCGTGACGTTTGTCTCCGTGCTGCGGCTCCGTGGTCAAACAGTGGAAGACTGAACCCGTCGACTGGCCGACAGAGTGGCGGTCATGAGTGCCAGTGTTTAGGGAGGGGCTAAAATGAGTCTTTTGACTTATTATGGTCCTAAAAATATAAAAAGAAGACAGAAAAAGACAGAAGTATGTACACAATAAACAGACGTGGCCCCTGTCTTCACTGCAGTCCTTCTGCTTGAGGGGGGTGGGCATGGAGGGGGCTCTGTATGTGTGGTGGTGGGTTTTATCTTTACTGGTGGGGCACCAAAGAGGTAGAAAAACTGCTTTTCAATTAATAAAAACGTAGTCGTCACTCGTGCATCTGTAACTGCAGGCACATCTGGATCTGGTGGACTACTGAATGCAGGAAGAAAGTTCTCCTCCACGCCTTGTGTCTCTTTGTCTTCCACGCCCGACTTCATCTCCTGTCCTGCCAGCTGTGCATCTTGAGCTTTTCTGGTCCTCCCACTCAGTCGTCCCCCCCCCCCACGACTCCCCACTTCCAGTCCTAGATGTGTGTGAGTGGGACGGTTCCGGAGAGGTAGTGCTGCTGGACGCTAGTGTAGCCCCTCTGTGCTGCTGTGGGGTCACCGCCGTCCCCTCCCGGGCCAGGGATGTACATGCTGATCATGTCCCTGAGGTCCCCCTGCAGAGGCCCCCGGTGGTGGTTGGGCGTCCCGGTCGGAGGCGAATGGGACACCTGTTCTGCTTTCACCATGGACATGACAGGGCTTGGCTGCTGGGGACTGCTGCTGTAGGACATCGGACTGTGGGGGGAGAAGAAGACAAATATTAGACACCATCAGAGAGTTTAAAACGGAAATAAAACACCTCGTTAATGGAGAGAGTGTACAGGGACATGTAACAGTTTGGATTTGGTCACATTGGGGATTATTTTACTACTACTACTACATGTCTCCAGCTGCAGGTATAAAAGTTAAAAATCTAACTTTGTATACCGTGTAACAAACTCATTTCAAGTGTGTTTCTAACTTTTAACATCCAACATTCTAAAAAAAAGAGACTAAACTTTAAAAACATGACCCTAACCCAAGGACTGTTCCAAAAACAGCCACTTTAAAACTAATGAACTGTGGGAAAAGCCCCTCTGCAGGCATGTGCCAGTGAATACACTCAAATCTCTCAACTTGCATCTTCCGTAGCTTAATGGATTCTGAATTCACAGCATTACAGAAGCTTTTTCAAGTGAAACCAGATTTATCTCACAACAACCTTCTTAATATAAGCAGCAGTTTCTTTCACATGTTGAGGAAAGTTAGATCTACTTCAGTGCACTTCAGCCCATCACATAATCAGGGTTAAATTGCTCACAGGAAAAAGACCTTTGGATAAACAAATATACTTATTTGATTCATTAACAGGAAACCCGGCATTATCATAGGTGTTGAAAGGAAAAAACAAGATGGAGAACAGGACATTAGGTCTGCTCTCCTCCAACTCTAAACTCCAGTCGCAAAAAACACTGTAGAGAGCAACAGAAAATGTTCTAGTGTACAAAATGGTGACTTTCTTTACAACAGGTCCCGTCTTATAAAGCTAAATTAGGTCTAGTTTAAGGTTTATTTCTCTTTTAAATCGCAACAGAAACTTGTATAGTGAAATAGTTAAAAGATACTAGGCTACGAATTTAAATGACTAACACGAACTGACAAGCTATGACTTCCGAGTATCAGACTTATCTTTTTATTACTTTAAAAACTCTTTCAAAATAATGTTCGTCACTGTGATTCGGTACAGGAACGGACAGGGATTGACAAGTTGGGCTTATGACTCAAAGCTGTTGATAAGGGAGTAACTGATAAGCCTAATCAAAACATCTTTAACGGATTCACCTGCTGGAGAACAAAGCTGTTAACGCTTCAGTTGAGTCACCTGTCAGAAAAGTGACCAAATGATCCAAAACTCGACTGCATTTCCACATCATCCATCCTCACATTTGTCAAAGCCTTTGTACTGAAGGGGGACATGAGACCTGAGGCAGGAGGCAGGAGGCAGGGACCCATAAGTGGAACTGGGACAATGGTTTAGCAGGAATAGGGGATTGTGGGTAAGGGACCACACACAGAGAGGCCCTTCCTACCGTCAAGTCATCCTGATCAACATTCCAGGCAGGACCCAGCCCAGAGCAAAGCGTCACACGCATAACAAGTAGGCACCAGACTAAAGCCTGTTGTTCCTGGTACTCAATGGGACTGAATGTACTTTATCGCAACATTTCCACCTGATTAAAGTCCCACTTTAAAGTGATGTCTCACATCAGGTGCACTCTGTAGATTGGACGTTTATTTGCCGCTCCCTTCCTTCTTTCTGTTCACAGCCATTAAAACGAATTAGATTTTAAAGAACGAAGTTTATCAAATCAACTGCATGTTTCACCGTTTCTGCAAAAGTTTCTCTCAATTACCCAACAAGTCACAACTAAAAGAACAAATGTAGGATTTTTCTAATGAAGTGTTGGAGGTTCAAATCATCATTTAAAAAGACAGAGTCTCTGCGCATGCGCTACCGAAGTAGTGCTGGTGAACTCTGCTCCACTGATTGTTTTTTTAAAGCGTTTACACGATGTTTATCAATGTTTTTAAAGCAGTTTTAGGAAGTCCATATCCTATCCAATGATATTACGTATGCTTTGTAAGCAGTACTTCAAGAATTAGTACATTTTCATTAAGTCTTTATCTTACAATTAAGAAGCGCCATATTGTGACGCAGGTGGATGTGGCCTATACGGTGAATACTTGAGACCTTGTTTGGTGACTTTCCTCTAATTTAAAAATGAGGCATGTTTTTCGATTTCAGATAACTTCCTATGCAACATTCAAATATAAAATGAAAAAAGAATTGAATTAATGTCAGTGAGTTTTGTCTGCACTTCGGCTATGATCTCCAGCAATTGGAACGAAAAAGTTTCCAAACGTTACCTAGTCATTAACAAAAGTTATTCTTGTTCACCCGAACATACACTCACCTGTAGGAGTTGGCTCCGTTCATGTAGGACTGTGCTGCCGTCATCGCAGGTGGGTACTGCAGAGCTGACAGGTCGTACCGGTGCAGCTGCTGGGTGTAGCCGAGAGCCTCGCCCTGCATGCCAGCGTACCCCCCAGTGGGGCCCCAGCCGTAGCTGTCCATCCTGGGACTGCCACCTTGGCCTTGCGCCGCAACCAACAGGTTGCCTGCTGACAGCGGATACTTGCCCACCTGAGTGTCCTTCTTCAGCAGGGGCTTAGTCTTGCGGCGGGGCTTGTACTTGTAGTCGGGGTACTCCTTCATGTGGACGGCCCGAAGACGCTTGGCCTCGTCGATGAAAGGCCGCTTCTCGGCGTCCGTCAGCAACTTCCACTCGGCCCCCAGCCGCTTGCTGATCTCGGAGTTGTGCATTTTGGGGTTTTCTTGGGCCATCTTGCGCCTCTGTCCTCTGGACCAGACCATGAAGGCATTCATGGGCCGCTTTACTTTATCCATGGGGTCGACTCCAGGGGGACACGCAGTCTTGGAACCCGGGTGAGAGTTTCCATTGATGCCCATGCTCCCGGTCATGTTGCCGGTGACCGGGGACATGCCCTGAGAGGTCTGGTGAGAAGGCGGCTGGCCGGTGGGCTTCAGCTCGTGTTCCATCATGCTGTACATGTTGGAAATTGAAGTTAAGACGTGTTGCAGGAGAGTTAAACGCTGAAAGCCTTTGTCGCCGTCCACCTGGCGACCTGTGGCTAGGTTTAACCGGGAGCGCCGGGTGATGCAAATCAACTAATTACTCACGAAGCTTCCCGGGATACAAAACACCGCAACGGACGAGCAGAGTTCACTTAAATGACACAAGTCTGGCTGTGGCAGTCATTACTTTGTCACTTAAAGACACAAAAGTGATTTAAAAGCCTCTCCTCAGTGCTGTGAAAAACCACTTGTTGTCAGACGGCCAACTCTCACACTGAACTTCTCTGCTGCTCACTCCCAAAGTTGCCCCGTTCTCGTGCAGGCAGCTCTCTGTGGACCAATAGGAGCGCGAGGAGCTTTAGAGCGTGTGCGCGCATGAATTTGCAAATGAAAGGGTTTCGAGGACGCGCAAAACACTTGTTGATGACGGTGGTGGAGGGGAAGGGGGGCATTCTGGGGAGACAAGGCCTGTCTTATTATTCAATTACTGTTAACCACCTGACTGAAATGTTCACATTTAAATTGAAAGATGTTTAATAGAAGTTGCCCATAAAAGGAGTCACAGCGTAGGCTTCATTAAACACACACGCTTGCACACATGGTTAAAATGTTTTAAAACTCGAAACTAAAGGCCCAACAACCTGCCTGTCTTTTATTAATCCAAAGTGTTTGTATTATGTTAATGCACTTTATGAGACAATGAGTTATACATACACCTTTAACACGTGCAATAAGACAAAACAAAAAACAAATGTTAAAGTAAATGTATCTTGGAAATGACATGTTATTTTGTTTAAACTATAATTGTTTTCATGGGCTGTTCCAGAATTAACAGCAATTGCACATTTTATGAAAACAAAAATCTGTATATTCATAGGAAAAGACATTATGCATTTAAATGAATGTGGTCAAAATCATCATAGATGTCTTTATATTGAGATATATATATTATATTTAGGCCCCCCGTCTTCTCATTCTGCAGTGTATCTATCCCGTTGTGTTTAAGTATCATCAGGTACAGTAGGGACTGCAGACTACAAATGGCAGCTTCATTATGTCCAGTCTTCACAAAACTTCAAAGTTTTTAAACTACTTCGACACAGCACCCCTCTTCACCACCTTTATCTGCATCTTTTGGGCCCCACAAGGGTGTGGGTCTTCCCCTACTTTGTCCGGATGGTAATCCAAAAGGTCACTACCAATATAGGGCAAATAAAATGGGCAAAAGTTAAGGATATAATGACTCAGGGCAGCTTGTTAATCTGTTGGTTATAGGCTTGAATCTTCAGTTCCCAATGGTGATTGTACCTTTTGTTCCACTCCCAACTTTCATTTACATCTGTGTTAAATTCATTTTCACAACACAGCCCTTAGCCATTAAGAGGGTAAACTAGTCCGACTCAATCAAAACCTTAACATTATTATTAGTCAGGGCTAAAGGCAAATAAAATGCTTGTTGTGTCTTCTTTAAAGCGCTGCTTTAGAGAAGCCTGACCCTCTTTTCAGATGATTGTGCTGAAGACATGTCCCTATACACGGGTATTGATTCAGCTACAATGGCACAGAGAATTACTTTAGAGCTGTGGGAGAATGAGGAAGATCTTTGTAGGTTTGGCAAAATAGACCTCTTCTTTTGCTGTCCTCTGGAGTCTTTGTTAGCAGCAGCGTATTCGGAAACTGCAAGGACCGTGCTGTCTCCGGGTCTACTCAACTCCATCCAAAGTTGGCTTCGACGAGGAAGTAGATAAATCCATTCATTTAGCCTGACAAATTGAGTGAGATCAAGCTTTTCGTTCACTTTTTCCACACTTCTGTGGTATAATGCATGGCCAAAATGATCCATTGCACCTGTTTACTTCCCCATTCTTCCCATACTCACATGTTTTATAATCTTTCTCATTGCATTGGTGTTTTTGCATGGAATCTGCTTATAATTGGTGAAAGCACCGTCAGTATAAAGGGGGTGGATTTAACTCAGGAGTCCTATCTCTCCATGCACCTAATTAGTTTGGGGACAAATGCATTGTTGGTGACATCACCAGATCAGCCTGGATCATGTGATTAAACATCAACATATCTATTCACCCAAATAATCTCATCTCAAAGATCCCCTTACTTGCTTGTTTTGAGCTTTCAATTGTGTTGACAGCATGATTTAAACCGTCTTCGGATGTAAAGAAAAAGGCATTTTACATTGATATTGAACAAAATGCAGTGTTAACACCTCCGCAGCACTAGATAGTAAATGTTTATGTCCTGCTGTAATTGTATTCCCAACTGTAACTTTTTCAGTTGCTTTGTTATGGTTTTTAGAAGAATATGCATATTTTAAATAAGTGGAAGTACATCCAGATAACTCCAGTTTGAACTTCTCTCTAAACTGAATGAAGGACTACTGCCCATTTCATTCATTCATGCAACAGAGAGAGGAAACTGGGTAGCAGCATGTTTGCACTAGAAACTGATTTTTCATGAAATGCAGAAGAATGACTCTTTCTCCAACTTCCATAAAGGGGAACTCCATCAATTGTCTTGGGATGTACTACTTCGTATGTGAAAAAAAGTTGTATAAAGCCTTTAGTATATCCAAAGGGAGATGTGATACGTTTGATAAATGCTTCAACTAATGTCTGTTGAGTCCATGTTAGTTGGGGCTGAAGACCTGAAAAATAAAGAATATGGGGTTGCCATGCATTCTGACGGCCAGCAACGGGCAATTTCCCTGTTGCAAAAAGAGGTGTAATTCTATAAAAGTCTATGAGAAAATTACCCTAGTTCTGAATTGATTTATACTTTCATTTAGCCTTTTCTGATGAGTTAATGGTCTCAATTGGTAGTTTTAAGTCTTCTGCATGGTGTTCATTTAGTAAATGACGATCCCATTTCGAGTAAATTAGACAATAAAGCAGAGTATGATTTAGAGTGTGTCTATCTTGTGATTGACATGTCCCTATGGTGTGGTCCAGTTTTGGTGTTTTAACCGTTTTGTATGATTTTGTCAATTCATGAAAGTTAATTATTACATATTGGTTGCCTAAAAAGTCTTGTTCAGGGTTCGGTGGTTATTAGCTCCATCCTCTCCTGTCCTATCCAACAAGCTCTACGGCGGATAAATGTTCGTGCTCCATGGCTTCAGTAAAACCCCATAACATACAACTCTAAATCAAGCACCTGGTTCTCTCAAAATTAAGTATATAGTGACTAAAACCCTGCCAGGCACTGCCCAGGTGAGAACACTGCCACCATACTCCCATTGAGACAGGTGAGACTTTCCAACACTTGGCTGACAAATGTAGGCATTGTGTGTTTTTCATATTTTGTTTTGTGTGGAGGTGTGGAGGTGTTTGACATCTTACCTTAAGTGTGTAAGCGTGAGTTTTTAAAGATAGTTGGAGAGTGCCTTATGCAGTTGTGTGTGTGCGTGCTGCAGGTGTGTGTTTGTGACCGTGTGTATGTGACTAATTGGGAATTGTGAGGTTCCAGTCTCCCGTTTCCATCTCCATGACAACCTTGTGTGGAATCCCTTCAAAACCTTGCCCTCCTCCTTCTCCTCCTCCTCCTCCCCTGGCTTTCCTTTTTCGAAAACAACTCGCCAACACTCACACGCTCAGCTTTTCTTAATCTATCTGTCAATTTCTGGGATTTTCAGCTCCCTCTGTCCCCTCGTACACTTGCTTTACGTTTGCCCGTCACATCAGACCAAACATGGCGGTCAGTTTCATCCCTTTTAATGTGACTTTAAGATGTTTTTTTATCGGCTTGCTTATCAAAGTTGATAGAGCTGAAATTAAGAAACTGTATCTTTATGCATAGAACCACCATGCTCAGGATATTATTCAAAAAGTTCCAGTCTTAAGCTTACATATTTTTTCTGGTGTTCATGTATTTGATGTTGGGATCGGAGGTGCCTTCCTTCAGCTCAGTGAGCACAGCTGTGAAGTTGCCCGTGGCAAACATATTAAACCACTAATGCTGGCGCCATACCAATATACAATTGGACAGATTTGGGGTTGCGGTGGCATTCCCGATCCCAGGCTGTTCTGAACCCATTAACTGCCAAAATAATCCTGTAATGTCTCCCCAAATGTGATCAAATTATATTACGACTGAAAGTGGAAAAAGAAAAGCAATGGAATATTGAGTCGAAACCCGCAACTGCTATTGAGAACATGCTAACTCGGAGTCGTCAACAGCTATAGCTCACACTTTTAAACTAAAATTAAATAAAACTTCCATATGGCACGGCAGCATTAATAAGCCTTGCTAATTCCATCTTCCCTGCCAACATTTTCCCCATCTTAGATTGTGTTCCCTTTTTGGAACAGAACGAGGATAACAAAAAAAAAGCAGCAAGCTAACGACAGCGATCTGCCACAATATTTTTCTGACGTCGAGTTTGATCATGTGAGGTTTTTATTAAGTACAGCTAAAGACCCCGTAGCAAACTCGTATATTAGACCACTAATGCTAGCCCCATACCAATCGACAGTTGGAATGATTTGGGGTTGCAGTGGTATTCCCCAATTCAGGCTGTTCTGAACCCATTATCTGCTAAAAATAATCCTGTAATGTCTCCCCAAATGTGATCAAAATATATTTCAAACTTAAAGTGGTAAAGGGTTAAGGATAAAGCCATTGAATATACAGCAGAAACCCGCAACTGCTAATGAGAACATGCTAACGCAGAAGCATCTACAGCATGTTAGCTTGTTGCTGCAGTGTTTTACACTAACAATAATATAAAATACAATTCTGGCAATGCTACGTATAAGCATGCTAATTCTGTCTTCCCAGACACAACTTTGTTTAGTGGCTTAAGACGACGGTCTGCCACAATGTTTTTCTTCAGTCACGTGTGAGCTTCTGTCCCTAGGTTTTCCATTCTGGTATGTTACAATATTTGATAATCCACTATTATGCACCCTGCAAATGTTGTTTACCATACTGTTAGATTTTCTGACCAACTTAAAGCGTGCCGATGCTCAGACACATTTCAGGCAAGAATTAGCATTAGCCCTATCCATGGTCTGAGAAAATGGCAGGTTAAGGATGATGTGGATGATTTAATACATTAGTCATATAAGCTTTACAAAGCGTGACAGGCTTGTGGCTTTTTATCCGTCTGTGTTGTTTTGGAGTTTTTTCTGTTCTCTAGTGGCTAAAAATCATTCAATGCTGCTTTAACCTAATTATGCCATAATATCTCCTGCTGACTTAAATGTGGACTCACTAAGCATGTCAGAGCACCAAGTCACATGACTTCTTTTAACGTTAAAGAGCTTTGACCATGACATTTCCATTGTAGCCTCTCATTCACAATACCGACGAAGTAATGAGAGGATCCAAATGTTATGGAACTCAGTGAGGTAAAAACAGCTTGATGGAAAGGAGGGAAAATCTGAATGAGCAGAAATTAAGTGGGATGAAATCAAGAAGTAAGAAGGGCAGCGGAGTGGGGGTAGGGGTGCGTCGATTAAAGGGTGAGAAAAAAGCAGTGAAGATGGGCAAATGAAAGCCACAAAATGAAGGAAGAAAAGGGAGACCAAGATGGCGAAGGGAGAACAAGAGAGGAGGAGGAGGGACGAAAGGATGAAGGGATGGATGATGAAGGGGTGGGGTGTGAGGGTTCAGTGCAGGAGGGTGGTTTTGGGTGACAGGCCTCATTGAATAGACCTCTATTCTCCCCTCTGCTGGCTTCTCTTCTCATGCAAAGCAGGCCTGTTCAGCCTCCCAGCCATCCGTCACACAACAGAAAGACCATGGCAGGCCCTTTACGAGCCTCACACTCGCATAATCCCCCCCCCCACCATCTCTCAACCCCACAATCCAGCACCCAACAGGGGGTGGAGTGGGTAACAGGAGTGTGTGTGTGTGTGTGTGTGTGTGTGTGTGTGTGTGTGTGTGTGTGTGTGTGTGTGTGTGTGTGTGTGTGTGTGTGTGTGTGTGTGTGTGTGTGTGTGTGTGTTGGGCAGTTGGGGGATGGGCACCCGGGGTATCTTCGCCAAAGTGCATTTGGAAGAAGGGCCACCTAGGCTGAGAGCGGGACAAAAAAAAATTCAAAAGCAGAGACGTAACATGTTTTCAGGCTGCATGGACGTCATATTGGGACACCGGGGAGGTTAGGAAGGGTTAACCTGCCTGGGATGTAATGTGTGTGTATGTGTTTGACAGTGGTGGTGCGGGGGGGATACAGGTTAGTGACAGCTGGAGAGAGAGTAGTTTTTATTAGTGTTATTCGTGCTGATGCAGGACGCATATTCATCACTGTGCATGACAATGCTGCATACATACATACAGAGGATGTTTGTAGATGTGCATCTCTGTGGTGTGTGTGTGTGTGTGTGTGTGTGTGTGTGTGTGTGTGTGTGTGTGTGTGTGTGTGTGTGTGTGTGTGTGTGTGTGTGTGTGTGTGTGTGTGTGTGTGTGTGTGTGTGTGTGTGTGTGTAGGACATTAAGCCTGTCCTCCCGACTTCAGTACTGTCTAAAGGTTAGGGCTTGGTTTTAAGGTTAAGGGTAAACTCATGTTTAGGTTGGGGGGAGACACGTTGTGACAGCTAGTGTTCAGCACTAGGGAATGCGTCACATATAATTAAAGACTAATAAAAGACAAATCTGTGTGCCTAATGTCCTGTTGTGCTAAATCCTATAGAGTTGTGCTTTCAAGCTGTGTAAAGATGACACTTAATCGGTGACTTCAGTATTTTTCAATCTGGGCTTTATTTTTGCCTTTTTCGATGTTTAAAAGGCTCTGTTCCTAGTGGAGCTGTGTGTGTTTGGAGTTTTCTGCCCCAACCTGGCATGATAATAAAGCTTAAAGGGGGAGCTTTTTTTTTTTTGCTCATTAAAAACTTTGAGAGAGCAATTGAACTGTGAGACGAATTGCTTTTTACTAATTCGTGATCACATTCACACAAATCCTCACTCCCATTATTTGCAACAATTAGAACTGAGGTACCATAGACTACTGGAAAGGGATATCAAGTGCCCTACAAGATATCTTTGACTGTGTAATTCCCCTAGAGTAAGACCATGTATTTTGGATATATACCTCAAGAATGGTTGAAAATAGATAAATATTTAATGAATATACTGCTGGTGGCTGGTAAAAAGGCCCTTACCAGGAAATGGTTATCACAGGAGAGCCCAACTGTGAATGCATGGATGGAAATTACAATGGACATTTACAAAATGGAGAAGATAACAGCATATGTTAATCCTAAATTGGAACAACTTGCTTCACACTGGGAAAAATGGATAAACTACATAACGCCCCATAGACCTGATTTTATTTTTTCAAGCCACTGATTAGGCCTGTGAGGAAGAAAAGATCACTCCCTACCTGCTCATAGGTTTTGTCTCCTTTTTGTTTTGTTTTTTCTTTTTAAATGTGTGTATCTTTTATTAAAAAAACTGTTCTGACATTTTCGGCATACATGGATATATGGGATACTGTATCTGGACTGTATTGAATTGTTAGTTTGATGCTGAATGTCAATAAAAAGAACTGAGGTACTTCCCAGGAGATTCAGAGTGAAAGTGACCAGAATAACTGGTACAACTGTATGTACTATAATGAAGAAAGGACAGTTCAGTATGTACATTTCAACCTGCAGAATTGTCCAATATGGATGTCATTCCTGAGATCCTAGATTTAACACACATGTACTGACTATTTTAGACAAGTTCTCTCCAGCATACATCTCTCTAATACCCCCCCGCTGTACTGTAACTACCGTTAGGCCTAAGGCTACAAATAAATCATTGAACCACTTAAACAAATTCATGAATTCTGACTCCATCTGGGACTGACATAAAGCAGTCAGACCTGTGACAGAGTGGGTGGCCCTCGCATTCACACCCTGGAGGGCCCCAGCACAACTACAGTCTGAGTACTGTGCAGCTCCACTACTGCAGATTAAGCATTGCTCAAGGGCACTGCAGTGGTGGTAATGAGGGAGATTCATGGGCTGTTCAATTGATATTTATCCTGTCATTTGGGGAATTGAAAAGGTGGCCATCTTAATAGTTATTTAAAAAAAAGACTCCTTAAATATCGAGACCCCATACTGTGTGTCCCTTGGAACGTAAATTGTAATGGTTTTCACTTTAGCAGTCTTCGTTATGTAAAAGGGATGTCAAAAGTCAAAGTCCACTTTATTGTCAAGGTTTCCACATGTGTTATACATACAGACAATTGAATACCGTTTCTGGCAGTCGCACAGGGCAAATATAACAAGGACCTATAACATGTTATGTTATAGGATGTGTTTTAAACACTTTACATAATATACACACAATACATCATTTGAAAAGAGAAATGGGCTAATTGGATGTGCTTATCAGAGAATACACACACATAAGAAGAAAAGTGAAAAATGTGTTCACAGAAATCCCGGATTACTATATAAAATAATGCACAATACGTTTTATTATTTACACCCTGCAGGCACTTTTTCCTGGATCTAATAAAAAACGATGTGTTAACCAGTGACTGATGGCCACCTCAGTGTATATAGAGTACAATATAATAGGGTCACATGATTTTTTTTGATGCAAGATAACTATTGTAATATGATGTGTGGTCCTCTGCCTAACACTGACACACAAACAGCAGATAGCTAAATAAGACAGGCTCTCCCGTGCTGGGCATGATGCGATCCTGACAGTTAACCTGAGTGTGCCGCAGTGATGGACACTGTCTCCATCTAGTAGCGGGACAGTGTATTACACCTCAAACTCAGAGTCCATATGTATTACATATGTATAGATTTTAGGGTTAGGATAACATTTTCGTTATTGTACTATGTACTACGCAAGTGCTGTTGTATCCAATTGTTGGAATCTTTTTAAAATGAAGATAGACATGCAGCATTTTACCCTCTGGTACTCCTAAATGTAACGCTTCATGAGTATTATCTTTATACTGGGAAGTATTCCACTGTTTTATAATAGCACAATGCGGTCACGGTAACCATTAAGAGGCCATGGTGTCACGCCTTTTGTACACCATTCTTTTTCATAAAGGCCCGAAATGACGGCTCTAGTTGTATGACCTTAAACATATGTTTCATTCTGTTTAATTTCCCCGGTTATGTAGAAACGTAACTTCTTAACAGTTAAATAATCAAGCTAGTATTGGTAAATATTTTGTTTGATGGGAATAGTATAAAATAAAACGCGTATAAAATAAATTAATTTTGTATCCCGTATATAACTTAAGCGCCGTTTGTGACGTCAGTTTCTAGCAGCTGTACCAGTGAGGTTACAGGAGGTTTCATGGGATTTCTGGAATGTTCTACTTTATTTATATTTGTAACTAAAAAGGATAAGACAATGATATACAATTAAATGTTTATTGCGGAAAGACAACAACCAGTATTGACATGCTAAAATGTTTTAAATACCAGGATGAAAACTATTGCAACCACTGGTTCGATGCAGCTTATAATGGCAGATCAATAAAGTATACTAGATGAATAAAAGTGCCGCAGCGCCGGAGAACATTTGGCATATTTAACTATGCAGAAAAAACCAACTCCCAACTAAAATATTAAACCTGTGGGTTAACGTTCGTCAGCGCCGGAAGTTGGGACCAAACCTCAGAGCTCTCAGCAGCCAATCAGGGACAGCTTCGCAGCACAAGTGGGCGGGCCTTTAGAACCAGTGCTTCGGCTATCATCCGTGTATATTCATTAAATACTAGCCTTTCCACAAAGGGTTTGGCCATATCAGCTTTCATGCTATTCAACAATGCAGAGGCCAGTTTACACTGATAGAGGAGAAACCTTTATTTTTTTTAAAGACCATTAAAATAAATACTATACAGAATCCAATGTAGAAAACTTGATACCGGCTCGGTCTCAAAAGGTTAACAATTCCGTAAATCCATTTTAAAAAATAGCACTGACTACACACCTCAAAACATGACGGTTCTCCTAGACACCAAACCCCATGATGACAGGCATTTTAATGAGGGCGCTATAAAGAGTAAGGGGGGCTCTATATAATTCATCTGCAGTTTGGTCCTTTCATATCAGCTCAGACGGCAACCCTCTCCAAACATTTTGGCGAGGTAGGTTACAAAAACACTCCGGGAAAAAAAGAAAAAAAAAGTTCAATATTGTGTTAAAAAATAAATTGTAAAAGAACATTAAGTCAAAGATGAATATCGAATGCGCGCGTCAGGGTCGAGAGGCAAAGTCCCCACAGCACTCACCGTTGTATTTGCCTCCAAACGTCTGTTGCCACCAGTCTTCAACTGAATGCTACTTGCACATATGACTACAAGTCGAGCAGTTTGTACAATAGCAATTAAAAATATACATGTGAAACAGCAGTAAAGGATCAAAACGGTAAACCACTCAATCATGTTGGATTTTACTATATAGGTCTTTTTATTGAATATGCCCTGTGTACTCTAGCCCCAAAACCTTTTCTTAACATGATCATGGATGTGATTTAAAAAGCGGTCTTCAGTACACCGAAGGTTGTTTAAATACTGATCTGGTCAAATGCAGCACTTCCCATTCCATTAAGATCATTTTTGTGTTAAGTCCAAACTGAACTGCAGCCGAACTCTCAGCCTAATGTCACCAGCCCGTGCAGACGTGGTGATGCTGCAAGTGCAAATCACAGCCACATTTCACAAAAGCGCCGCCGCCTCCAGCATGTTATCAATTGAGCCAGGTTGCTAATTTGCCAACAGTCAGAACTAAGACTTTTGATCATTTGGGGTTCTAATGTTAATGTGCTTTTGGAAACGCGGTCATGTTTTTGCACTTCTGGGACCCGGTAACACACTGATTTGTTTGATGTTTTAAGTCTTCAGTTTGCAAAAATATATTTTATTCAATGCTTTAAGGTTTATATGGGGAGTTAGCTGCAGAAAGGAATTTAGGTGCCAATAGGAGGTAATGGACTATGGCAAGCAAATGAGGCAGGTCAGTAATTCATCCTTCCATAACCACCAATTCAATTCCTTTTTCCAAAGGTAAAGGAGGAATAATGGCCACATTCATTCTTTAGAATGTAGAGGGTAAAGTCATTGTGGAATTTAGCAAAAGGAAGTTCTCAGAATTCAGATCGTATAAGAAACAAGGTTTGACTGCTAAAATAAAAGTGGAGAGGGGGTGGCAAAGGGCGCTTGGAGTAGTTTAGATAAGGTCGGCCACATTCATGGGCATCTCCTCGACGGTGGTGTTGTAGAATGTCTCAATGTCCCTCAGGGTTCGCTTGTCGTCCTCAGTCACCATGTTGATGGCTACGCCCTTTCTGCCGAAACGACCACCGCGACCAATCCTGAAGAGACATAGGGGAAAAAACATTTTAACTGCAGTGAAGAGCAAGTGGCTGGTTCAACCAGCAAGAGACAAGTGTATTTGAAATATTTTAATGTTATGGCTTGTAACCCAATGTCTTATTTAATACGGCAGTGCTTGTTCCTTCTCACCTGTGGATGTAGTTCTCCCTGTTGGTCGGCAGGTCGTAGTTGATGACTAGGGACACCTGCTGAACATCAATACCTCTGGCCTGAGGAGAAGCATAGTGAACATCAATAACAAGCCATAGACAAAGGCAGTGGACATGACTGG
This sequence comes from Eleginops maclovinus, assembly GCF_036324505.1. Taxonomy (NCBI): domain Eukaryota; kingdom Metazoa; phylum Chordata; class Actinopteri; order Perciformes; family Eleginopidae; genus Eleginops; species Eleginops maclovinus. The sequence continues at coordinate 12,451,685 of NC_086362.1, read as the reverse complement.
TCAAGGTCCAACTTACAGTTAAAAAATAAAATCATATCTTTTGGTAGTGGTTCAAAAAGTCTTGGTGTAAATGAAAAACCACCGTGTGTGTGATAGTGCTCAAGTTTTAGTCAAAATTAAGTGCACAACAAAATTATTGAGATACAATCTAAATATTCAACGACAACTAGTGAGTGTATTCCGCCAATTAGTTGTGAGTCAAGGACTTAAGCCCAGCTACAGTGGAGGGCAGAAAGCTTCTCTACCAAGGAACATTCAGTCCCACTCCATCACTGCAGATGGGAGGAGAGGGAACCCTGGACTGCACACAGAACTCTTCTTTAAAGCAAACCTGAATTGAGTCAAGATAGTCCAACCACCTATTGTACATACCAGCAGGTCAGTGGTGATCAGGACTCGACTGGATCCAGAGCGGAACTCTCTCATGATCAAGTCTCTCTCTTTCTGGTCCATGTCACCGTGCTGAAAGAAATCAGGGGATACAAGTTAGACAGACACTAAAGCGAAGACATGATCCAGCAACATGGCAGTTACAGTGCATGATAATTCCACAAAGGGGAAACAATGAACTTTGTTCACAGGACAACTTGTGATGAAGAAAAGTGTCCAATAGAAGGTAGTCCAAATATAAATTAACATCAAGGATGAGACTGAGTGTATTCCGCCAATTAGTTGTGAGTCAAGGACTTTCACCAAGCTACAGTGGAGGGCAGAAAGATTCTCTACCAAGGAACATTCAGTCCCACTCCATCACTGCAGATGGGAGGAGAGGGAACCCTGGACTGCACACCGGTATAACCAGGTTTTTTGTGGCTATGTGGTTGATCTTACCAGGGCAGACACTGTGAAGTCTCTGGCCTGCATCTTCTCAGTCAGCCAGTCCACTTTCCTCCTTGTGTTGATGAAGATGACCGCTTGTGTGATGGTCAGGGTTTCGTACAAGTCACACAGCGTGTCCAGCTTCCATTCCTGAGGAACAACCGTAAGGTCAGAAACAGCAGCCACAACCAAACTGAAAAGAATAACGATGCTTTGGTGATGGAGACTACTGATTAATATCTGGTTGGAAAAACAGCTCTCTGCACACCAGTTTATCAGCACCATAACCTTCATTCAATTTTACAGAGGCAACTCATCTGCTTAGCATGCTGACTCAAAGTGATAAAGGAAAAAAACTTCTCTTTACCTCTTTCTCCACATTGATGTAGAACTGACGGATACCCTCAAGGGTCAGCTCCTCCTTCTTCACCAGGATTCTGATGGGCTCACGCATGAACTTCTTTGTGACCTCCAAGACATCAGCTGGCATGGTGGCTGACAGTAGGACAACCTGAAAATAGACAAGGAAGCCGGTTAGAGGGTTGAAAACAAAATGCTCAACATCGAAACACTGAAAAACCAAGGGATGTATTCCGCCAATTAGTTGTGAGTCAAGGACATATGCCCAGCTACAGTGGAGGGCAGAAAGCTTCTCTACCAAGGAACATTCAGTCCCACTCCATCACTGCAGATGGGAGGAGAGGGAACCCTGGACAGCACACAGAACTCTTCATTAAAGCAAACCTGACAGTGTCGCTGGTAAAACATTATGGAATAAATGCAAAGCTCTCACCTGTGTGTTGCTTGGCAGTTTCTGGAAAATCTCATAGATCTGGTCCTTGAACCCTCGACTAAGCATCTCATCAGCCTCGTCCAGAACAAACATTTTGATCAACTTGGAAGCTGCAGAATACAAATTAAATAAATAAAACCAGAACATGTCCCCTTCTGCATCATTCTAATTTTTCAGGCCTGATCACAAAAACATGCAGGGCTACAGCTTAATTAGTCACACATTCAAAGACAACCAGAGCTGTATTCAGAAGTGAAGTATGATCACGTCTCTGAATTTCTCCTGTGCCGAGGGCCTAGGCCAGCAAAACGCTAACCTGAGCTACAGCACAGCAGCAAGAAACAGAGTCAGCTGACACGCATGGGTTTCATCATCATACAGCAGGTGTCCTCAAAACTCCACGGGAAGCAATCCATTCTCTCAGATGCATTACATTTAATAATAATAATAACTTAAACTTATATAGCACCTTTCATGGTACCCAAGGTCGCTTTTCAAATAGGGAATATGAATATAACCAATTCATATTCCACCCATTAATCCATTTAAGTTATATGCAGCAAGCCACTGAAGTTGAGTGTCAACATTCAAACATCTCAGTAAAATAAAGACAGATCAGTATCTTAACATAATTATTGCCTGTATGACTTACAGAGATTTTTGCGACTCAACATGTCGAAGACGCGGCCAGGGGTCCCCACCACAATGTGAGGGGCTTCAGCCTGAAGTTTCTGGACTTCACTGCGAATGTTGGTCCCTCCAATACAGGCGTAGCAACTGGCTCCCATGTAGTCGCCCAAGGCCAGAACCACCTTCTGGATCTAAATAAATAAGGGCCAAGAAAGTGTTTTAATAGACAAAACAGACAGTAAATACAATCCAACAACACTGGCATAGGCTTTATGCTGGCTGAGGTCAAACTAGTTTTCCGTTTGCCAATAAGTACATTTGCCATTAAAAAATCTTACGTTGAAACCTGATCCCAAGTATTACAGATTATTTTCCAGATATGGCTATGTTTAGCAACCGTATTTGCAATATTTATCCGGTATACATGATTATGCAAGTTAATCATGCAGTACATAACATGTAATGAATTGCCAGCATTTGGTACTTAAAGCAACACACTGATTCAGTGACTTCAGGAGATATAGAACAAGTGTTATTAGTTGACCTATGCAAGTACACATGTTAACACTAGCAGACTACACTTTTCTGATCGTGGTGGCTGCTGTATTCAGAAGTGAAGTATGATCATGTCTCTGGATCCCTGCTGCATTGAGCACCCAGGCCAACAAAACGCCAACCTGAGTTTCAACACAGCAGGACGAAACAGAGTCAGCTGACACGCATGGGTTTCATCATTATACAGCCAGTGTTCTCATTGTTTGTAGCTGCCACTTTATTAGAATTAAACTTCAATTAGGTTATGTGAGCGCAATACGAATAGACTGACATTTGAGGGTCAAACCATTGCTTATAAAATAGAGGATTCTTTACACGTTCCCCCACTCGAATTATGTGTTGCCGGTTAGCCTTGGATGAACTTTTTAAGGGCAGTCAAAGAACTGCTTGTACACCAGCGTTGTGCATACAAAAAAAGAAGAAGAGGCGTACACATATTTACATAACCATCCAGCTGCACCATTTATAACAACTAAGTGAATACCATAACTAATCATTAGGGTGATTTCATCTCAAACTAATCTTCCTAAAAAAATCTGCCTCCATGGGTATGTTACCTTTAAGTAACCCACTAAAACCTCAGAAGTAAATAAAAACATTATTATAATTATGCTAAAACCATGTTAAGCAGGCTAGTAACTCTTAAGCTAACCTGCTGAGCCAGCTCCCTGGTGGGAGCCAAGACCAGAGCCTGAGTGCCTTTCAGCTCCACATCAATCTGCTGGAGGATGGAGATGGCAAAGGTGGCAGTCTTCCCAGTGCCAGACTGGGCCTGAGCGATCACATCGTAACCTTAAAACAAAAACATAAAGGACATCAAACTACTGCTGTGTAAAAACAGAAAACTAACTTTTAAAATGATTTCAAGATTGTCAGGATGACTGTTTACACATCACTTACCCTTGATACAAGGCATAATGGCTCTCTGCTGGATAGCAGAGGGCTTCTCAAAACCATAGGCATAGATTCCTCTGAGGAGAGCCTCACGCAGATTCATCTCATCAAAACTGTCTGTGATCTCCGTCCAGTTGCTCTGGTAGGGTTAAGACCAACACAATGTTTACAATCAATCATTGAGTTGCATTTACTTGTTTTGCAAAGAAGAATACAGAGTTTTAGTTTTTGCTTACAATTATGTATACTTGATGATCAGTTTCTACCATGCAGCTAGATGGAAGTTTCAGTGTGCTTTACTTGCAGTGGCCTATTAGTGAACTCACCTCAATGACCCCATCGGGCTCCATGCCTTCTGGGCCATTCTCTCTGTGAACATAACACAATTTACTTTGTTAAGCCTTGCAAACTTAAACCGTTCAAAACATTTCAGAACTTTTAACATTAAATTATTTTTATTAAATATTGGGTCAATTCAAACAATTAAGGTGACTCGTCAAAGTTTCATCATTATGTTATAAATGTGGCGGCATATATTTACACATGGCTTGAAAAGAATATTTCCCTTCAAATCCAATTACAGGTCTCCACCCCTTTCCGCCAGCAAATTGCACAATACACACTAACAGTTCGTCAGACGACTGTCTTATTTACCTAAGTGCGACAAATGCTACTTCTGTGCCGATAGATCTGTTTATCTAAAATATTCGGCTAAATACTCGTGCTTGTACGCAAACGCCTTTCTCCAGTCCGCCATTTCTACTGCATTCACTCAAGATGGTCGTTTGTACAGTGGGGCTGAAAAAGTCGGAAGCGACAGGAATGGCGGCCTAGCCACGTATAATAGTCTTATAAGTTGAAAAACACGACATTTTGACTTAACATGAAAATACTACTAATGGTTGTTTTCACATATGGTTCCAACGTAAAATGTGCAAATGGAAAGAATAAAAAGGCCTGGCTGACTGTACCACCAGGCCCGCCATAGCCTCTGCCAACAGGCCCTGAGCCTTTGTGGCATTTTGATAACCAGTATTCATTGAAACCCCTTTGCGGTGCGTGTACCCACAAGAAAACGCATTTGTTCACTAAGCTAGCGGATATCATGCCGTTAGCCAATATGCTAATCGCCTACTGCAGAATTAAGCGGCCTACGATACCGGCATTGTGCACAGCCCCTCGATTACCGATGCGGCGGCCATGTGCGCCCGTCGTACAAACTGAACAAAAATATATTTACATTTGCGGCAACAACGACGAGAGACGTTCAATATGTTAACACAAACCGTCCATTACACAATACCAATGTAAAATGTGTTTAAAATCATGATAGTTGAAACAGAAGCTTCTGGAATATAAATTGGGGCCTAGACCAGGTGCTCTCACGTGCTACACAAGGCGCCGGTTGCCATTTAATTTGCTTCAGAAACGTTCAGGACCAACAGCAGAAGCCATTTTTAGTGCCACAAAATACACGTGAAACCATTTACAGCTTAATATTTATACATATTCAGCGTTAAATGGCGAGTCCTAACTCAAGTCGTCGTATTTAGTTAAATATGAAGAGCTGTGCCGTTAGTCCGAGGCAGGCTATCGTTAGGCCTAGCCGTTAGTCGAGCAAAATGAACCGTACAATGCTACGTTTAACTTCTACATTCCACATAGTCTTCGCTAAGAAAGACTAATACAACTATGTTAACAAATTAATCGAGCTCTAAATCGTAAAATGCCTCCAAAACCATAAAATTGTTTCCTTACCTATTGTCATATTCAGCCGACATTATTCCAAAGAAAGAAACTGCGGCAGAGATGTGTTATATACGTTGACAACACACAAAGGGGCCTTCTCATTGCAACAGATCCCCGTCATTTAGCTATATTCCCGCCCACGGAGACTTTTGATTGGTTCATCTTTACGTCACAAAAGGGTAGGCGGGTTGTAACTTCTTTAGTGGCGCATGATTCTCTCTACGTTAGCAGTCCAGAGGGGCGGTGTTTACAAGTTATGACAAACAATATCGGGGTAATTCAGGCTACTACTCCCGCGCTACGCTGTAGTACAAAGTTAAGATTCCCCATTCCTAAATCATCCATTCGTCAACGCAGACGAAAAGCCGTACCTAGGGGTAGATTTTTTAAATATTTTCATTTCAACCAGATTTCCTTACAAATAAGTGACAAATCTTTTGGCCACTGAAGTATGATGCAAAGGGTGAAACTGTTTGGATGAGTCACAGTGTAGTCATGTCAATCATATTTAACACATAACTCATACTGACTTAAGGAAATATTTTATTGAATATGTCCCTACATAGTTGTTTCTAGTTGTAATTTATGGCATAATGAATGCCAATTCATGTTAGGCATTTATTGTGAATATGACCAGAACTAGGCTTTCAGGAATACTTAGGTCAAACTGTCCATAGTAGCAGTATAGCCAAACTAAAAAAAAATGTAAACATAATCTATGTTCATTGTAGCTTGTTACTGTATAATAGCAAAGCTTGCACTCCAGAATACTGAATAAGAAGTGTGTACTTAAGCAGAGTATTTGAGTAATTGACTTAAATTAATACAATATTTTTTTGAGCCATAGCAATACTACTGGATTCTGATGCCTGTTTATTAACATTAATAAAATGCATAGTCCAATATTTGCCGCATATTTTTATTTTTAGCAACCATAACGCATTGTAGAAGATATATAAAACGTTCAACTCTGTTGCATCATCTCCTGTTCGGAAAAACAAAAGAAAAGAAAAACAGACAAACCGCTATCAACAACATTTTTCTTTCATTATAAAAAGAAGAGGAGGGTGCTGTAACTCCATTGTGAACATACTGGATCTGTTGTGTCGTTGTTGTGGTCCTCACCAAAATGGCTGTCAAACTTTCAAAGAAATAATAACCAGAGGATCTGTTCTGTACTTGAAAAATAACATATTAGTAGTCCTCCTTTTTAACACCATTTGTTTAAAGCAATAAGCATATCAACACGTTTACTGACAAATAAAACACAAAAAGATAAATGCAATGTAAAGACGACCCTTTCTCAGGGCCAATATGTCGTTCTGGCTTGTATGGGCAACGATGCGGATCCAGTCTTCCACATTAAGGATGTTTTATTTAGGGTTGAGTGATGGAGGCAGGGCAAGTTTCCAGCACATGGGTTAAATTGTGGGCTGTTCCATGGATGTCAATTCTGATTTCCCTAAAAAAAATGCACTAGAATGGCTCTTCATACACTGTTTTCGGACGTCAATATGGCAGCATCAGTTAGGAAGTTCCATTGTCACGGCGCAAAACAAATGCTATGTGCCGACTAAATGGATAGAATCGTCAACATGCCGTCGGCTGTAGAGTGTGTTTCAAGTTGGGTGTCAATGATTTGAACACAACATACTGTATGGAAGGCATGTACATCCACAATTACTAATTAACCACAAGCTTACACAGACTGGTTCAATTCATTCTGCCCTCCACCCGAAAGTGAAAGTAGTAGTCAGGTTGGACTTCAACCGTTTATATCTGGACTGTATGCTTTTGAAATCTTCTTAATAAAACAACGATGGTCTATGACGGGATGGAAGATTAGCACATTCCCAAAACGGAAGATAGTCTTGGCCTCTGGCAACCACAAAGGAATAACCATGACATGGAAATTAAAACATGTATCAAAGGGTGGGGAGAGAGGGAAGCAAAGAGAGAGAAAAAGTGAAACAATGACATCACCTACAATAGAAGAAAGAAGTAATTTCTCTGGATGTTGGCTGAGAAAAAAAGTTTTTGTTCTCTTTTCCAGTCAATCACTTGCTCCCCTTGCCCTCGGTCTTGTTGTATCACTGTCCCTCCATTTTTTTAAAGGAGCAGGTGGAGATGGCGGGCGGGCGGGGGGTTTGGGGGTGGCGGGTCACAGGGTGAGCTTGCAGTGACAGAGTTCTTTGTACATTTGCCTCCTCAGCCGCGGCATATCCAGCTGGCCGAAGCTGAACGGCTGCCCTAGTGCCAGACACTTGCAGTACTGTAGGACGGTGAGGGGGGGGGGGGGACATTAGGAGAAATACAACAAAGTTATTAGCTTGTAGCAACGACACAAGTAAGTAGTCTTAAAACACGGCCCGTGCTATTTCCCCAATGCATTGTGGGTGTGATTTATTTTAGTCTTAACAGTATCAGCACTCGTATCACGTCAAAGCGTTGATTGTCTTATGCAGTTATAAACAAGTTTCTCTGCAAAATGAAACTCCTACATTTCAACGCAGAATACAAGGAAACATGATGTAATAAGAGATCAACAGAAGAAAATAATTAAAGGACACCACGTACAAATAATATACACATTAATAGAGGTTCTATGCAGACAGTGGGTAGATTCAATGCCTGTGTTTGCCTTGTGTATCTACGTGTGTACAAAGTGTGTTAGGGGTGCAGGGGCTTATATTTGCATATCTAATCTACCAAAATGTTGATTCTTAGAGTGTTTACAAATGCTTAAAGTATAAACATAGATACAACCTCTTTTAGTTCTGTCAAAGTGCAGCAAATTGATGCATCTACCTTAGGGTAATCCAAATTCCCACCCTAAGGCCCTTTGTGGCACTCCTACTGATTTAAATATCTTTCCTCCAAAAATTTCCAGCTTGTTTAATTCAAGCTCACTTTGCATTTTGTCCAGGAAGCATTAGCAGGATACGTAAACAATATCTTGTTTTTATCCATTTCATTTGGTTACAGGTTGTGTAAACCTACTTAGCAGTAAACCTGTTTCTGATTAGCTGGAACTAATGTGTTTTCATCTAAGGCAAAAACCAAATTTCAAAAACAGAATGAAGTGTATTTAAAGATCTGCAAAAAATAATTTGCCTCATTATGACACTGCAAATTAAATCCTTATACTAGCCTACAATTGTAATCTATGTGATTTGTCTATGGTATTTCTACATTATGTTAACTAATCACAGTACAAAATAAGTTTGGACAGCCCTGCTATGGGGGGGAATGGTGTGAGCTTTACCCAGCATAGTCTCACATTTTCCTGCACACGGACAAGAGAGACTCACCTGTAGCACAAAAGCACCGCAGTCGCTGTCGTTGTTTTGACGACCGACATTCTGCAACAGACAATCCACAACACATGAGACAATAGACCAAGTACACGACAAAGCCATAGTGATGCGTGAGTGGCCGGCAGCATAGAGAGAGCTCTGTGAACCGTGTCAAAAAGAGAAGAATCCTCACTAATAAACAGAGCATCTCACCATTTTGAAAAAGCCTTTCCATCCCGTCAAAAAGTCTTGTTGGTCTTTTTTGATGGCCTCCGCTTGCAGATACTTAAAAATGTGCTGTAAACAAAAAAGAAAAAGATTTGATGAGATAAACACGAGTCACAGACACCAATATTTATTTACAGACTTCAACATGAGAGCCCGCTATGAACAGAATTGATGAAAGTAAGAATAAATGATAAAATGGCAAACATTTTCATTAAAGGATGCACTGACTGAGGGTCTCTAATAAAAATAACCCACTAACATGACGGTTGCTGTTGCTGTGTGTTCCTACCTTTGGGCAGCGTCTGTTGAGAGTCCGCTGGGAGTCAAAGTAAGTGATGGCTCGGCGAGGAATGTCCACACTGACCAGAGACCAGTGGACCTCCAGGTGGATGGGGATCAGCAGCAGGTCCTTCTGGAAGATGTCAACCTGACGGAGAGGAGAGGAGAGGAGGGAGACATAGTGACAGACTGATAAATACTATTGTGAATGAAATGAATCCACAATGTGAAACGTTTGAACAGAGCTGGTGAACCACAGAGAATACTGAGGCAGTTCAATAAGTGTGTTGTAGTTTCTGGGTGTCCTTTGCGTCTGTGTTGCTGTGTGTTTGTGCTACTGATAGCATTTATAAGCTCTACTTAAGTTGATCATGTTAAACCTCATGATCACGGCAGTTACTTTGTACTTTTAGTCACAAATAACTCTCCTTCTCTTAGCAACTCTCAGAAATTCCCGCTCCTTTTGGCTTTGCTAACGGTAGCCACTGTAGCTTGATAGCTAGCGATAGCTTTCCTCCCTCCCTCTGGTGCTCTCTCCTCTTCGGTTTATTCCATGCCTCTTTTACTGGTAACGTTACAGGTGTTACATGTAGTGTAGTTGCTAGGTTGGAGGGAGGATTTGTAGCAATAGAAGGGTGGCTCCACACCTTAGAAAGTCCGTTTAGCTATGTTTAATAACAGTGAAAGGTAGCTTCAGTGCTGGTCTGATAAGGCGCAACTTAGTGTGCTAAATGGCATATGTGTGTGTGTGTGTGAGAGACTATTCATAAGGACAAGAATTAATAAGGAATCAAACTAGTATTGATCAAATCTAAATTCTTAAAGTCGGCCCCAAAAATACCCAAGGAAATATTTTTATTTGTCTACAAATCAAAAAAGTTGTCTATCACAAAATTTCCAAGTCTCTCCTACTACCAATATCTAACAGCTATTTTTTATAAAAGCTTTTATTTTTCGTACTTAACCAGCTCTGGTATTTGTCCCGTAGGTCTTTATAAACATTTTCCTGTTGTGTTTGTTTCATTCTTTCACTTCTGTGTACATTAAGTGCTATGTAAATAAAGTTGGTTTGAGTAAGAAAAATTGTCAAGCACAACTTTAACTTTAAGAGAATGCAGAAGAGGGCGAGTTCTGACACACACTTACATTTTTCGTCCACCGTTTGACTCCATCGTATCCTTTTGTCCTTAGCTTGTCATAAAAGAAGCTGTTGAAAAAGTGAACCTGAGGGGGAAACCAGAGGAAAGAGAGAATTAGATTGTTTTGGGTTTTCTTTGCACAATAAAGTCTTCTCATGAATTCCGTTATCGCATGAGATATTTATTTAGTTTCCTTACCTTGTCTGGGACAGAGTCCATGACCAGGTCTCCGTACATGTTCATGACCTGATCAACAAAAGAAGATGCAATTTAGATGTTTCCAAACTGTCTAAAATAACATCTCAAAGTGATCCCAAAATGGCCAAAAAGAGAGTCGACTATTTCCTGCAATACCAAGTCAAATATGTTAGGAGTGTGTGTTGTGTTACCTGGTCGTTGAGCCAGTTCTGTCCGTACAGCGTGCCAAGGTCATCCATGGTGAGAACGTGGCGTCTGTAGTTGACTCTGAATGTTTTAGCCAGGGCGGATCCCGACGAGCGCTGGAAGGATTGTATTAGGTGTTGGACCACGGCTTTCCTGCAGAAGGAAATCACAAACAGAGAAGCATATTCAAAACGTTTTTTACTTAATTCATTTACCTACTGTACAGACTGTCAAATCACGTGTTTATCAACCTCTGGATGCGCTGAAAATTTTCATAAATTATCGAGGGATGATGAGTTTTTGTAGGCCGAAACGAAAGTTAGCATTGCATGGATTTTTGAATATTGCATAAAGTAAACTCTTTTATGATGCTTGCACATTTTGTTCAGCAGGATAAACTCCAAATATTAAGCCTATTTTTTTAATCATTAAGTGTAAATAAAATCGACCAGAAGTAAAAAGCTAACGTTAAGCTAAACGTGGATGTGTGTGTTCAGTGTGATGACGATTAGAAGTCTCATTTAGGCAGTTTCCGACCGCCAGCTTCAGGAGTATTTACTGACATATTTCATGTCGTAGAAAAAAACATGAACATTTTGTAAGCTAACCAAATACCTTATGTCGGGCATCTAACCAAAAACCAATAAAAATCTGTTGACTACCAGACAAGGTAGCCGGTAGTGCTAAAACGTTGATTTCCGTATTTTTTATTTTATTTATTTATTTTTTTGTTATCATCCGCACAATTCCACTGTCTTCCAACCCTATATCAGAAGAAGTGTGTGTCTGACCTGTGTGGCTGAGAGAAGCTCTGGCTGAAGATGTCCTGAAGCTTCTCCACGATGTCATCCACATGGATGGGGATCAAACTGCCGTACTGCTGTAGAGACTCTTCAAGGATCCCTTGACAGAAGAGAGGAAGAAGCTGTTAGAAGCACAACTTTATCGTCATAGCGAGCCAGAAATACTTAACCGTTCAAGAAGCCAAACTCTGTCATTTGTACGTGTAGAGAAGCTGTTTTAAATGATCCGTACCTGTAACACAACTCATGTGTTCCTCAGTCAGGGCCAGCTCCACAGGTTTGGCCTCCTCTTCCCGCCTCCCTCTGTCCTCCTGCTTGTCTGGAGAGCAGCCATTCATCTGTTTATCTGACAGAGAAAAGGAAAGAAATGAATGATCCCGTGAAGAGAAAATGTTTTGTATTGTCGTGGCCCTGTTCATTTGATACATTAAGAGCAGAAATTAAACCGTGGGAAAAAGAAGGGGGGAAAAAATCATTGGGCGCAGTAAAAAATGTCAAGAATCTGCCGGTTTTGCTGCGCTTTCCCACAGCGGACAGAAATGCTACTAAAGTGCTTCATTGTAATGATAGCAGGTAAAGAAATAAACCAACTCAAGTCTCTTGTCATAATAAATATAAATGTGGATTTACCTGCCACTTGGTATAGTCCCCCCCAAAAATATGCTCCTGTTCAGAGGATTATAAAGCTAAACTACACTGTCAAGCTGTTTTAAAAATCTAAATATGTTGTGAGCCCTTTTAAAGATGTTCAGCAGCAACCTAATGGCCAGCTCAAGGTCAGAAAGGGAAGATAACAGATATTGTTGCACGGTTCCTGCCAGGGTATTGCAAGTAGACTCTCCAGATTTTTGTGACAGACCACTCTTACCAGTTTAGCTCAACACTCAAACCACATAAAGAGAAACTTGGCTTCTGACCCTGACAACTTTTCTGGTGGAAACCATGTTTGTTTTGGTCATTATGTGTGCATAAACCCTCCAGTTGTGCTCGTTTCTCCCCCTTACATTGGTGTTCCCAGTCAAATTTGACCAGTCTGTTTTAATGTCCCTTAAATCCATTAAAAACCAACACAATTTTTTTAGTCCGAGACAATTCAACAATGTTATATTTGACGTGACAGGAGGGTTGAGAAAAACGTTAGCATTAAAACATAGTTATTCGTGTCAGAAGTAAACGGTCAGTACCTCTGTCAGAGTCTGTGAACATCTCATCGTTGCTGTCCTCTCTGTCTGAGTACGGTGACTGCTGGTACCTTTTTGTCCTCCTCTGCTTGCCGTACAGGTTGTGTGCTCCCTGCCTGTAGCGGTGCCCCTGGGAGCAGACCCACTGCGCCCGCTGACGCCAGCTCTTCCAGTGCCTGGTGAGCCTGAACCCGAGGCCTCGATGGGTTCGCAAACGCTGCCAGCGCCGGAGCCGGAGTCTCCTCAGAACCCGGTACCTGCCGAGGAGGGGCCGGAACACGTCCCCACCCTCAGCCTGGAAGGCAGCATCCTCCCCGGTGACATCTCCACCTTCTCCTGCCTTCTGTTGTGGTCCATGGTGGTGCAGGTGTGAGTGAGGGAGCTCGCTGGACTGGGAGGGAAAGTCTGGGATCTCCCACTCCAACGGTGCCTGGTCTCCTTCATCATAGGCTTCTTCTCCTTCTTCTTCTTCTTCTTCTTCCTCCTCCTCCTCCTCCTCCTCTTCTTCTTCTTCCTCCTCCTCCTCCTCCTCTTCCTCCTCCTCCTCCTCTTCCTCCTCGTTGTTATCCCAACACTTGCCCTCAAACTCTACCTCGTCCTCGCCATCCAGATCTTCCTCTTCGTCCCCCATTGCCTTGAACCTAACAATGCCATCCTCGTCTTCTACATACTCGCCCGTCCACACCTTCTCTTTCTGCCCCAGTCGGAGGTGCATGGGGCTGGGTACGCTGTGGCCCGACACTGGGACGATGAAGTGTCCTCCAGGAATCCCACCTGGACACAAACATGGCCTAACATCAGCACACAGACTCCACAGATTGAGAGGGTAAAGATATAATATGCAAGCAGCACATTTTAACTGACATTTTTTTATCTTTAGTGCAAAAGGAACATAACAATTTCAAGATAAATGACATATATTAAATAAAGACGTCCAGCTATACACTAACAATATTACATCAATGCAGAGCTATCAGATTAAGAAGATAGTAGGATTTAACTCGACTCAAGACTGTCAATGGCATTTAACTGAAAGGTTATGTAAAAAAAAAGAAACAGCAATGCTCAAATAATAATCCCATTCCCTAGACATGTTCATCATATTTTCTTTACAAAATGTGTTATGTGCTTGTTATTATCAATTTAGAAAAAGTAATTGCATATTGTGATATCTGATTAGGACTGCACAGTTACGAAAACAATATCGCGATTTTATTGACTTATAAATTCCAATAGAATTTGAGATGATTAAAATGATGAACATTATTATAAAACAAATATTCATATTCATTTTTAACAGGATCTGTACAAAATTGGGATTTAATGTTTTAGTGTGTGTGTAGAATACCATTTGTAGGTGTGTACTTCTCTGCAGCATCACAGTATTATTTATTTATGACTTTTTTACAGTTACAATTACAAATATTTTGCCTCAATTGCACTAGTCCATATTGCCAGTCCGATCAAACTTGAGATGAAACGTGCACCACTCAGCTCGAAATAGGATGTAATCAAGATAAAGTTTCATTAAAGGACAATATGTTATTATAATGAATTATCACCCAGCTAACAGGAATGTAAACATTAACTATTGATGAAGGGCCCACCTCCTCCAGTGTCGTCCTGCCCCACAGCGGTCAGACCCAGGTCCCCCTGCCAGCGGTTCTGGGCCAGGCTACCACCACTGTCTCGCATTATCCACGGACAACCCACAACCTGCGCCAGCTCGTCACCTGCAGACCAGAAACACAGTTTATCATCAAGTTTTATAATTAAAAGCACCACTTGATTAAAGAGGAAACGTCTTTTAAAATCTGCTGCCTTAGGAGAACATGTGAAGCCTAATAATTGACCGGTTATCCAGCAGTAGACAACATATTCACATGTAGATTATAATGTGAAAAATGGCTAAAATCAGCCTGGAAGGAAAGCATTAGCCCCTGCCTCGGAAAGGAGAGTTCACAATGGCCCAGATGTGAATAGAAAAAAAGAGACGCTACACAGTGTTTGGAAACTGTTACAAGTGGACAGAAAAACAAAATGTGAGATAAATAAATATTGCAATGGGCCAATCGCCATAACGAGTACTTTTACTTTTGGTACTTTAACTATATTTTGATGCCAATACTTTTCTACCTTTGCTTGAGTAACATTTTGAATGCAGGACTTTTACTGTCACAGAGTATTCATACACTCTGGTACTTCTACTTTTACTCAAGTACAAGACCAGAGTACTTCTTCCACCTCTGCACCATGTATGCTCTATAATGACAGGGCTGCTATTGGAACAGCTAGAGGGAAATTGCAACACTTTACCAAGAAATGTAGGCAATAAGAATGACCTATGACCTCCCAGCGGAACATCGATAATGTGCACAAACATAGTGCAGATTTAATTATAATTAAGGCCAATTGTTCTTGTTGACATAGGTCAAGCATTAAGCATGCAACACTTGGTTAATCTTATACACATTTCATCTCGAATGTATAGGACCGTTACAGGCAGAGAGCAGTTCACCGGGACTGTCCTCACCATGTGCACCTGGTCGGAAAGCGGATATGTAATTTAGCCTGCTATCCACACTGGGTACGAGAATAACTAAGCAAATGGGTGAATAAGCTTTTATAAAAGTGCAGTCTTTTCCGCATGGGATATACTTTTTTAAAAGCTGCTCTATGAGGGGTACAATTCTTTCCGGTGCAGGAAATAGTCACTACCCAGGCTAGCTTGTTCGCATTTAGCGCTAGCAGCATCACCGTCACAGTTTCGGCACTTAAAACAGAAATAAAAACCCCATTAACTGCTAACTGTGTTTTGTGTGTGACTATAACTACCCGAAGCCCCCGCAACACCATTTATAACCACCTGGAGTACCATAGCTCTCCAATAATCCGTTGTCTATGCTAGCTAGCATGTTAGCTGGTTAGCTATGTTGTCGTTAGCTAGCTAGTAGGGAGCTGCCATGTTAGCAACAACAAAATAAAACGCCCGGCTTTAATGTAGTGCTTACACAGCTAGGAGTTCATATCATATGCTTACCGTTAGACTGCAGATTTATATGAATGTGTGTCCAGCTGCTTTCGACTGAATGTTGGGCGTGATTAATTTAGTCAGGGTATCGAACCAAAACAAATGCTAATTGATGTTAAACCTCATTCAATGAAGTCAGGTGTGCAGCAGCCAGATGTCACCTCCTTGCGAACTTTGATATCTTTTAGGTCTTCCGGTTCAGCAAAAAATGAGTTACTAAACACTAATTATAGATTGCAGTCAATAATGTGTATAAAATCGACAGGAAAATCTATAAGAACTGAAAAAGAACGAGATGCGCTGAGCCGGATCACTGCAGATTTTTCGCTCTCATGTCTACAACAAGTCCGTCGCGCAGCAATGGCGTCATAGAGAGTATCATTTGTAAGGATAAGGGTTTTGGTAATCTAAGTTGAACACACCTGTATTTTTAATAACACAATAAATACACTTTTATTTGCTTAAGTTGTATATTTGGAGTTTATAAAAGTGATATGTTTTACCCTATGGTTTTACCACAACATCAAATGTGATGCAAAATTCATTTACATACAAAGAGACTAAATGTTAAGTAGGTTGGCAGGTTTTGTTCCCTTAATCTTAAAAGATCTAAACAAAAATGTGTTCTTTGATAATTATTACAGCTTTGAGCTCAAATTATAAATTGTACACCTTGTTATATGGCCGTAGATTAAATATGTGTTTGATTTGCATCATCTCTTTAAAAATAATCTGTTTCTGATAAAGTTTGACTAGTTTTAGATTAAATGTAACACTCATTTCTACGAGACTCTTGTTAAGTGATAGTTTTGGTCAACACTTAAAAGTCATAATAATAAATCTATATTTAAAAAAACTAGAAATAACAATGAGATGAAGTATTATTCATATCAAACTATGATCAGTTCACTGTATATTCTGAAGTGTATTAACTGATGTACCAAAAGGTGGCAGCATAATCATTATGACATTGAACAAAGGCCAGAATTTCTGAAGTTGCTCACCCAGGGTAGAATAATTCATCAAACCGACAGTGTGCGCAGTTTGACTTGATGATAATTGGACAATAATATGTGACAGAAAAAAGCTGCTTAAAAGTGAAGGACAGTGTGTAAAATAGAAATGAACATCTCTGCGTAACACATACTATACACATTTTAACTTTTGATAGGCAGTGTCCAAGGACCTTTAATCAGTGCCGGCGCTAAGGGGGGGCATTCGAGGGCCCCGCCCCCCCGCCAATGACCCAATGCCCCTCCAGTAGATCTGCTCTGGCGCCGACTCTGCCTTTAATGTGCTCGATCTGCATGCTGCCACCTGGATCCACAGTTACGCTGACGACATGCAGTTGACTGTGAGGCCATACAACCTAAATACTCTGACTTTGTGTACACCATTACTGATTTGATGAATTATAACTGTCCAAAAGTCATTTAGGATGGGATGGAGAGCATACGAGTTTGACTAAAACATAAAGGGACGTTATCCTTACAAAGGAGTTCATCTGGCCTGCTAGACCCGACCACAGGTAAGACATCTTTAGTCACTTTAGATTCTGATCTCTATTTTAAAGCTCATTTTAGTTTAACTAAATGTTCTTATTGCACTCTGTGTGCCTTTATTTTGTGTCATCTTGGCTATTGTAATGCTCTTTATAGTCCTCTCTATGACCTCTGTTTACTACTGCGATAATAGAACTATGTAATTTGGTATTGATTTTAAGAAAATCAGAGATAGCATTAAATTAGTACATATGATATTAATAAATTCCAACTACTACTCACACTGTCAGCTAAACATGCAGCAGGCAACAGGCAAAGGACAAATGGAGAGTAGGTATTCATTACATTGTTTTTTATTCTATGAAACGTTATGGGTGATACAAAGCAACCAAAAGAAAAAGCAAAAACACAAGTTGGTTATATAATATACCAATGCAGGATCATAATTCATGCATTTGGGGGTAAAATGCTTTTAAATCCTTACAGATCTACAAATTAACATCCAAATCATGATCACTTTGTAACATGCATTTTAAAGCAACAGAAGGCGCAGAAACTTTAAAGTCTGATGAGCGGGCGGGGGGTTTAAAAGGTCTTTTCGTCCAAACTTTTCATGACCTTCATGACCCAGGGAAGCTTCGGAT
This sequence comes from Eleginops maclovinus, assembly GCF_036324505.1. Lineage (NCBI taxonomy): Eukaryota > Metazoa > Chordata > Actinopteri > Perciformes > Eleginopidae > Eleginops > Eleginops maclovinus. The sequence goes on along the minus strand of NC_086362.1, from coordinate 12,433,758 downwards.
CCACACAGATGTTACGAGACTTTTGCGTGATCAGACTGAAATAAATAAGTAAAAGCAGGAAGGAAAGGAAATACAAAAACAGATTAAAACCAAATACAAAATAGGAAATGGGGACTTATTATCTGACACTGTATTTATTGAGAAAAAAGACATTTGTGATTGTGCTTATTCAGGTCATTTTATTATACAAATATAAGGATTAAGTTAACTTACATGACTGCAGTCTTTGAGCATCTGTAGTCGGTCAAGTAATACGAGCGGATATACTTTTTGTGCACATTTCTTGGGTAGAGTTCGAAGCAACAGTCGTCAGGACCGATTCCATCTGGAGAAAAAAAAAGTATAATGAGTTGAGATGTATCACAGAATATGTTTTAAAGAATAGACTCTTATGTTATCTTACTGTGGCAGAACACTGAGGCGAGCAGTGCGTGTCCCAGGATGCAGAGCAGAAGGATGTGACTGGTCCTCATGGTGACTTCTGGAGGTTTCTCTTGATTCGATGATGAAGATGGTTATCACAACCGCTGCTCGTCTGCAGTAAAGGGCTTCTAACAAAGAGGTGGTGGGGTGTTGCGTTTATTAAGATCAAAAAAATATTTAAAAAAAAGGTTGCTGGTGTAAAGGAAGGAGGACACTGTGGTTTTAAGGCGACTCATTGCAAAAAAGTTTCCACTGTGTTTTTCAAAGGTTGAGGTAGATTACAGGAAATGCATGTGGTGAGCTCGGAGATGTCACTCAAAGTAAAGACATGATATACAGCAAAACCAAATGCTACAATATCACTCCAGCCTTTACAACTCTAAAGCCATGATAAAAATCAAAGGAAACACGTTTCTAGATAAGGACATGTTGGTGTTTTTTTACATTTCAGGGTGTTTTAACAAAGTGTCCTATGGTTTTAGGCTAAATATCGCAAAATGCTTTACATTTCTCAATTTAAAAGCTGCTTTAAGTCATGAAAATTCAATTTTTATGTGAAAGTAAATGTAAAAGAAATCAATCAATAAATCAATAAATCAATAAAGCCTGTAAGTATCTAGGCAAAAAAAATGCAACTAAAAAAAATAACAACAGGAAGTGCAAACTGATATTAAAATGTCCTACAAGGTTAAAACTGATGTACGCTTAGGTGTGTTTTGAACGTCTCAGTTGAAGAGCCTACATGAAATATAATGATAATGTAATGGGAAAAGTCTTGACTCCATTTTCTCATAATTATTTGTTCGGCTGCCTTTTGGAGTTGACTGAAGACCCGATTTGAAATGTGGGTGAGTCAAATGAAGTAGGTCAAGGGTAAAAATAAAACACGCTGTAGTGCTTCTGGTTGAATATGTACAGCTTTTTATTTTCAATAAAACCATTTATATACAGTTCAAGTGAGACAAAGTTGCATGGTCACCCTCAGCTGTCTCCATGTGAGTCTGTCACTCCTACAGTACCACAGGTCTCTTGAGGGGGGGGGGGGGGGGGGAGGAGAGAGCAAAACAAACAAAAAATGATAGCATATTACACTTTATATTCAAATTAGTTTGATTGAATGTTGCTTCATTGTGGATCACATAGTGATGTTTTCTGATAGGAGGGTAGTGTTGGTGCGAATGTCACTTAACACAAACACATAAACACACACACACACACACACGCACTTGCATTGTCATGACTTGAGCTCAAAAAAAGGATCAAAACAAACAACCCGTTTAAACCTGCGATTGATGACAAAGTGGTGATGCGAGGCACAACTCAAAGGCTTACATGTATGTGCAAAAAGCTTTATTGCAGTCCTGCGGTGTGTCACAACACTGGGGGGAGTAGAGGGGGGAGTGCGGGGGGGGGGGGGGGGGGGGGAGTGCATCGAGAAGCGTGATCAGAAAGTGTGCTGCATGGTGCTTAGCTAACGCAGACACCGAAACACAGACAAGCGCAACATGATGATTTACAAAGGAAAGGCGCTTCCTGTTTTTAAACCCATTTTAGAACCCTGCTTCAGCTGCAGTCCAGGCATTTAATAAAGTACATTTAAGCTCAAATAAATCATCATTAGTACAGGAAACAAAAGGGAGTAACAAGAGTTTCTTACGAAGAAATGGGAGCAGTTTCTGTGCAAAAGGGGCAAAAAGATATTTATCATCCTGTCCGGGATTATAAGGAAGATGGTCCTTCATTTATTAAGCTCAAGAAATCACGAACCGTCCACAAATAAACTGATTTCAAATCTGAATAGACAGAAAAGCAATCTGAATTTCACGTAAATTTTTATCTCATTACTCCTCAAACCAATGCTGGTAATAAAAACTCAACCACCAGTGACACATTTACCACGTTGTGAACGCAGCCACTCGGGGCCTGAACACAGCGCCATAGGAGAACAGCGGCCACACAGCTCCACAGGTGTTTACTGACGACCACATATGTTTAGAACCGGAAATTTGAGTCCAAACAACACGTTAGAAATGAAAAAAAGACACTTGCAACCTTTTATCATGTCTAGTCAACTCTATGAAAGGCTTTCTTGTCTTAAAGACGGAGATAACTGAATGAAAGTATCGCCATAAACCATCAATACTTGACAGAAGCCGAGCAGTTGCTACAGATGTCAAGCTGCCATGCCAAGGCCCTCAGATTACAGCGGCTACAGCATGTATTTGCTAGAATGAGGACTTTCTATCTCTTTAGGGCTGTAACTACTTTAATTGTTTAAATAGAGTGTGTGCTTGAGGGGGGGGGGGGGGCTCAGGAAAAACCCTTCATTTGACTGGAACAAGTCCTGTTTTGATAAATATGAATAAATACAATTCACACCCACACCAAGACATCAGGAATCAGAACACTAGCAAGCTGGAATGTACCTCAAACATCAGGAAAGGTCCAGTGTGACACTGACTGTTTGTTGTCGTGTGTTTTACAGCAGCATCATTTACTCCAGTTTCATCGACATAAATAATCTGTAAAATTCATTTTACAGGCAGCTCACAGCCTCTTTTTCTAGAGGTTTAAAACAAATGTAACAAAGCGGTGCTCTCGCAGACACCAATCTGTCTCCAGCGTGAAGGTGACGAGCATTTCATAGATTTTAACTCGTGACAGAGTTGACTTCATGGAATGGTTCTTGAAAACACACAAATTAAAAAACACACAGAGGATAAAATCAAAGTGAAGGACTGACAGAATATATGAGAAAAATAAGGTGCAGGAACAAAGAGATATCGCTGACTCAGGAGATGTTACCATATCTTTCCAGAGTTTTTGTTTGTGCTAAAAAGCCACATTTAGACAAAAGAGGAGTGGAAGTGTAGCTTCAAGGATTGTTGACAGCATTCAAATTTGAGTGGAGGATTAAAGTTCCTCTGAATTAGCCTGGTGTGTGTGGGGGAGTGTGATACATTATTCAGCCTCTACCAGCTACAGTTTCCCGCCTCCTCCTGGACCTCTGAGGGGAGGAGGGGTGCTGGGAGATAAATAAGGCCTCGTGTTCCTTCTCACTCCCCCTCCAGGGTGCTGGTTCCCGTTAGAGCAGTGAGGGAAGAGGTTTATCTCGGCGGCTACCACCAGACATGTTCTGCTGAGGTCAAAGGTCTTGCTCAGGCCCGTACTGCCAGCTGAGAGTCCACCGTTTCACTGCGAGCTGCAGGGGACCTGGTTCTCCTCTGATCTCAGCTCAGCGCTTCAGCACCGGGCTGCACCGCTCCGGATCGTTCTGTAGCGCATGCAGGACCTGAGAGACAGACAGAAACAGTTAGAGATGCACCAATCCAGCGGCTAGGACGGATGATTAATCAGTCTCATTATACTTGTAGGTCAGATATTCATAAATCAGTATCTCTGGAAAAAGTATTAACTCAAGCTGAGTGCCGTGTAGAAATTCAAATAGATTTGGCCCTTGATATCTTTATCACAATATTTTAGGGTTGATTGACATCCTTAGAAAATATCTTCACAATGTGGATTTGATGAATGATCATCTTTAAAGTGGATAGAAGGACTAAGCGGGTAAAAGCAGAACAGTCTGGTACATTCAGAAGACTTCATTTATCATGGGGAAAATTGGGTTTTATTTTTGAGTCAAATAAATTAAAAGATAAATAAATAACAACATTATGCTATAATAACAAACGTTTAAAAAACAATGTCCAAAAAAAGATTAAATGACCTGCATAAGAATAAGCAAAACTTAAAATAAAATATAGTAAACATATTTATATAAAATAAAGCAGTTTAAGTAAAGATGTGACTATACTGCTACAAGATATAATGTATATAGAGCAGTGTTTATTGTTTGGTAACATATTAATGCTACGTTTCACTCTGTTATGCAACCTTAAACCAGAAATATCTACACTCCCGATACCACTCTCTAAGAGGCCTTAAATCACAGTCCTGATATAATATCAATAAATATGGTCCAGCCCTCGTATCAACCTAACAATGCCATTTCTCTGACATCCTACCTGCGCCCACTTCCTGTTGCGGCTGGTCATGTGGATAGCGGCGATGTGCTGGAAGAGCTGATCTGCGGGGATGAGGTCAGGGAGGCGGGTGAGGAACTGAGCCATGTGTATGAAGTCCATGGGGGTGAGGACGTCCTGGTAGAGGCGCAGCAGGCCCAGCCCCGTGCGGAACAGGAACTCCTCGTTGTCTCTGCAGAACACGTCCCACACCCGACACGCCAGGTCCAGCGGCAGGGACTTACTGTACAGCGTGAAGATCCTGCAGGGAGGGAGACGGATTCAATTTCAGCAGATAAAAACAAGGAAGAGCACGTGCAATGCAGGAAGCAAAACTCACCAGTCGATTAAATAAATATCAGGGGTCAAGTTGTTTTTCTGGAAATGTGCAAAGAGCTTTGGTAGGTTTTCTTCAAAGAACACTTCAAAAGCTGCAAAGTAAGTCAACATCTGCAGAGAGAGGAGAAGGTGGTCTTACAGAGGGACAACACACAAACCACATGAGTGCTCAACAACACGAGTCATGTAGAGGAGGTAGACCAGTGATTTCTGCGGTGTGGGGTGGCTTACATTAGATAGACCTGCTACAAAAAGCTACACCTACGCTTTGATCAGATATTAGTCCTCGTGCTGTATGTATGTATGTACGTATGTATGTATATGTATCTATATATATATATATATTTTCCTTTGCCAAGTTCACTGATAATAATGATGAGCCTTTAGGCCTCTCCTTGACTCCAAAATAATCTGATTCCAGTTTAAATGTGAATATTTGCTTATTTCCTTAGTAGTCTGCCAAACTAATCATATTAAGACGTGGGACTGTTGTTCAAACTAAATAGATGCTTGAAAGATTTATCGATAATGAAATACATTTTAGTAGCAGAACTACCTTAAAATGATAGTCAATTACCTTTAATACCTAAATATACAGTTTGGTATTTGAAAAGTGACTTTCTGCTCTAATATATTGCTTCCAAAGTATGAGTGTCACAGTATCAGATTATTATGACACAACTATCGTCGCCAAAAGAAATCAGGATAACAACATTATTACGACATCTGTATGATTCCTTTCCTACTTAAATCACTGACCACAATATCTTCCATCAGTCAAATTCATCCTTTATCTTGTGCTTTTATCTATTTCTCCCCTCACTCAAAATACGAGTGCAGGGAGGAAGAGGGAGGGTTAGCCAGAAGTGTAAAATAATAAACGAATGGATATTATGTAACGGGAGGGGACATTTACATGGTTTAACCAAATGTTTATTATTAACATGACATTACTATTACATGTTTTACATATTATAGATATCGATACACCCCCATTCCATGGCCAGGAATTAACTTCAATGTTACCAAGCTGTAATGGTCCCAAAAGGCATCGGTGTAATGTGTGTGTACTGACAAGGCTGTGGTCGACTCTGAAGAAGGCCATCTGACAGGGCTTGTTGAGCAGGTTGGCAAAAGCTATAAAGGCATCGGCTGTCTCCAAGTTCAGGATGAGCACTGCTGCGATGAACGACATTCCCTGCACCTACACACACACACACACACACACACACACACACACACAGTTTGTACAAGCAAACACAAAACCCCCCAAAGCTCTCGTCTTACTGGGGTCTTGTATGTGGAAAAAAAAAAGTGTTACCATGAAGCGTATATTTTGACTTCCGGCAGAGAAAAAAAGGTAACACTTGGTAATGGTAAGTTTTAAATATAACCCTCATTTAAACAGTTGCTAACTGAAAGTACGGTATTCATCTTATCTAAAACTGTAATTAACAATCACAATAAGATGATGTTTAATATGAAAATTAAAGAAGGATAGGGAAATGAAATGCTGACGCAGAGAGATGCAAAGAAAAAAACACAGAAGCCTGCACAGAGGGGAATGCATATAGTGTGTGTGTGTGTGTGTGTGTGTGTGTGTGTGTGTGTGTGTGTGTGTGTGTGTGTGTGTGTGTGTGAGTGTGGCAGGTAATGGGTTGGGGGTCAGTGCAGGAAGTCACAGTCATTTCTACCCAAGTACACACAGCGTGGGACTGCAGTAAGCAACAGCGAGGTAAAAACCACAGCATCTACGAGTGGCTTACTGACACACACACAAGTTCATGTGAGAGAAAGAGCATACATCGTGTTTTTGCTGTTTGTGTACTGCTAATGTCTTATTAGAGTTTGCCGCTGGATAAACACTGAGAGGATGTGTGAGGTATTTTGTGTTCTGCAGCGGGAGGGTGGAAATCAGAGAAAGTGACCGCATCCAGCTCTATGGAGGTGTAGCTGACATCATTTCACACATTCCTCCAGTTCAGTGAAGCTTTGCCCTTATCTGCCCGATAAAATAAATAGCAAACATAAGCTTTATTATCCATTTATGAATATTAACAGAATTTGAATTATGGTGGCACCCATGGATATCTGAAGTTTAGAAAGTACCTGGTTTGAAACCTGTTTTAGTAACCATTCATTGGGTCTGTGCTGGTATCAAGACATGGAGGTTCTATTTGCACCAGGCGAAAACTGTTACACCACAGCAACTCGGCTATTTATTTTTTAGGTTATTAACAGGAATGACATTTCCAAAAATATCTATAAATTCAATACATAATCAAATGTATTCCCAGGTGTAACTTGCACTATTGACCATGGATACCTGGGTGCATCTGTCTCTGCTATACGAATATCGTTGTTGACGATAGAAACCCGGGTGCAAATAGCATCCACCATCTGTGTTTCAGGTTGCATTAAACCAGTATTGTCTTGATAATCCTCATATTTTTCTGTAATACTACTAATAGTGCCAATATGAAGTTATAAACACTTTGCACTATGATCACTATATGTTTTTGTTGAATTATTTGCTATGTTTTTGACTTTATATCCTCATGTTTAGTTCCTGTTGTTTAATTCACTTGTTGTCTGTGGATTTGTATGTTAAAACACTTTGTTAACTATATTTTGAAAGGTGCTATATAAATAAAGTGTATTATTATTATTATTTTTTGTATCAATAGCATTCCAAGTAGCCAGTTTAGAAGCTAATCCTAAACTAATAAAAAGATACACTGGGGCTTGTCCTTAAAACATTATGTTTTTGGACTAAATAATCCCAATAAAAACCAAACAACTATGGGATAACAGCGAGAACCTCCTGCAGAAGGCTCACAATTTGATTGAAGTCTGAGTTTAAAAAGATTACTTTAAGTTTTGGATGTTTGCAATACGCAGACAACTGCATTTTCAGATTGCACCTCGCACTGAGTGGAAACCCAATATTGGAACATTCCAGTCAGGCAGACCGCAATCAAACTGTAGGTGTTTTGTAGGAAAGCTGTGCTGTGTCATATTTAACCTTCATGATAGGCAAGTGTTACTACTGCAGGAGCTCAGAAATAAACCACAGGAAAAAAAAGTGAGAAGTCTCAGTCTTCTTAAAAGGCACAGTTCACAGAGTGAGACAAAAAGCATGCAAAGTGTTTGTGGAACACATAGGGATGTAAACGCTGAGTTGTGTGTGGGACTTACGTAGCCGACGTCGGGCCGGTAACAAGTGTATGCTCCCAGAATGCTGTGCAGCACATCGTGATATGGCCCTCCCTGATGATTAACAAAGAAACATTTTAGAAGTCATAAAGCACACTCAAACACACACCCTGTCCCAGGAAGTGTGATGATACAATAATATCAGGGTAATGTTACAGAGCTCCTCGCCAAGGTTACCTAGGATACACATTGAATGAAAAGGCTGAGGAGACATTTCTTTTGGAACAGAAGTATTATAGGATTGCTGAGCTGTTTCTTCACTGACCTGCTGGAAGATACAGAGGTGGGGGAAAGTTCTGGAGATGTCCAGTTTGATGAGCTCCAGGCTTGACTCCCGATCTGACGAACCAGCATCTGGAAGACACGGGACAACATTTAGAAACAACAACAATTGATATAGGATTTGAAAAGGGGCCCTGTTATGCCTTTCTGGGTTTTCCCTTGCCTGTAGTGTGATATATAGGTTTTTGTGCATGTAAATGATTTGCACAGAAGTTTGTGTACCTAATGTTCCTCTTTTAATTTTCCCATGCCACATCATTTCTCTGTCCTGCCTTTAGTGTGTTTAAACCTACCAGTATTTCTGTGTCCTGTCTGTTTATTTCCTTATTTCTTCAGTCTGTTTTACATGTGCTTGTCTGTCTTCTTTCCCATTGGCCTATCTGCAGCTCTAATTGTTGCTCCTTTCAATCTCAATCCCTCTCTCCAGTGCTTGACTTGTAACTCAGGAAAACTCCGCAGCAGAGGAGGGGGCTCGCTATTACCCATATAACCAATATTAAGGGTACAGATGGTCACCTATACAATCAGACAACATACAGTAGATTCCAGGAAAGGCCTTTAGTGAATAGCTAGGAGTAGTTCAAACATCTGATTTGTAATGTGTGCTCATGTGCAAAGTGAGAAATCATTATTTTACGGTGGTATTTACTCTACTACTGGATCTTCACAAACTGCTACCAAAATGAAATCCATTAAACAACTATAACAAATATTTAGTTTCCAAACCAAGGTGAAGGAAAGCCAAGGGAGAAAATCAATGTTTCTGAATCTCAAACGGCTCCATGCAAGAATTGACTAATCTTTAAAGAGCAGTTAATTAAGGTGAACAAAAATATATTATTTAAAAGCTACACAAATTAATATTACCTCATATACAAAGAATGTGAAAGGTGCACTTTGTAACGGACCCACAGACAATTGTCAACCAACTCTGCAGCTCCTCAGCGAAGCTCTATACAATATCTGTGCTTTCAGTTGCATCTGCATGAACAGCTTGGCACCTAACGGCAGACGCCATGATAAAAAAAGAAACACTTTACCTAGAGGATGGTAAACACGGTCTAGCATTAAGCACCCTAAGAGTTGGATATTCTATTTCCCTTTGTGGGCTCAAAAATTGAGCTAAAATGCAATCCTGAGATCCAAAAGACATTGTTAATGAGCAAGATGAATAAAAGGAGTGAGACTTCGCAGAGCTTTTGAGTACATTTTTAAAAAAAAACAAAGAACTAAAATACATGTGATGAGTTTGGCTATTTACATATTTAGCACTGCAACATAAACACAGTATGTTCATAATGATGTCAGATCTTATTAAATGACTGAATAGTGGTCTTCTCCATTGTTGCTTTTAGTCATAATCAGGAAACAAAGACATTTCACAGAAATTGCATTTGCGCCATCTCACTGACATTTGACACAATCGCTATTAAAGGAAGGATAAAATAAAACTCTAATTGAATTATTTCATCCAACCCCGGATGTTCTGTTTGTGATTAAAACATGATAAGCTCCAACACATTACACTTTATAGGCTAAGGGGAGGGACATCTCTAAGTTGTTGACCAATCACAACAGAACCGGCCAGCTAATCAGAGCAGACTGGGCTCTGGTTTCAGACAGAGGGTGAAAAGAGGTGCTGCAGCACAGACAGTATGAGAAAAATAAAGAGCTTTAAACATTAAAGCATGGAGACATGTCCCAGGAGAGACACTACATACTGATATACACATGAAAATGAGCAGAATAGGGCCCCTTTAATCTGGCCAACAGCACAGGACCATGTCTTTACCTTCAGCTTCCGTCTCTAAAGACGAGACTGGCGTTGTCCTCCACTTCTCTTTGGCCCGCGACAGACAGATGTTATACAGCTCTGCAGGGACACAGAACAATCAATGAGAGAAACAGAGGGCGACTGAAGTGGAGAACGTGATGACACCACTTCCGATGATATAAGGATTCACATTTCTCTGCAGCAGTTACACTGGAGTTGATTCAAGGGAAGAAATGTCCCTCCATTACCAGAAGACGACCATCATGATGCAGTGCGTTAGACAGCCTGAGATGTCTCTGACATGTGGCTGCCCTCTAGTGATGAGATGTTGGATCCAAATAATGAGCTTTCTGAGACATGGAGCTCTACTGTTTATGTACAGTGCCTTGCAAAAGTTTTCACCCCCCTTGGATTTTTATCTATTTTGTTACATTACAAACTGTAATTTAAATGTTTTTTAATCTGAATTGTGTGTGATGGATCTGCACAAAATAGCCTAAGTTGGTGAAGTGAAATGAGAAAAATCTATATAAAAAAAGATTTTTCTAAATAAAAAACTGAACATTGCGATGTGCATATGTATTCACCCCCTTTGCTATGAAGCCCCTAAAAAGTTCTGGTGCAACCAATTACCTTCAGAAGCCACTTAATTAGTGAAAGGAAGTCAACCTGTGTGCAATCTAAGCGTCACATGATCTGTCAGTTTAAACACCTTTTCTGAAAGGCCCCATAGGCTGCAACACCACTAAGCAAGAGGCATCACACCATGTAGACCAAGGAGCTCTCCAAACAAGTCAGGGACAAAGCTATTGAGGAATACAAGTCAGGGTTGGGTTATAAAAAAATATCCACATCTTTGATGATCCCCCGGAGCACCATCAAATCCATAATCTTCAACTGGAAAGAACATGGGACCACAACAAACCTGCCAAGAGGGTCACCCACCAAAACTCACAGACGGGGCAAGGAGGGCATTAATCAGGGAGGCAACAGAGAGACCAAAGGTCACCCTGAAGGAGCTGCAGAGTTCCACAGCAGAGACTGGAGTGTCTGTGCATAGGACCACAATAAGCCGTACACTCCATAGAGCTGGGCTTTATGGAAGAGTGGCCAGAAAACCATTACTTTGTGTTACAAATAAGAAGGCACGTTTTGAGTTTGCCAAAAGGCATGTGGCCGACTCCCTAAACGTATGGCGGAAGGTGCTCTGGTCAGATGAGACTAAAATTGAACTTTCCGGCCACCTAGGGAAACGCTATGTCTGGCGGAAACCCAACACATCCCATCACCCCAAGAACACCATCCCCAAAGTGAAACATGGCATCATGCTGTGGGGATGTTTTTCAGCAGCAGGGACTGGGAAACTGGTCCGAGTGGAGGGAAAGATGGATGGTGCTAAATACAGAGATATTCCAGAGCAAAACCTGTTTCAGTCTGCATGTGACTTGAGACTGGGACTGAGGTTCACCTTCCAGCAGGACAATGACCCGAAGCATCCTGCTAAAGCAACACTCGAATGGTTTAACTGGAAGAATTTAAATGTGTTGGAATGGACTAGTCAAAGCCCAGACCTCAATCCAACTGAGAATCTCTGGTTTGACTTGAGGACTGCTGTTCACAAGCGGAAACCATCCAACATCAAGGAGCTGGAGAAGTTTTGCCATGAGGATTTGGCAAAAAACCCAGTGGCAAGATATGGCAAGCTCATAGAGACTTATCAAAAGCGACTTACAGCTGTAACTGGGGCAAAAGGTGGCTCTACAAAGTACTGACATTAGGGGGGTGAACAGTTATGCACGCTGAAGTTTTCTGTTGTTTTGTCCTTTTTGTTGTTTGCTTCACAATAAATTAAAAAAAACACACCTTCAAAGTTGTAGGCATATTCTGTAAATGAAATGATGCAAACCTCCGAGGAATCCATTTTACTTCCAGGTTGTAAAACAACAAAACATGAAAAATGCAAAGGGGGGTGAATACTTTTGCAAGCCACTGTATGTACAATTTCTCTTTACAGTGCAACAAACACAGAGCAACTAGTTCATAAAAATGATTAAGTAAATAAATGAATTGTTTTAGAAATGATTATTATAGCATTATGTATAAAACATTTCACAAATGATCCAACACTGTGAATCAGTGGGGCTGATATGAAGGATGAGGAGAAAAAAAAGAAGCTTTTACATAAAAATTCTATTTCAATATGCAGATTCCATAAATGTACATCATGTTGTTTGATGTAATGTCGACTGACTGGGAGGGGTGGGATAAAGGGTTGAGTGAGTGGATACCCCCTCTTATTATAACTCTTTATATCTTTAAGGGATGATAATTCTCCAAGTTTTACTACAATTGTCAGACTATCACTGGATTATTATTTAGATTTAGAAGAATTTTGGAAGATATTTTAGGCAAGTTCTGGAGGTACAATCAGCGTCTTATGTTCCCTCGCAGATTCACTGACATTTGCTAACATTGACATCGGAAACAATAGATAGAAGTGACATCCTCAGGAAGTATAAGCAACACTGCTTCTAAAAATATGAGTATAATATCAGTGTGTCACACCTAACTTTTATCATTTACTTCTGTAACTTTAGAACCAATAGAAGTATAGAAATGCTAGTAGTAGCTTTAGCAGCAGCATTACACGTGGGAATCATGTCACTGAGCTTATGGAAAGACGGACCTGTTTGAAGGGGACCGAGCTTTGTACGAGTGTGTGTTTCTGTGTGTGTGTGTGTGTGTGTAGTGACAGTACATAGGCCTGTGCTCTGTTTAAAAGGTTGAGTAGTACAAAGCAGAGAGTGTGCGCTTATCTGTGAGCAGCCCTGAGGAGCTTTCACTGAGAGATATGAAGGTGCTTTTGTAACGTGTGAACATACCTTTGCAGTGTGTGTGTCTCTGAGGAATCTCCACACTGCATTGATAGCTCATTAAAATGCTCTTGTACTGGGGGAATCATTTAAAAGTCCTTCTCCATAATCGACGCACTCTTGTTTCCTTTTCTATTTATTCCACTGATTCAATTAACACAGAAAGAACTTCTATCTTTATGTGTGTGTGCAGTCACAGTAATGGTGCGTACCGTGTGTGATGTTCAGCTCGTTGCCCACGGCCAGGCTCCACACTTTGCCCCGCACACTGGGGGGGATGCCCTGCCACCACAGGTCCCTCACGCGTCGAGACGTACACCTGGAGGACGGGGAAATGAGTGTTGAAAGTTGTAGAAAAAAGACACACCAGAGGCTGATAATAACTGCGTATCATGGAGGAGCAGCATTCACGATTACAGCCACAAGGGGGCAGGAATTGACACCCCCTTTAAAACCCCTAATCCTTATTTACTCCTTGTTTATTTCCCAATGTCATCAAATAAACCAAGGTCTCTACAAACACCGCGCCAACACATCAGAAAAATGTGTTTTGTTAACCTCACTCTGAATCATTATGTGTGTATATGTTGTTTGTATACTGGCCTACAGCAGCTGTTCAGCGTACACTCTCAATGAGGTGACACCTTAAATGGCCGTGTAATGATTTAATGCGCTGTTAATAAGGATGCCAATTATTAATTTACCATGTAGGCCTAGAGGTCTTGGTAATCAAAGATAGCACGGTATGCTACGAGAACAGTCATTTAAAATGGTGTTTTCATTATGATAACATCCTCATTTGTTTGCCAGGATCTTTAAGTGCTACTCATTCATCAGCATAAATGTGAGGAGGGTTTTTGCTATGGGTAACTGACAGTAGAAATGACTGTTCCGTGTGCTATAGATGCTCAAACTGTGCTTTGTAATTGATTTCTAAGATAACCGCTGACTCACTGAGGGCAGCAGATTGTGATTAATCTGAACCAAAAGGCAGCTTTTCACCTTTTATTTTCCACAACAGGTGAAGTTACAATAAGATATATAAGAATATATAACATAAGCTGAAAAGGATTGCCCAGTGTTTTGTGTAAAAAGGGACAGAAATGAATTAAAACGTCTTTGTTTAAGGCACTGCTCTTTATCAAAGAACACCCTTTGTTCTGTTTGATTTCTTCATACATAAAAATTGCCTGGAAAATCTGTATTTCTTTCTACTCACGTTGTGCTCCAGTTGGGTAAGATCTCCTGGTTCCAGATCTGGGCGGCTGTGCCGATGCTCTCCTCCAGCTTACAGCGATCCTCCAGCTGCTTCTTCCTCTTCTGAGCCTCCTTCAACTCTACAGACAGGAATGAGGAGAGAGGTGGTTAGAAATAAAAAGGAGGAAACATTAATGTGAGAAGTGGGGATAAAGACAATCCTGTAGTAGTGTGCCAAGTTTAAAAACTTTGGCATAAGATAATAAGGGAACCGGATCCTCACCTCTCTTCTTGGCCTGGGCCACCATCTCCTCATACTGCTGTCGGTGTTTCTGGGCCTCCTCGGCGGGCTTGGCAGGCAGATTGCTGTAACACACATCAACGCAGGGACATGGATTAGCCACTATGTGTTCTCAGAGCCTTACCTGAATTATTCATGTTGACCTAGCTTGCGTGACACAACACATGTACCCTTAATGTGCTCCATATAAAAAAAGGGAATTAAAAATACACATCTCCAACTGGGCTATTTGTGCTGCTGAAAACCATGTTATACTCCAGAACAGATACTAAATTGAACTTTGTAAACAGGAAACAATATATAGTAAATAGTTATGTTCAAGATTTATTTGACACTTATTTTGTAAATATAAGTGATAGAAACGTATTTCAGTCATTTATTTTTATATTACAAATATAATCTACATTTTATTGGGTTTTCTTTGAGTGTTTTTTCTGCTCTAGCATTCTAAATGTCACTATATATGCGTTTCATTAATTATAAACAGCCAAAAATGAGTCTTTGTGCTGTTATTAATACCGACAAATGCTTTTTATTTTATTTTTTTAATTAAACCAGTCATAAAACTCATTTTCAGTATTCTTTAGATGGGTTTTACCAGTAGGGGGTGACAGTAAAGAAGGAAAGGCGGTGGGAGGTTGCACGCAGCGACTGAGCTCACATTTTGCCAGTCATGGTGTTAGAATAAACTTCCTTTTGTTCACACAGGAAATCAGAGCTATTGTTTCTGTTTACTACAAGCAGAAATTCAAATCGTGTGACTGTGCAGCAAAACTGAATAAAAAATTAAGCCTGAAATATGTCTATGTGGGTGACTGTTGGAAAAATGTAAGAAAGAAAATAGGGTAATGGAGCCAGGCTGAGGGAGGGCCATTAAACTTTCAGCAGCGCCTCTCTTTTACCGTCTGTGATGCAAACGCTGGAACAATACTGAATAGTGTCTAATGACAGAGGAAGGAGGAGTGATAAAGAAGGAATGGGGGTAAGATATAATAGAGGCGACAGACGGGGCTATACTGTCTGATAAGCAGTGGAGAATGTGGGATAGGCTAATATCCCACAGATATTTGACAAGTGTCCGTGTTTACATACGCAGGTCTGTCCTCCAGTATGAGTGCGGTGGTGGAGAGGGGCTCAAAGTCCAGGTTTTTCCTCACACCGTGCCTGGGAGACGTCGGGTTGCCAGGTCCAGCTCTGCCACTCTTTGTTTCATATTCCTGTGGACAAAAAAAACACTCAGACAAAAAAATAAAGCTTACACACGGAGCTTTAGAGGAAAAACAACCTGCTTTCGCTGTTCATTAGGTGAGCAATGATAAAAGGGAAAATTGGTGGATTATTTGCTTTATAATCCATGTCAAACTACAAAATAACTTGCCACAAGCTGCCCTTATAAATCATGTTGTGGTTAGATTTGCCACAATTTAATAGCTGGCGAAAAATGTTAAAGAAATAATGAGGACCTTTTGTGTACGTTAGAAACACTGAGAAACGTCTTGACAACCTTGTGACAATGCTCTTTTGGCCTTTGAGCATTTGTCAGCTGGTGTCTAATGAGTGTCAGCCTATAGGAAAAGGAGGCCATGTGACTTTCAGTATGAAACAGCAACCAACACAAGGTTCACTATCAGCTGACTCCTGTGTTTGTGTGTGGGTTTGTCTGTGTTCATCTTCAAAGAGCACACACAGTTCAGGGAAGACCTTCAGATAAAACTCAAGATTGTCTTTCTGGTTGATTAAAAAGCCATTGTATTTAGAACAAGTGCAATACGAGCACACACACATGAACACGCTACATACTGTGTGTCCAAAATGGCCTCCAGTGTGGGTTGAGCTGGTTAATAATGTAGGCATGAGGAAGGCAGGCAATCAGTTTAACACAGCGCTGCCACAGGGCTGTTCACATTGATCCCAATACAGACAGGGAAATCTATTCCCTACAATAGCAGTGTGTGTGTGTGTGTGTGTGTGTGTGTGTGTGTGTGTGTGTGTGTGTGTGTGTGTGTGTGTGTGTCACAGATGCTGCCCATGTTTATTACCCCCCTTTGTGCTGCGTTTTTTTCCCCAGAGCCAGGGGGACCAATAAAGGTAATTTAATCAGATCCAATGAGGCAGGGCATCAGAGATTAAAAGTAATAGACATAAAAAACACAATTCCATTATGACCTTTTGATAATAGCACCTAATATAAAGTTAAGTTCTCTACAAGATTAATAAAGTAGGCCATAAAAAGAAAAAAAAACAGTCAAAACAATCTAAAGAAAAGTGTGAGTCTTAACTTAGCTAAAAGTCATCATGCTAACTAGCTCACAAATACAATGCTAACATTGTATGTTTAGCGGGTAATGTTTACCATGTTCAGCATCTTAGTTTTTGAAAATAGTCCAACATTGTAGAACATAATTATTTTTCTCGCTGATTCTTACACGAGAAGATAGAAACTCTCCCATGTCTGCTATGAAAAACCTTGAAACTGGAAGCTAGCCCAAATTTGTCAAAAGCCTCTACCAACAACTTTCAAGCTCATTAAATGTGGGGCAGCTAGGGAAGGGCATTGTTTATATTTAAAGCAAAAATAGGAGAATGGTACAAATCTCACCCAATTGATTTCAAGAAAACAGAAAATAAAGTGAATTAAGTTAAAACATTTTTTAAAAAAGCCAAGAATTCAGCTTTATATGGGGGAGAAAAACACCAAGTAGCATTCGCCAGTGTTTCCACTGCAGGGTATCATCTTATCTACACATAGCAGGGAAGCTATTTAAGTGCAAATAAGAAAAGGAAAAACAGGACCAGAGATAGCCGAAGGGAAACTCTGAGAGTACAATGCCTCTCCTGAGGATTGGGCATTAGTAGAAAGCAGTTGACACAGAAGACATAAATAAATGAGGGAAATGCTAAAGTGAGGATGAAAGTAAAGAGTGCTAAGAGAACTCCCCTGTCGCTGGGAAATGGAGGTCATTCATGGGTAAGTCTGCACTCAGCACTGGGATGGGAGCCGAGTGCTACACAGAGGGCTGAGTCACCATTCATGTGTGTGTAGGCTGCTTTCCCCTACTTTCCTTTGCCATCTTTATCCTGACTTCCATCTTCCCTGCATCTGTTTGTCCATCCCTCACCCCCTTAGAAGCTTAGTGACTTCCTGTGGAGCCAGTTGTTTACTGCTGTAGCTGGAAGGCTAACCTTAATAAAGCTAGCTAGTTTGAAACATGCTAGCCACTAGCCCTCTAGCTAGATTGTTAATGGTCAGTGAGCCAGAAAGCTAGCTTGGGGACTATTGGGACTTCTTTTCAAAAGCAAAGGAGGCCAGGATATTCCTCTATTTATGAATCAGAATAAAAACACTTATTTAGTTATATTGTTCATCTTACTTAACGTTATTTTGAGAAACAGACATCCACATTCACAAAACCACATGTCCCTTGTGCGATTGGTTGACCAGGTATTGATTTTCTTTGTGCTTTAATGAACAGGTAACAAGGATGTACTGCTGCTGGGCTTTTTAAAAGACAGTGTGTACCCAAGGGAACAGCAGCAGCTCGATAAAAAAAACGTATGCCAGAGTTTAGGATCCTGAGAATAGAAGGATACTGCAGGAAGAGAGAGGGAAGAAGACAAGAGGGAGGCAGATATGGGGGAGGGACCATTTGGCATCTGTCCAGCAGCAATGCAGGTGCAACCAACAAGGTGAAACATAAGACAGTGTGTGTGTGAAGCTGTACTGATAGGTGTATAGAAGGGAAGGTACATGAAGTGAGTGGTGGAAAAGTATGTGAGGTTGAGAAACTCCCTAAAATGAGATATTAGCTAAAACAATAACCATGGACTGATTGTGCAACAGCAAGACACTGGGGCTGAATCCAGGAAAGGCTAACCACATCACACTCCTTCTCCTCTCAACAACTAGTTCAACTGGTGAATCAGCACTGGGGCTGAATGTTATCAGACTTCAAACAGCTCCCTCACAGGAAAAGATTTATAAAGCTTTGAGTCTCACAGAATGTGAAACTCCACCAATCTTTATTTATTTTGTTCATGTCTGATCATTAAGTGACATTCCTGTGAAAAGCCATCTTGCATACATAAAGTTATATTTTTCTCAACGATGGGACGAAACACCGAGGGTAGAACTTTATCTGTGTATGTAGCTTTTAGCTGCAGCAATAGCGACGGTATCCCATGATAACCTGCTGCCAGGGCAACCGGCTTTGTCATGCTGGCTCTTAGTTGTTCTCCAATTTCCTGTTAAAGCTGCAAGAGCGCTCTGGGTGCCTGACTGGCTTTCACGCTTGCTGCCAGTGGTCTTTATGCTTTAAGACTAAAAGACATGACAAAAGCAGCACTCTGGAGATGTTTTTAAACTGTTTCACACCATGTGGCCCTAAAACTCTTACACAAAAACAATAAAGTGCTACTTGGTAATGGCATGTTTTGCAAGTTCCTTCTATGTGCAAAAGGGAGCTTACTGGCACAAATGTTGGTAAAACTGTTCTTTCATATGCTTTGAATCTATGCATTATACTCAAATGAAAACACAGGCTTTCTGAATCTACCAGACAAAAGGCCGCAGCAGGGTGCATAGCATGGTTTCACCACATGCCAATCACAAGGCTTCTGACTGGAAACTGCTTGAGGCAGTCCCAGAGTAGATTTCAGAAGCCCATCAAGCTCAGAGCGACGTGTCCATGAGTCAGATGGCTTCTGTGTGGTTGGCAGTGCAACAGGTTAATCAGAACTGTCCAAATTCCACACCGTGACGCCACTGATTTGTGTTAAATTACAATAAAAACACATTTATTTATTAGCATTCTAAAATAGGAAAAAAGTGGCCTTAAATGGGGCACTCTGCTGTGTCCATTTTAAATCAGAATATAAAAGAAGCACCTTTTTATTTGTGGGAAATGATCTCCTAAACTCCTGTTCAACTGTTTTAATGAAGTCACAGATTTAGTAAATTTGCATGGGCTGTGTAAGGAACAATAATAAGGATCCATCAACAGAAATGTAGACTTGAAAATGCTCTGTTGCAAGTTGCTATCATAAATAGATATTCATAGATGAAGAAAACTGCAAACAGCCCCCATTTAAGAGCTGATACCATATCTTTGATCGGATATATTTGAATGAATTTCAAACAATGATTCATTTTGGACACAAACAACAGTTACCACAGGGGAGCTGGGGATTCTGTTAGTGAGGCTGTGCTGATCTGGCAGCTCTCTTGAGACAAAATAAGAAATATCCAAACAAACAGATGGAAGCTCGAGCACTGGCGCCAAAGCATTTTGAAAAAGAAAATATCAGCATGCTGGAAAGCGTAAATAAACAGTGATTCAGCAGGCTCTCTAACTGCATCAGCACGCGTTAATCCATTGACAAACATAAACACATACTGTCATACTGTTGCACGTGCTTTGTTGAAGTTAGGGCTATAGATGCAATGCAAATGGGTCATCTACGGGGTAGACATCATCAGCCAGGATATGATAATATTTCTTAGACTGCCACCACTACCAAGCAGAGCTACGACAAGCTGAAAGAGAGTATTATGTGAAATCGGAGCCATCCTCTTCCTCTGCAGCGTTTCTCTCACGCTCCGACTACCAATGCCCTCTGATTCCGCCAGACAAGGAGACGGGTCACCCAGCTCATCCACTTGTCCTCACTGTGCAAATGCTCACTCACCATGAACGCTGCTGTTCCTTACAGTCCTCCGCTGGGGATCTGTTTCCGAAAAACCTTAGTGTAGCGTCATCGCTGCTCCTGGCAACACGACACCCAGGAACGACAAGACGAGGAGGAGATCAGAAAGGAAGGCAGAAGGACAGTCAAGCTGCCAAAAGAGGGACACTCCCCGCATTGGAGAGGATGCAGCAGCAGCAGCATGACACCCCTCTATTCCCCCCCCCACCCACTCTGTCTCTCTGAGTACTGGCGCTAGACTGAGCCGCTCTGCATCAAGTCTATGGCTGCTGCTGTGCGTGTGTGTCAGCAAATCAGCACCACCGTCTGTTATTAGTCACCATCGCTGCACTGAGAGAAGCTCTGTGCTCTGCTAAAACCTGGCAGCAGTGATAGTCAATACCAGAGCAATGGATCAGGTTTCAGCCACTGCCTCTCCTTATCCAGCCAGGACTTAAGTATTGATGCAACTTACACATCTCCTGCTCTGAGAGAATTTGTTCCTCTGCTAATTGGATGTTTTTCCCTTTATGTTGATGCAGTGGTTGCCTAGCAATACTGTAGCTTTAACAAGAAACAGTATTGTGATGTTTTTTATTTGGAAGTATTCAGTGTCTCACTCTCAAATGGTTATACTGTGAAATTCCTTTTCTTTTTAAAATGTATTATTGTAATAGTTATTGCATAAATGTGATAAATTACATTCAGTTGTTGCATATATAATTGCTGGATTTTGGTATTACAATATTAGATGACAGATATACAATGCCCCAAGGCTATGCATGTATTATTTATTCTTACATGCCATATACATCTTTTTATATATATTTTCAATTAAAGTTTTTCAGTTTCAGTCCAATAACTCAGAAACTCAAACAGCCTGAGCTTCTGCAAAATGTAATTTAGAGTCTCAGCGGGGAACAGCTTTTTATTCTTCAGCAGGCAGCAATTTCACTGTGCCCAGACATTCTACTGAGGCCCCGAGATATATTGAAGTCCCCAGGCTGAAATGGTGTAAATTAGAATGTAAAAACCTGGTTCACAGCGTTCTCCCAGGGGAACTGGCTGAAAGAGAACACAGTGTGTCACGGAGAAGCTGAACAATAACGTTGGCAATTAAAGCATTAAACACACAGAGCGAACTGACCCAGCCTTTGAACGGCGGCAGGACAAAAGCCTGAAAACCTAGCCGTGTCAACTGATTCCCGAGGTTCAATATAGGGTTACAGCCGCAGATGAGCTGCAGATAAGAAGAGCAGCATGACAGTTACATTAACCATTACAACAAGAGTCAACCAAACATGTTAAAGGGAGGATATGTAACCTCTCTGAACTGCACATTACCAGCCTTTCCATCAGGTTAAAAAAGTCTGTTAATGTGCAGTTCAAACAGTGTAGACCAGAAGAGAGTGCTACTTACGTGCTGTCAGACACTGGGATAATGGTAGACCAATAACAGGCTCCTACGGGCTCTAATTAAACGCTGCCAACATGTTCTTTGGTTTATTTTACCAGAAAGGAGATGCTGCGGTCTTTAATTGGCTTTAAGACAACCTGACTGCCTTTTGATTGGTGGTGGGAAATTATAAAAAGGAGTGTAAAAAGATAGCCAAGCAATTGTTATCATAAGTGCTTGTGTGGCTAAGGGAGCTAAAAAATGTTCTATATTGGAAATAGTCAGGCTACAGCGACATAACTCTTCATCTAACTAAAGATAAATCATTTCCCCCTAAAAATAAACAACTTATTTCAGGTATCATTTAGTAGACAGAAGCGCTAGCTCCTGAAGATTTCTGTGAATGGCTACATGGTAAGGGCAACGCGGCCTTGTGCTACTAGGAGATGTTGTTGATTCATTGCTGTTTAATATATATTTAGCCCTGACCTTTTGCATATATTTCTAAGCACCGTGAGTAGTCGTTTGCTTTTCAGCATGAGCAGTTCAAAAGATAGCTGAAGGAGCTAAATGTCCCTGATGGGGAGAACACAACTACCATTGTACAGTGTTTATTTTAGAAGACCTTCAAGATAGTGTCTTAAAACGACAAAGTTGTGTATGTTATCATAAGTCATAATGATTGTGTACAGCAGTTGTTGGTCTGTATTGTCCCATGGTACGGTGATAAGCCCTGCTAAAAGGCATTACTGCATCAAAAGCATTTGCTCATCCATTTGACCTTTAAGCAGCAGCTGTTCTGCACCACAAGCTGCTGCAGCGTTGTCTTAATACAGGTGATTCAACTACAAGCTAAATATCCAACTATTACATGAATTATCTAGGGTATACATTGGAAGAGATTATCGCAACTTGACCCTGTGTTCAGTCAAAATGCAACATTGAAATCAATGGACGGATGCAAGTGGACACAAATTCATACATAGCAGCGCAAATTGAAGCCAAAGAGCATTTTTCAAGTAAAACCTGTCAACTTCAGTAAAATGCCAGAAGTACTCAAAGTCACTGAGACATAAACCACACAAGTACTTGACTAATTCATGATTTCTTACAGCTAACGTACAGCTTGCATAGCACCGACTCAAAATGACATTGGACCTGTGATGTTGGTCCTTGCTTATTGGTTAAAACAAAACAACAATGCATTTCCAAACAGGAAATAGCTAATAAACACAATGATAGACAGCAAGATCCGGGGAAAGGACCATCTGTCATATAACAGAAACTTATCGAAGCATGTGTAAACCTGCAACTCCAAAAATGAAGATTTCTACCTTCTGTATTCTCTTGGGGTCCTTAATGGGGCCTTCCCTGAGGGGTACCTTCCCAAACAGCTTCCACCCGGGATCCTTCTGCTCCACCGGCCGACTGTCCTTCACCCTCCTGGCAAACAGGCTCCTGGGAGACAAATGAGAGGGGGAATTAGATTGGAGGGCAAACGTATTAGGTCATTAAAACAAGGTCAAAGCACAGCACACAAGCTACGACTGCAGACTTCACTGGTGCCTAAAGAGCTGTAGCAAATGTGTGTTTAAGCTACTGCTGAAGCTCACAGCTGATATAATCTCACAACAGGAATCTGTGGATTTAAAGATGAAAGGGTAAAGGCCATAAAGAAAGCCCTTTATCAACCTATGTGACATCATGTGAGCTGTCAGGCTGTTCAGGGCCAATAAACTACACCTGTACACAGAGTGGAGCAGTTATGAGTTCTTTTTGTAGGCCAACCCGGAAAGTAGAAGGGGCTCCTTCGATAAAAAGCCAATTAGACTTCTCCATTGAAATATTGCTGAAAATAAGATCTGTAGCAAAGACGTTTATGATGCTTACATGTTTTGCTTAGCAAGCACTGTTTTTAGAAAAGTTGAAGCATAAAGCAGTCACCAAAAGAGAAGAGCTAATGTAATGCTATAAGTAAACTACATCACGGAAGCTGATAGGGCATGATGGTGTTTAGTAGTTTGTTTGTTAACGATCGCCTGTTTTAAGACACGTGAAAGCCTCAAACATTTACCAGTATGATAGTGGGGTGGTTTAAAACGTGAAAATCTCGAAACCTTGTATTAGCCATGGATCATACTTCATGCATCTAACCAAAACAATACTTGAAAAACCGTTGAAGAGAAAAAGGGAACCTGAATATCCTAAAATGCTTACTCATTTTGGGCTGAATCCGGTTATATCAACCATTATAAGTGCTAAAGGTGGATAAGAAATGTGTCACTGCTGCTTTCATTACAGAAAAGTATCCTTCCACTTGAAATAACTACTAAACTATCAACTCTGCACTAAAAACCCCCCGAATGCTCTGAAAGAACAATAACCTGCTGGCTGTGTTTGGCTTCCATCCACCTGGTGTTTGAATACAACATGCAAAGCTGCTGAAAAGCTTCCTCTTTTCGGCAGCATCCACTGTGTCATTTAGCCAGCTAGTCCTTTCATTTAACCATCAGTGCTGTGTTGTCAAAGAGCGGTTAGTCGGGGCTTTAATTAAAAGCTTCAATAGAGGCCAGCTTTGAAAATAAGAAATGAATAATGTGGAAATTAAAAAGCTTTTCCGACCAGGACACTTAACATAACACAGAGTGAAGAGGAGTAACATGAAAAAGGGCATACGGCGCGGTTTGTCTGGGTGACATCTCATCAAGAGACGACTCAATGTAAACTGCCTTATCTTTTAATGAAGGGACATCAATCAGTAGGAAATGTTTGTTTTAGTCAAGATTAATAAGCCTTTTCCGATAAGGAAGTTGTGTTTGGCCAAGTTGGAGATGGATTTTTAAACATTGGCCCATTGCCTACAGGTTCTGCGTAGAGACAATCTAATATGTTTGAGAAAAATGTCAAAATTACACTAATTGGCTCCATCGAAATAAACACATTACTTTATGGTGTAAGAATTCTGACACTTCAGTTACCTTAGAGAAGCTGCATCGAAACACACTTATAGCAGTCGTCCTTCCATGCCAATTTTTTGACATTATTTACTTTCCAATGGTAACATCTCACACCTCAGTCTGCATTAGAAATGCTAAGTCTAGCATTTCTACTTACTGATACTGTAGGACACTAGCAGTGGAAGGTATTTCCTCATTTTGTAAGGAACGAGAAAGTTTAAAGAAGAAGTGGAATGACAACAGAGAAAGATCATGAAGTCATTTTCTTACAGGTCGTGAACCCTGTGCAACATGCAGCGTTCTATCAGTGGCATTCAGGCGTATCTGTTCAGCCGTTTCCAGAACTGCACACTGGAATCACAGAACGGGAATCCAGCGACCTCCAGATTAGCAACTTTTTTCTTAGAAAGATAAGAGAAAAATGCTGGAAGAAAGGAGACACTCGTAGAGCAACATTTTATACTAAGGAATGCGGTCATCTGTAAACGGGAATATCTGATGTTATCAAAGTAACCCAACCCCCCTCTGAGGAAATAAATAGGAGGAAAACATCAGCTTCCAGTTACTAAGAAGAATGAAAACGATCTGGAAATATGATCTAAAGGGAAAATAACAAAAGAACAGTGTGACCTATAACAACCAGTGAATTGACAAATACAATTCCTAACTCAAAGTTCACTTACAAGTTTTTATTTGAGCGCTCACCACCTTTTAACAGTCAGCGTTCAGCTCCCGAGCGATCACCTTCTGTAATGTGCTAAAGTTTGATACTAAGGTTCACATGAGGAGAACTGAAACATCTCCATTTCAACTGAACAAATGTAAATTATAAGACCATTAAGCATGATTGAAAAGTCTGGAGAAAGATCAAAATCTGTGCAAACCCTTTGTTTTTGTGTCACAATACTATTTCAAAAAGGTCAATGAAGAACTTTCAGCTCAACCAGGGACTTTTTGAACACAACAATTTATTTGTGTCCAACGACTCATTGTTTTACTCAAAGACATATATAAATCACACCATCAAAACAAAGCAGGGCTTAGCTGAGGTGGAAAAATAAAGTGTACCCAGGCTTTGAACTATGGCATGGGTGAACTTCAGTAACCCTGAGCCAACATAACCCAATGATGGATTGAAGTGCAGAGGCCGACTGAGTCTTTCATTCTCGAATCAAAACCTGACTTAAGTTTAAGAACACTTCATGCATCAGAACATAATGTGTCCTGCTTTAATGTTTGCGTCAGAGCGAGTGTTTACAATGCTGGGACGTGATTTGCATTCAGTCCAGGCCAAGTGTGCCTCAACGTGAACTCTGAATGGCCGCGGCTACGGTCCAGTGCTCAAGTGGAACAGCCGGAAAATGGCAGATTTGCTTGTTCGTATGTTGAGTTCAAGCTAAAGGCTTTGCACTGCCATGCTTTGTGCCAGGATTCCACAACATTAAGTTCAGGCTTGGTGTGTGCACAGGAGGCGATAAGGTTATGCTTCAGGTAACAATGGCAAATACCAAACAAGCTAGTACAAGAACTGGAAAAGAACATTGAGTTTTTTCCTTTAGAAAGAACATCACGGTGTGTGATGAGGAGCTGCTTCAACACACGTTTAACAGAATACATTACATCCAGAGTTTAGTATGAATGTAACAGAAAAAAGACTGTCTAGCAAAAAAGCCATCACTTCTGATCAAGTGATGGCGTGCAGAACACAGAGATGATCAACTACAAGAAATGTCAACCAAAAAACTCACTTTTTATGTGCCAGTATCCTACCTGTCAATGGCGAGAAGAAGTGATGGGGTTGCCATCCTGCTCTGTCAGCACAAAAACTGAATTGAAATTCTCCTCCAAAAATAAAAAACCAAGAGAAGGGACCTGAAATGTTCTAGACAGTACAATTTTCAAAAGAAGAGCCAAAAATAAAGCTCCTCTTTAGTCAAGATTCTGGCCCATGCCATCCAAAAGTTAGAGAGGAAATAGTCCCACACAGCCACTATGTTCAGGCAGAGAGAGGTTGTGGAGGAAGAGGCAATGAGAGGCCTGACTTCACAAATGGGAGGGGAGGAATGGGTGTGAGGAGAAGAAGTCTGAAGGGCACTGAGGGAATAAGTAACTTCTCCGTTTGACCAAGGAGGTAAACATAGTAGAACAGTAAGGGGAGGTGCTGCCATGGAGTATCACACTAATCAATTACAGTGTGTACAAATAATAGAATCTGTTATGTTACGGCTAACACTGCGTTTAACGTGTACAATTAGTCTTCCACGCTAAAGTAATGCTTGTGTGTCCGCGAAGAAGAACAACTATTCAAACACACGTCATAAAGCAGCACACGTCATGAAGCAACACAAAGGGTGTCAGGTGACAGCTGCTATGACCGGCAGCCTGGTGCAACAGTACAAAAAAAAAAAGAATACAAGTTTGACTAGGTGCTGTTCCCCCCCTCGCCTGATCATTCAAGGAAAACTCAATGGAGGGTGGAATGTGGCAAAGCAGTGAGAAGAAATTAAATAGCATCATAAGAGCTACTTCTGAGAACTTGAAAGTAACTTTGCTGAATTTTAAATGGATTTTTCACATGCTCTTAGGTTGTGATTGTTATTCTTCATATACACAGCCAGAGCAGACCCTTGTACTGTATGTAAATGAGTGCAATAAGGAGTCGTTGCTGTGGGTAAACAGGAATCTATAATGAAGGGTCTTGTGGACATTAACAAGTAGTTTTTGTTTGTTTTGTTTCTCTTTTAAGAGTTAGAGTCATGACTAAGCTCCCATGACTGATTACTTTTTGTTGTGCTTTCAAATCTATATACATTTATTTCTTTCCAACGTTTTATGTTTAGCTAGTCTTGGTTTTTAGTCTGTGTATAATGCTGAATGTAGCTCGGCTTCTTCTTTCATTTTTGTTCTTGTTTATCTGAAGAAAGCTCAGCTGTTGGAGAAGTTTCATTAAAATGAAATCAAAAAAGAATTTGAGAAACTGTAGTGGTGGTCATTAGTCAATGAACTAACCAGTTGCAGATTATTAGGTAATCAATTATTTGTGTTGATGCATTCAGCACCTACATATTCAAGCTCTCAAAATAATTTAGTGAAAAGATGGTACATTATAGACTTATGATACCTAAAAGAGGATCTGTGAAATACAAAAAGCACATTAAAAGCACGAGTATGCATATCGTATGCTCAGTGTAGATGCATTTAAAACACCAGGTGGATAATGGCTGGGCCACAGCTGGCCAAACACCAAAGTAATCCACACACACACACACACACACACACACACACTCCAAATGCAAACAAAACATGGCGATGATGGGATTTAGGGTATGAATTGAACCCCTGATTTAGAAAAGGTAAAGTGTTTTTTCTTGGAACGCATATAACACCTTAATCTGACCAAGGTTTTATGGTTGTTCTGTTATTAAGAGAAGTGCACTGAAGGGACACTGCATCAGGAAACCGAGAGCTTTTGGTTTTACAGAGGGTCATTGTAGGTGAGCTGTAATATGCAAGAGTAGAGGGAGGTGGGGGGGGGATGTGTTGGCTAAGCAAGGTTTGTAAAGCAACTTTGAGCAATGCCTACTTCTCTAGGTTATATTATATATAGAGCCTTCCACAGAGTCTGATGAGAGGAAGTAGAGAATGATTATTAGTTTTTCTGTTGCTGGCCACTCATGGTACCAAACCCTGCTTTGTCTCCTGCTATATCCAGATGATAGAATAAGCAAGTGGACGGAAAGAACTTAAAGAAATGATAATGTAAGAAGAACAAAAGTGTCATATTTCTTGCTTCATATTGTTCGTGTATTTAGTTTTCTACTAAAATAGATGTCTAATGTCATTGTTCTCCTCCCAATTACAATCAGCTTTTTAACACCAGTGGTCATTTTAACCCCCCAAATTAGCATTAATAAGCCCCATACACTAGGTTTACCTGCACTGATTTTCACTCTTCTGTCATCATACAAAACATATTAAGCAACCAGTCATGCCAACATTAACTACAGTGTAATCTGAGTTTCCAATTGAAATCTCTTGAAATATCATATTTTATAATTGTTTGTGTGCTAGAGATTATGAAATGTTTTTACTGTTTGTTGATTGTTATGCACCCGCCTAAAGACTGCAGGTGGAAATTAGCTATTAGCTCAAATTTAGCATAAATCATCTCTTCTCTGGTCTGAGATTAATGTATTTTTATGCGTAGCCCTGCTCAAATAAATACAAACATTAAAATACGTAAAAAGGTACACTTTTTGTATTTTGTTCAGTACATGTCATCAAGTTCTCCTATGAAGACATACTTTTATTATTATAAAAACTGGGTTTAACCACATTGCAATTTGCTTTCTCTTTACCCCAGCCCCAATTTATGGGCAAATAAACTGCTTACAACTACATTAAAGTGTGTTATAAACCGTGTATTAAATGTTTATACACTGCTTATGATTATTAAATAAGGAAGGGATTAAGGTAAAGTTCTGGATAACTGCAGGTATGGCTACAATGGATGATATGGCAAGAAATGGCAGGTAGGAATTCAGATGTAATCTCTAATTAAGCACACTTTTGCATGCATGACTTAATGGAACCGCTATTATTCTTTTTGGTTATGAGAAAAGGAATTCACTTACATCATCGAAACCTATTTTGACAAAATATAATATAGAGTATGGAGCCGTGCTTTTGTTATATTTACTGATATTCTGAACATACCTGTTGAATAAACTTGCTAGAGGTCCTAATTTCTTTAGCCTGCCGTCCTCTTCCTGATGCGGACCCCGTACAGGACTCCATAAATCTCCAGGTGACGACGAGAGCGTCACGTCTGAGAAATGACCGCCGCCACTGTCGTCTGTCTCCAAGGTAACGATGGCGCTGGAGCTGGAGGTGACGGTGAAATCCAAGATGTCTTCATTGGAGACGGACAGCTCGGTGCTCATGCTGGACATGCTGGAGATGTCATCGCTGCGGTTTAAAGCTCCGATGCCCGTCCCCGTGGTGGTGGATAATCTGAGTGCGGGACTTAAGTGCCGAATGGAGTCGTACCCGCTGCGGGGGAAGGTGGAGGATTTACGGAGGGAGTTGCCATCAGTAGAATCCTCCAAAGTTAAAGTGGCGGGAGAGTAGGAACTGGAGTCAGAGACGAGGCCTCCGTCCCCGGCACGTTGGTGGGCGTGGAGGATAGGCTCCGGAGGGTTGATCTCCAGAGTGGGGATACCCGAGTCCTGGGAAGTCAAGCTGTGGCAGTCCTGGTTCGGGTCTGAGTAGTTTTTTTGGGGGCTGCAGTAGTAGATGGGGGTGGAGGAGCAGGATGGCTTGTAGGTGGGGACGACCGACTCACTGTGCAGGGTGGAGCTGAGGTCGTGGTGGCAGTGGCTGGTGTGATTGTGGAGGTCAGAGGCAGCCAGGTCCGTCACTACACAGCCATTCTGCACTATGGCTTCTCCAGATAAACCTTCAAAAAGAAAGGGACATTCAATTAGAGGATTTTTATACATAAAAGTTTAACAAAAATAATTTAAAATACTATAATTGGGGAAAACTAAGTTTAATATCTGACTTATCTCTAGTGGTGTCTAGGTGTGACATCAGATCAAAGGTGGACTAGCTTTCTCTTCACCAAATTTAAGGGATCCCAAGTAAGAATGACCTGCAAACTGATGATCATCCAACTATCTCTCACTATTCAAACAATAATTATTGACAGTAAATGACTCATAGTTTTATTTTTATTTAAACTTCTTAGTTCTCTGCTTTGCATCTGAAAAATTGCTTGCTTACTTATAGCTCGCTAACAATAATGTCAACAGTAAAGATTTGAAAGGTTTATTTGATTGTTTTCTTGATAAAGGAGATGCATTTGGTACACTTGTTAGGCCTTAAGATTGTGATTTTTATTACTCCACAGTAAACCTTTATTATCTAATAATGTGTTAATGCGGTTCTATGATTGGGTGTCGTAATGCTTTTTTTCTGTGAGCACACTGAAGCACACTCAAATGTGCTATGTACGTTACCACTAGAATTAATAAACTGATTGACAGAATATTATTCTCCAACAAATTAAATAATTTATAGCTTTTTAATCTATCACAAACGGTAAACAGTCACTGGTTCCATCTCGTCAGATGTGAGGACATGCAGCTATGACAGTTATTATATCATTGCAAATTGAAAACCACTGTGTTATGGATTGGTTTGTTGGAGACATAGGTCATATTAAGATGTCTGCTTGGCCCAGAGCATTTTAATCCAACCCTGAATGTGATGCCATTTTTCACACACGTGTATATGTGATTTATTGATACACATTTACAAACAGCTGCTCTACATAATTCAATATTTAGAGGGTTTTTTTGCTTGACTGGGGTATCAGATAAGCGTGGAAGCCTTGAAAGACGAAAATTAATCCCACAGAAACACGGCTGTAACTGGATTCCGGACTGTAATGTGAACCGGGGCCCCAGTAAAGGCCTATCATGCTTTAACACCAGCTGGGAGGCTAAGCTAAAGCTTACGGGTCGGACTCTCCTATCCGTCTTGTACGCAAGCACCATAGTGTTGTAAATACTAATACCTAGGGCAATAAAAATAAGGTAGGTAGGTAAAAGGGAACGGACAAATAAACATTTAAAGACAACAGGGCCTTTTTTTTCTTTTGCAAACGGTTGACACATGAAGCTAAATTCTTACCCAAGCTCTAAACCCTGACCTGCAAGTTGTCATGTGATTTGGGTAAACTTTGTCTCAAAACATAGCAACATGTTGGTCCTGTGCCACTGGAAATAATCTACAACCAGAGGTCACTAAAGAATATCAATGAATAAAGTCATCTGGACATACTCACTCACTTTCCTTATTGTATTACTGTGTACTGCTGAACAAATGGCATTCTTCTTAAAGAGGTAGCCTATGTTAGCCTCACCTATGTTTTTAAATATAAATCAATGCCCTTCATGAGATTTTAAACAAAAAGACATTAAAAAGTATTAGCTATGAGTGTAAGGCATACATAGACAGGCATGTTCTTGTTTTTATGAAGGCATTACAGAGGCAAGAGGTAGCTGACTCCCTATTGTCTACTTAACTGAAACACCCATTAGAGTATGCACACACAAATCTTGTTCTGCAGGTCATGATATAATATAATAATATGACTTTCTGCTTAGGTAAACATAACATCACACATTCTTACATAAGGGCATATGCTTCAGTGGTTTTTTCTAAGAAAAGTTGCCCTCCGTTTGGGTTAGGAAGCAAGTTCCCAACTGCTACAGCGTAAGATTGGAATGCATGGTGTGATGCATAATACAGGGCACATGACATTAAACATATTTGAGAGGTCCATGGTTTTTCAAGCCTACAGGCCTTCTTTTTCAACTCAGCAGTATTTATTTTTAACAGATAGCCTACATTCTATCACCTTGCAGAACGCCGGTTAGCAAAACACTACAGTAGATGATTTTTTTTGTTCAAAAAGTGCAGCCTGGTATTTGTACTCCTAAATTGAGTGCTTTAGCAATTCCCAAAAGGTTTTGAGCCATGTTTTTCGGGGTTAAAGTTAAACATTAATAGCAGCTGTGCCACTCTGTATCGTACTTTAGAATTATGTTGAATCCAAAACCGTCTGATCACAGAATTCATGATTCATAAAAAAAACTGTGGTTATAAAGTTTACATTTTAGCTCAGAATTAGTCAATGACATGTAAGCCGAATTTATAAATGGCCTTCAATAAATCACAAAATGCTAAATGTTCTGGTTTATCATCCGTTTATTTGTGTAATATTCGAGTTTGAATTAAACTCAAACCATTTTTAAACGCAGATTGGCGTGACCTGTAACGTTGCCAAGGGAGAACTTCAAATTGCCTATGAGGGCAGAGTTCATGTGGTACGTGTTGTTAAAATAAAAAATAAATACATTGAAAGGTCTGAGGACACTTAATAATAACCTACCACAGCGGCTGTCTCTGCGGTCCCGGTTCCCGGTGGTCGTGTTTGCCATGATGCCGTTTGATGCTACAGGTGTCCGGCAGGTAGCCGCCTGCTGAAGCGGTCCATGGTGATGCTGTGATACTGCTGATGCACCGCCCTCATTTCCCTGCCTCTTCAACGCAGCTTAGAGCACACAAACAGCACCAGTATGAGGTCATTCGTTGAATAAAAAAACCTCAAGAACACATATATTCACCTCTGGGGAAAAGGAGGCTGGTAAATATAAACACGTCTTCCCGGACTTGCTACTGACGATGAATTTAGCAGCGCTTCCTCAAGTGCCTTATATCAAAATGAAGTTCAAATACAACGGACATGTTTTTCTGTCACATCATCTCTGCAGGAAACCACACGCTTCCCTGGTGTTATAAGAACAAGCACATGTCATAAGTTTATCCGGTGTCGTTAACATTTCATACCTGTTTTGACGCTACCGCCGCCATTTTAAAACAAACTTGTACCGTGAGTGCGGTGTAATCGAGTGAAGAATGTTCACTGTCGATGGATTTACCTGTCTTGAAATTAAGGCATTAATAATCGATTGAGTACCTGCAGGCTAACTCATATTTAGAACACGTATTAGTAAGAAACGTGGAGTACATTTACTCAAGTACAATGGGCCAGTCTGCAAAATGAATACTTTTACTTTAAATATATTTTGATGCCAATAGTTTTGTACTTTCACTTGAGTAACATTCTGAATACAGGACTTTTACTTGTAAGAAAGTATTGCTACACTCTGGTACTTTTACTTTTACTCAAGAGTACATCTTCCATCTCTGTCAACTTTCCATTTAAAATTGTTTCCTGCGTAGATTATTAGAAATACCCCTCCTGTATCTATTTTATGTGCAGTAAAAATGCCATAATGCTACTGAAACCTCACTCCAGGTAGTCTGGCACCTGTTCAATCCGTCATTTAACTAATCAAACTTGTTTTGCACAGCACCCTTTGTGCAGTTCAATGGGAAGGGCGACTGCATGCTAAAAATATACTTACTTTGTTTGGTTAACTACTATTTCAAAGGTAAAAAATAAACTCTTGCAAAAATAATGACAATCCACATCTAAAACGTGTTTTTTAAATGGATATTTCTTCAATAGTTTGAAGCTTTTCACCTCACTGTTAATAAGCATGAATAGAACATAATGATTAAAGCTTGTGATATGAATGAGTATCAGCACCCTGCCCTCTAGTGTCCCCATAAGGTAAGGTAGGAAGAAAAACAACAGGTAAACTCAGACTGAGGTTTGGTTTATTCCTTTATTAGATGTTAAGAAAATCCACAATGAAACAAAATAATTTACTCAGGGTGTATATGAAATTAGAACAACACATCTACTCAGGACAGATGGGATTCAGGAAAATATAGGAAGGGAGGAGGGTGAAGGAGCGTCTAGGTGGGAATGAAGAGACGAGGAAAACGTTCAGTTTTCAGTGCGGGATATGTCCTTCAGACCACAGTGTTCCAGATGCATATACCCTCACTGAATGCATTTTCTCGTCACACACGTTTTGTTTTTTAAACACGGCCTATCAAAATGGAAGAATTAACCGGAGAAAGGTGTGATGCATTCCTTTCACCTCCCATCTAAGTGCTTTGTGTCTTCTTGCACACATTCACTCACAGATTCACTCAGTCATAGCATTCTTTCAAATTAACCTCACTTGTATTTTTTAAACCAAAATATCTTCATTAAATCCAACACAAAAACGAGTGAGATGTTTGCATGCTGCACTTCTAGAGACAGTCCGTGGTTTGTTTTTTCTCTCAGGTGTCCCTCACCCAAAACATATCAACATGCTAAATTAGCTGAATGACTTTTCTCCGTATATTCTTTAATGTTTTCATGCGCCAAGGTATTGCATAGGACTTTTGAATTCCCCTCCACATTGCTTATGCAACCTACAATGGCTTTTTTTTCTTCCCCAAAACTATATGTTTATGACAGTCGCCTCTGTGTTTTGCGCGGAAGGAACTCCTGTCAATAAATTCTGCGCTACAATCAAAGAAAGGTTTTACATTAATGCATCGATGCACTGTCACAGGTCTGAGTGTAGATTATGCTTATATTAAAAAATTCCTGAGTGTCAGGTGACTGTCGAAGAAAGGTGACAAGACCCTGAAGTTGGAGTACCTTGGGGCTCTTTTTTTATTAAATTGAAGTGGCATTGGATTGAGCAAACCATTGGCCTGTACATACAATCGTTGCAAAATTAGGAAGCCATTTACAAAGCCATGCCAACCTGCGACTTACCAAAAGTCTGCACATTTTTAATTGCCCATAACAGAGGGATGGTTATAGTTGTGTGCTTCAGTTTCATTATGTGACGAACGTTACCCTTCTGCTGGCCTCACTACGTAAAGTTTCTAACTGAAATCGAAAGAAGATAAAAGTCAGAAGGTTTGCCAATTTGTTCAGGGGGTTTTCAAATGTAAGGGGCGCTAATGCATATGCATTTTTTGTGAATGTATGTCTGCATACATTCACGTTTCTCTGAGATAAAGTTCAAGTCCACTCATTCTGAACCTTCACAAGTTCCGTTGCCAACACACAAACACACACACTCAAACAGAGTGAGACATTACTCAGTATTTCAACAAGATATATTGTAAACCAAAAAAAACACACACCTCATGGGAAAAAAAGCATTTGTACCTTAGTGTAATTATGCCATGTTTTTGGTTTGACCTCCGCTCGCCACTTGCTTGGTTATACACTTGTTGAGTTTCAAAATGGACAATAAACCATTAGACAATGAGGACGATGTCCTTTCTGTTTGGGGACAAATAACTCAAAAGATGAACATGAGATTTAAACACCTGCAAGTATTTCTGCTTCTGCTGCAGACCTGACAACTAAGAGGTTACCTTAAAATAAAAAAACAAGCCACATTAAACAAGAACTGCCATCAGGCTATCTTTTTTTTTCTTTTCTTCTTTTCTCAATTTTTCGGCAAAAAGATATTCATGGAGTCTGACTGTCAGGACTACAAAAAAACTATGCCATCTACTTATCACAGCCATATCATGGAACTGCAATCAAAAGATTCGGAACATATTTATAGCACCAATATTTTGTACCATAGGAATTACAAAAAAATTAAAACAAAGTTTCATTCGATTGCAACACAGGTGTCTGCAGAAATGGCTGTAGTCTTATCATGTTGGGCCTTTACCCTAAAACAAACTTTTTTTTCTTTTTCCCCCCCAATTCTTTTACAGCATTGCATTTCAAGTAGATGATTAGTATTTTGTCCAACATAACTCATTTGATTTCCGGTTTTTTTATGTTTTTAAAGGATTTTTTATTTATTCTAGCCTCACAAACCATACTATGTCTACTACTAGCTCTTGTAAGACTATCACCAGTCAAAAACCAGACTCATTTATGATAACTTTTCACACATGGGGAATTTAGGGGTATTTAGAAGAAAAGCTGCACACATTCTCTACTTCACATTCAGAAAGTCGTCCAAACAAACTATTTAAATTAAACTCTCGAAATTCTTACACAACTCAAAAATCTCAACATCCTTATAATTATCTTTCTGAAACCAGATGGAAAGTAGAGTATGCGATAGCAGTCGTTTCACACGTTATGTTTAACTAGAAAAAGAGGAGTGGGACTGGCTGGACGAACATACATGCACAACCATTCAGATACCAGCAACTAGCAGTATCCTAGCTCAAAAGCAAAGATGGTGGGAACAAAACTTACAAGGATAGAACAAAAGATTGTCCCTACTACCTAACTGTGAGACATGAATGAGGATCAGCGTACAGATGAACCAAATGAAACAAATCCTAAAACGCCTACAATGCATGTTTGCTCTTGGCGTCACTCAAAGACAGAACATATTTTTTGAGTTTTCCTATTTTCTCTCACTTTTTGTAGATCTGATTGTTGACTACACAAGGTTTAGTAAATGAAAACCAACAGGGGTTATGTGTGGGGGTTTCGGATGGGTGTGTCAGAAAATGAGCCTACATTAGGTTTTTCCAGCTCTGAGATGACCCTGAATCTTTGCTGGTAGAGGTCCAGTCACAACAGGAGAGGAGGATTTCCTCTCTACGACAGGAGTCCTCAACAAAACTGGAGTAGTCAAATGTTGCTGCTCCCTGGAGAAAGAAGACAGACAAAAAGGTTAGATTGACAAAAATGTAACAGGACCATGCTGCTTATGTTTCTCCTTTACATCCTACACCTATCGAAAGTTCAAACTGGCCATCATAGATGCATGACCCGATTAGGACTTTCAGCCATATTTTCACTGCTAATGTTTTTCTAAAACCCCCTCAGTGGAATTCAGGTAGCCATAACCAAAAATGGGTAGACTACTTAGGAGAGTTCATATATGTTGATGCCTTTAACAGCAGAAGCTGACGGCCAGTATTGTACAGGTCTGTCTCTAGGATCTTAACACCTCAATCAATCAAGTCTTTTTTTCATGAGCCACTCTTTGTAGGAAACTGATAGGTCAGATATTTTTCATATTAGACTGTGCTTTTTATATAGCACTGATAGACATCTCTAATGAGTGTCAATGTGGATGTGTTGTGGGAAGGTTTGGGCACAAGATAGTAGTCTCTGTCCATGTCCATCATACTTAATAACTAATACAGTTTTGATAGCAGTTAAATAATTGCAGGTGAGGCCGTGATTACTTTCTCTTTGCTGGTGCATAGAATGTTAAAAATGTAAATGTTA
This sequence comes from Eleginops maclovinus, assembly GCF_036324505.1. Taxonomy (NCBI): domain Eukaryota; kingdom Metazoa; phylum Chordata; class Actinopteri; order Perciformes; family Eleginopidae; genus Eleginops; species Eleginops maclovinus. Next base: position 12,396,584 of record NC_086362.1, on the reverse strand, counting down.
TATAAATATGTATTTCTTTAAAACGGTATACCTGTACACTGCGATCCAGGGAAAAGGGGGGAACAGAGTGTGTTCTGCCACCAGCACTCGTCTTGCTGGTTGCCGGTTCCTCTCTGTCCACTTATATTTAACAGAGGGAACTGTAAAAGACAAATGAGAAGTGGTTAGTGTTTCAGTAAGGCAAAACACTTCACAGACTTCACAGTCATTTCACAGATTATGAGAACACTGTGGTTATGCAAACACTTTTGTTGTAATGCTCGAGCACACAGAACGTTCTTACAACATCATTTTAGGAGGTAAGCCTCACCTCTGGAACATCTCCCACAAAGTCATAAGCGATCCCATACTTTGGGATCTGACCCGCTGGTGCAGAGAAGCAGGACTGCTTTTCTTCTGAAGATTCCTTCTTTTGAATCTTGCCGACAGAGACGTCGGTCTGTCCGCCTACATTTGATGCGGCTTCTGCAGTCTTGCAGTCTAAGCAAATCTCTTGCTCAGCAATTGGCAAGAGGGTACTGGAGCCCTCCTGTGAATCCAAAGAGGTCTGGGCACTCTTCTCCATGCCAGACTTCTTTAATCTGGGTAAGAATTTACCAGATTCCAGTTCTGACTTCCCGTAATAGGGGCCCTCACATTCTGCATCCTCCTCCAGAGGTTTGAGATCCGCCTGAGGATCATCGAAGACGTCCACCGGCGCCAGGACGGGAAAACTCATCTCCTCTTTGTCAGTCTCGGCCTCGGAATCACTCACTCCACCGGGAGACAACTCTGAGGCCGATATTGGTCGGAAATGAGTCCTGGGGGAGATGCGAATTGCCCTATACTGCGTACGGTTGATGCCATATATGCGTGGGTGGAAAGCTTCATTCTCTGAGTCCGAGCAAAGAATCGACTTGGGCTTGAAACCCGGACTGAAAGAAGCCATGTCCTCAGGCTCGAAAGAACACTCAACGTGGAGGACTTGGGAGAACGGATTGTTCAGGTTGAAGGATGTGAATGGGTAATCCAAACCTTGCTCTTCACCACGCAAGCCTCCGTAGGACCCGAGCAAATCTTCATGGAAGATGAAAGAAAATCCTTTATTCAATCCATCTCCGCCACCTCTAATGGCCTGCTCACTCTGCCCAAAGGACACAAGAGGCCTCCACAGGGGCCGGTGCCCGGGGGCAAAGCAGCTGCCAGTGTTCATGAACACATCTGTGCCGGTGATGGTGAGCATATCTGAGTTGGAAGCAGATGCAGCCGCAGCGGCACACTGTAGCAGGCTATCTTGGGTGTCACTTGGCGGCACAAGAGCCCAATTCTTATCCCCACTTAGTGTCTTCAACTCTCCATACACCCCTCCAAGGATGAATGACGTGCTCTCCCTGTCAGAGTTCAGGTCCCAGGGCTTGGACGGAGTCATGTAATCACCTGCACCATCTACCTTAGAGAGTTTGTTTTTGGCTAAGTCCTGTTCTTCCTTCTTGCCCTCCCAAAGGTGATACTCTGAGCGCTGCACTGCTTTTTTCTGAGGTCCCTGAATTGGAACCCCTTTGGCCTGCACTTCCAGGCGACTGCAGCAGTAACCGCCGGACTCATCTGAGAACAAGCCCTCGCTTGGTTGTTCGGCTCCTTGCTTCGCCGTTACAGATTTGTCATCTCCTATTGCAGTCCAAATGTCCTTTATTATCCCTGAGCTGTAGTCGTCACCGTGTTGGTTTGTGTCGTCCGAAAACATGCCAGTGCTATACTGTTTACTCTCGTCCTCTTCCAATGCTATACCACAAATGGACTCCAATTTAGATTTTTTGGTGAAGGTCTTATTGGATGCTGTGCTAACACTGACCTCCTCGCATATTCGGCTAGAGTTTGAATGCAAGAAATCCAGGATTTCATCCTCTAGATATGTACCAGAGAGAGGAGGGATTATACAATCAATCTCTTCGTTGCCAATTTGAACAGCATCCTCTGTCGGAACATTTCCTTGCTCGTTGTCTGAACGAGTTTCCTCTGAATGTGACCACGGACTGCAAGTTCTTGTTGAAAGGTTAGAACAGTGTTCAGTTTCGTCAAAGGCACTATTTTTGGTCCATATTAGCAAACGAGACTGTTTATTAGAATGTGGCTCGAGACAGCTACTAGAATCTGTGTTGTTTTCATGACCGACGGTGAGTGAGTCGCGGGGAAAAGGGAACGTGGGGCTCTCATACTGCAGCTCGAAAAGAGAGAAGCAGGATGGTTCACTCGTGGCTTCAGGGACATTTGGCTCTTCCGGATTTCCAGATAGTTTGCTCAGGGTGAACGAAACACTATCAAGGAGGGGGGAGAGGCGGACGGGAGAGTCTCCTATGAAGCTTTCTCCATCTATATCTTCTGAAGTGGATGGTGAATAACATCCCCACACTTGAGCCATGTTTTTAAGATCCTCCATTAGGAATCCATCTGATCCTGGAGCTTCTTGTGACTCTGCCCGTATTGCAATTTTCCCTTGCTGCTCAAGGCCATCTAACACTAAACAACATTCTGCCTCAACGTCTCTTTGCTCTTTGCTTTTTTGTCGAATCATGCTTAAGATCCGACTCTCTTGTATAGAGTCTGAGGCACTAGTATCCAATATGGATTGATAAATGTCAACTTCATAGAAGTGAGTGAATTCAGACAGATGCTTGTCATCTAAATCTCTACTATCCTCTGGCTGAGGGCAGCATGAGGTCCCAGTGAGTTCAACAGTTTCATCTTCTGCTTCGCCAGGCCCTTCCACAAAGTGCCCATCCACAAACGAGCCTGCTGCTAGGTACGCTCTCTGGTAGCTCTCATTGGCAATGCAGATTCCCTGGAATCGCTCTGGCAGCCTCTCCATGTCGGTTGACAAATCAAAACCGTCAGGAGAGTCTACCTTGTTGCGATATTTTGTTTCCAGCTTGCTTTGTCTGCTGCAAGGTACAAAATACTCTGTGATGGGCTCAGTGTACCAAAGAGGCTCCTCCATGTATTCCTTTCTGTTTCTGGCCTCAACTCCGGACTCTTTAGCCTCCTTCCAGCCTGGATCTCTACGAATCTCTTTCAGAGGTCTCTTCCCCTTCTTGTAAAGCTGTGGTTGTTTGGCAGCGCCTCCAGTGGCGCTGCTACTGCTCCCGCCTGCGTTTCTCCGCTCCTCTTTTTCAATTACCTTCACCTGCAGCTTCACCTGCCCGCTGTTGCGTGTTCTCTTATTTTTTGCAGCCTCCCTGGATTTGTGCCTTATTCTAACTGCCTTGCTTCTGGATGACTTCAAGTCACCGTGGTTCCCGCTTGAGCTTGAGCCCGCCTCACTAGAGCCAGAGGACCAGGATCTGGGTCTGTTTTTTCCCTCAGATCTATGTCTCATCTGTCTCTTCGAGTGGACGGTAGATTTCTCCTCTGCTGCTGCACCACCATGGTATCGATTTTCTTTCTCCTTCTTGCTCCGTCGCTGCTGGCCTCTCTCGTTGGACGTCGTAGTGATGGTGCCACCTGCTCCGAGGTTTCGCTCCTTTGCAGCCTCCCCTTCGCTGTTGCAATCTTTTGGGGAAGAGGTGTCTGTGCTGGTCTGTGGGGCAGCAGAGGATGAACTCGAGTATGCGCAGGCCTTAGCCTTGTTCCACACCGTCATGATCTCTTGGAGACAAACAGGTTTCTCTGACAAGGAAGGAAAGGCTTCATAATACCTGCAGTAACAACAGAGAAGAAGAGAGAAAAATAGATTTAAATGCATTCATAACGATACAGTTGAAATAAACAAATGCATGAGGATGTCATTCTGCAGTCACTTTTGTACATAAAATTATTCACATATCAATTATGTAGCTTACATTTCCACCTGGTCCTTTGAAGAGGGGGACTCAGCTCGCTCTGGAGACTGAGAGCCATCAGATTTCTTTTGTATCTGCTTCTCTTCTGTAAAAAAAAAAAAAAAGTATTGACCATCAAGACATTTTATGACTGCAATTATTATTCAAATTCTTTCTTTCCTTTTTATTCTACACAAGACTTCTAAATGTGATAGTAAAGATAATCGAACCAACCTTTCTGTTTGTTTTGGATGTCCTTTAGTTTAGAGCAAAGCTCTTCAACCAGGCTCTCAATTCCAGAGTTCTGCACAAATGAGACCAAAAAAACAAGCTTTGAGAACTTAAACTATATACTGTGAACAACCGATACGAATGTCTTTAGACGATATTATCATATACTTGGAAGTTCCAACTCAAAGGCCTTTCTCATACCAATATCATGGTAGAGTTTTACTGATAATACATGTTGTCAGTGACATATTGTGTTGATAAGTATTACAAAAATCCTGCTCAGGTATTTTAAGGGGGAAACTGAATCACTTTTGGTCTTTCTGATAAAAAAGAACATTAAAAGCTATTTAAAAAAAAAAAACAAGCTATGACATAAACAACAGAACAAGAACAGAACAAAAGATAACTTATTTTTTAAACTGCAAATACAACCGGACTCCTGAGATCTAATAGCATTAGTTAAGATTTTCCAAAAGCTACATTGACAGAAAATGTGAAGAATGAACGGCATGGGGTTGACACAAGTCAAGCCAGCTGACTTGTGAGAGCTTAGGCATGCTCGGTCATGACTGTTCTATATTTAGCTATGCTGCCGAAATACTTTTTTTTTTAAATAAAAAATAAAAAGGCTAAGCAACAGGACAAGGTATTGCCAAACTATGTTCTGGGTAGGTGAACATTTACTACATATCCGGTTTACCTTACTTCCATCTCACATTCAGCAATTTGATTTGTGGAAAATGTAAACAACAAGGGTTTAAAATAAATAAGACAACAATGTCAGGTGGCAAGCTTAATCGAGCCAGCACTGTCAAGGGAAATTGCCTCAAACAAATCACCTCAGTCCTGCCAGACAGTTTAGCTCACTCCTTCCCTTTTCACTCATCCAGAAAATAATATTCCTTACCATGCCACCTCATGAAAAGCCAAGCAAAGTTTTCTTATGCTCTGTGTTTCCTCTTGCATCATTGTGCTAATGCCGGTCAGCTGACAACCAACCGACTACGCTGCTCACTGCTGCAATCCTGCGCAGCGTGTGCTGGTTAAAAAATAGACTGCAGAATCCACTCCCCAGAGAGGAGCTCAACACTCCTCCTCCTGCCTTGCAGACCCTTCCCCTCCCTCCAGCGCTACGTTGTGTCATTCTCAACTAGATCATCCTCCCCTTACTACTGCCGACAAGTGACAGAAATTATTGGGTGCAATTGAAGTTACGATGCATGTACAATGAAGATCTTCCCTGATTTAAAGCATTAGCTTCCCACAGTGTCAGAGCTTTATTCCGTGTCTATTCACCGTGATTTATGCAATTTATATCTGCATGACTGCACATTGAGAAAAAGCAAGTATTACTAGTGTTACAAATGTGTGACTTGCCTGTATTCAGACTGCTTTTCACTCAAAGGTTTCATAAAATATGAAGCAGTTCAAAGAAAAGCCTTACTTGAATACCACCATCCTTAACTTATTATATTGATGTATCGATATTGGTGCTTACTTCATCAGATGCAGAGCGGAGGCATTGCACAGCAGCTTGCTTCTTCATTTCCTCAAGACTCAGGTCGGTCCCTCCTTTCTTCTTACTCTTGCCCCATTTTTTCCCAGCTCCCTTCTCCCAGCCCAAGAAGATGTCATTCTCCTGTCACACAAAACAAGAAAGTAATTCACAAAAGAAGAAAGTCATTCACTAAAGGACACACTGGTTTTAAACAGTAAAACTATTTTTTAAAAGCATAACAAGAACTGTAATGACAAATGACAGAGATCAAAGCTCGTTGTACAAGTGCTATGATGTGAAAGGAATCCCCCATTGTTAACTTCTCCTGGCACAATGATGTCTTCTTCTAATGAGTCCATTATATTCACAAAATAACTTCCCATCCCAAACAATGCGTACTGCCCACTCACTTTACAATGCAAAACACAAACAATGACAATGAGTTAAAAAAGTTTTTTAACTAAGAATATTTCCTAACATTTGTGGGTGCTTACCTGGTCCTGCAGGTCATAGTCGTAGCTGTCATGCAGGAGGAGGCTGAGGACATAGCGGGTGTAAATCATGGCATCTATCCCACACTTCTCAAGCTCCTGGCCAAGCCAGCTTTGTACTGGACCCAGTGACTGGAACAAGGACATCTCTGAGGCAGGCAGGGGGCCGACGAAGGGGTAGGGGCAAGAGAGGTTTTCAGGAGGAGCAGGACCGTCTGAATCGGTGCTCACTGGACGCATGGGACCTCAGGTGTTGGCCATTCTAAGGTGGAGCAGCATTGTGATGGGTAGTTACTGTAGGGTGGTCGTTGAGAAGGGAACAGAGAGAGGACGAGGCAGAACCTTGGGAAGAGGGGCTAGTCACTCCAGCAGGACGCACCGAAGCGGCTCTACATGGGGAGGCATGTAGGATGTTATTTTTTTATATTATTGCTTTTAGCAAAAAGGGGATTTTACACGTCAGGCATGGCTTAGGCTGCTGATAGATCTCAGCTGCTGAGCAAAACACAGGATGTGTTTGCGTCTCAGTCGGAGTGGTCCATTTTGGGGCTACGTCTTACTTCAACGGCACAACCTGTAACAGCGAAAACATACATTGGTTTTCAATATTTAATGTAAGCATTGAAAAAATATCGTACAAAAGCATGTAGCCTGACTGTTTAAAGCCTTGCTTACCAGCAAGCTAATGGGCTCATGAGAGATCATGAACTCTTGAGCAGCAGTTTCAATCATGACACATTATGGTGGTGCGCCCTTTTACAATGTGATAAACAGGTTGACTGTGATGTGAAGCACATTTACAACTTAGTTAACCCTTTTCAAGTATGCATATGTGTAATAAGTTAACTATCCTGTTATGAAATGCAATGTAACATAATAAATTTATTACAGAAGAAGTGGTCATGACCATGTCTTTTTGAAACTGGATGACAGCAAGGCTTAGTAAAACTACTAAAAGAGGAAGCAACATGTTGATTGTTGTCCTATTCATTTCGAACAACGGCTGCCTAATGTTAATTGGTAAGTTATAACAGCAAACATGTCCTGGATTTGTGCCCATGGCAGAACAACAATGACAAGCTAACTCCAGCAGTTGAAATAAAACTGTGTGGGCAACGGACAGGGGATCGCTTGCTGTCAAGTGCATGTGTTTTATATGGCAGCAGCGGATTAGTGGACCGACGTGAAGAGCAAATGGAGGCTGCGGCGATTTGATTGGCTGAACCCGTCTTCATATTATGGTTTAGTCCTTTGCATCGTCAAAGGGGCAATATCAAAAGTTTTGCAGTATCCAAACCAATTATTTATTATCACATTGTAACATTATCTGTAAATAATAAATACAGAAGGACAACAGCTGAGATAAACTAGCTCCATCGATAATTGCTAAATATGGCTGACCAGTGTCTACAACCCAGCTGTTTCTTGTATTCACATTAGCCCGGCAGCTAGCTTATGACCGCACTGCCCACATACCAACTTCATCGTGCAACTCATTTGTTCCGCTGAAATGGAAAGTAGCAACGTAATGCCATTTGCACAGAGTCAACCAGCTAGTTATCTCCATTTCAGATACATTGTTACGTGGGGCAAATAGTCATAGTTTAAAGACGCTAACGTTACACTGCTTGGCTGCTGAGTGCGGCAATACATAACAGCAAGGGACGATCATTATGATTAAGTATTGACCTTATTGTGATTAAACACTACACAATCAGTGGTGGGTAGCTGCTGAAGTGTCAACAAACGTTATATTGACCTGTGATAGCGTCACACTGCAGTCAAATGGCAAGGTTAGCTAGACCACCGACCTTTAACGTTAGCTTATGAGCTAAGTTAGCCAAGTTAGCTGCCCGTCTCCGGTCGTTAGCAATTTAGTATTATTTTTACGCTAACATTACGGTCATCGTGACAGGTTAACACCTATGTTATATTACAGTCTTATCAATTTAACTCTAATTGCGATGTCCCCCTTCCCCGAGCAGACCGTGGTTTGTTATGTAGGGCAGGTGAACGGAGGCTCCTCTGCACAGTGACATTAGAGCACTGGCCGTTCTCCATTAAATAGTTAGCTAGCAAACCGCAACACGCAAACGTTAGGCCGAGTCTAAACTTTCAGTTGGAGACGCAGCGCCCAGAATGGCTAACAGTAAACACACGGTTGCAAATGTGTCCTGTTCAAATTGAAACGAACGTTTGCTATCGTTAGCATTCACGTCCGCTTGTTGTGACCGAGGGGGAGGCGGCTGCCCCAGTAGGCAACAAGCGGACTGTCAGACGTTTTCCCTTCAAAATGTACGCCATACCGTCATACAACGAAAGAGTAGTCTGAATAAACACAAAACATGGAGAAAAACAACACAGTGCGACAAGTAAAACTCCAAGCCGGTTCAATGGTGGACCTACCTGCCGTGGGCTGAAGTAAAGAGAAGCGGCGAAAGGGGAGCGGCTATTTCTCTCCCGCTGCCGTTCCGAGCTCGAGCTCTGGAATCCGCTGCGGTAGCATCGCGTATCATGGACGCCGACAGAAATGGCGCTGTTTTCACATCCACTGCTTCTTCAACAGCGTCAAGGAAACTGGCGACATTCCGGTTCGAGCATAAGAAAGATCACTCCTCGATGACACTGATACCCAGAACCACAATGTCCGCTATATAAAAGCCAGTTTCATTCAGAGAGGACTCCTGGATTCGCCACCCTCCGCGTTCGTATCTAGGCAACAAGGCAAACCTCTGCTGTCCTGTTCTCAAAAGTTTGATTCCTCCGCTAGGGTATTGCATCAGAAGCCCAACTAGTACTCTTATTATTTGTTAAGTACTTCAATAAAAGTCAAAGGATGAACTACATTGCGCAGACTAAAAATGTAATGAGGGACTTAGTATTCTCTTTGAGGTTAAAGTTATATTAATTTTTTTAAATAAAAACAGATACAAATGCTTTCAACAGAAAAAACACAAATATGTATTGTTAAATGCACAATATAGCCTTCAAAAATACAATATGGTTAGACTTGTTAGAAGGTTTTTTGACAAAAGTTTCATATAATCTACCTTTAAGGTCCACACACTTAATAAATGTAGTCAACAACATATTTATTAAAGTTAAACGACAACAGAAATAAAAATTTATTTTCAATTGTGCCATGTGTATATATATTAGCTTTTAGTTTGGGATATCTTGCATAGACAAAACAGTATTTTTAAAGTTATAGTTATTATAAAACCCCAATACAACTCCATTCGATTTTAGATGTGTTTCACTAAGTGTATATCTGGGTGGGTGTGTATGTTTTGGATGGTGCTTATTCTTTAGGCTGACCACCTGCCTTAGATCAAAGGTCCATAGTGTGGCACACTTCATGTGCCCTCTGGCCCCTAGGGGTCATGACCTCTGGGACGAGATGAGTCGAGGGCTATTGACCAGCTGTTTGTGCTCCTGGCACAACACATACACACACATACAACTCCATGTTTCATTGCCTACTCGATTACCAGGCGTTATTATCTTTATGTGTATGAGGTGAGTGTGTGAAAAGAGGTCAGGACAAGATAGTGTGGAGTGTGTGCACGTGCAAATGAGAGCATAAACAAAAGAAAGGGAGAGAGGAAGTGAGCTAGGGGTGTGTATGCTTGTCTAAGTAAAGCTGTATCTAACAGCTGGTTATAAAGGCAAACGTTTTACTACAGTAGTCCTTCAGAGTCAGCAGAATAACATTGAGTTCTGCATTTGATCTTTAGCAAAGGTGAAACACAAATGACCCCCCTGTAGCACTGAGGCCTGTTCAAAAGTGGAAGTGATTTTGTCATCATCCTGTCACTGATAAAATCTCCACTGAACCTCTGCCTCGGGCTCATCACGTGCAACAACATAACATCCACAGAGAAACATCTAACTCAGCACTGCCACTTGCACTGACAGCTTTCTCATTTGTTAACTGAAAGTCAATTTGGAGCAGATGGCCCAGTTAAAAGATGCACCATAATCCTCTCCCAGGAACAAGGCTATAGATGGGGGGAAGGGGCCTCTGGTTGATTTCCCTCAAAGGTTGTGTTATGAAAGTGTGTCCCACGAAGCTTTGGTCTTGCTTTGCACCTTCACAGCGAGTTCACAGTGCCGTCTGAGGTGAAGCTGATTATCATCGGCAGGGTTGATCACTGAGGTAAATGTTTTATTCGTCATACCTCACAAGCTTTATAACTTTGGACATGTGGTATCTTGTACACTGGGACTTGTTTACATTGTCTCTGTCCTCACCCAACCTCAGAAGCATTCAAAGTTGACATTTTTTCCTGCTAATCCTACGGACAATTTATGTTGGTCTAAATACTTGGGATGCTTCAGAACCTGTATGGACGTCAAGAACATTTCAACTCATGTGTTGTTGTTTTTTGATCTGCTGGGTCAGTGTTTTTTCTTTTCCAGTTTTTCTATTAAACGTTTCAGACAACAAAAGTTAAAAACATTTTATTTATGTTGTTATCTAGATAAACTTCATCAAAATCCCCTGGACAAAGACTGTCAGGATTCATCATAAGGACTAATGCTATTGTGACAAACAATTCTCACCTCCCTTTAAGTTGACACACTTCTCAGAACTAATCCTTTTTACAGAATTGAAATACTTTGCCTTTGAAGAGACCAATCACAGATGGGGCATTATTAAATGGGACCAATCAGGATCTTTGAGGAAGAAAGAAATCCCGCCCCAGACTAAGCCATGACTTTGGTTCCTCTTTCTTGTCTCCAAATCTGTTTACCACATTCTGCTCTGTCTGGACTCTGTCTGCATGCCTGGTGGCATACCTACTCAGATGTCCCCTCATTACAGACTGATGTAACAGTGACTTGCCTGCCTGAGGGATGTTTTGTTTCCTGTTGCACAATGCTTCGCTGGCACCAAGCCATATACCATACCTCACCTCAGGACATTCAGAATGATAATGAAACAGCTGTACATCCACTTTGCTGAACATACGTCTCTGACAATCCCCTCTTCTTTGTTGCTGTAGTCATGTTGTGCCATGCATAGATAACCTGGCTTTAAATTTTTATTAACAGCCAATCTTGATCAAATAAAACATAATTCACATTATTTGGGTTATTGATTATTAGACAATATGAGTTTTTTCATGCACATGCTGTCTTAAACCTCGAAAATATAGATCATTTCTGTTTTCATTTCCTGTTTAATATCGCATGAAATAAAGGATGTTAGGTTTGGAGGGACAAAGCAATATTTTTCTTAATTTTCTGACATTTTATTGCTCTATTGGGAGATAATTAGCAGAGACATTTATACTGAAATATAATATATAGTTATGTGAAATGCTGAGGTTGAATTTGAATAATGCTAAGTATAGGAGTTGATACCATTTTTTGATTTTGATGCATTCGTTTGCTATCCTTATTTGCTACAAGTGTCTGTGGTTTCACATGATTCTCATAACATTCTGATCAACAGGATCGCCTTTCAGTTTCCATCTTTGTGTGACACTTTTTTCAACCGCCAGCAGCAGGACTTACTTCAGGTCACTGAGTTCGTTCTGTAGTAGCTATCTGATTGTTTTCAGCCTTACAGATGCTTTGTCTACTGGCTCGTCTTAAAGGTCAACTGCACTTGTAAACATGCACTATTGTCTTTATCTTTGCTCAGAAAACATCATTAGCAAATTATCTAAAAAGGCTGATTTGCACTGTTACTCAATTATCAATCCAGCAGGGAGAGCGATCAGTAGGTCAGTCGATACAGATCAATCAGTCTGGTGGCTTAGGCTCTTGGTTTCTTCCTATCATTTAACAACAAAACCCAGGCTCTTAAAGGGGACTCATTATTATAATTTTCAGTTTCATATTTGTATTTTTGTTTTTATTTTAACATTTCTATATGCTTTAATGTTAACAAAACACATTATTTATTCATTCTGTCTGTCTGTCTGTATATGCCTGTCTCTTTAAGCCACACTCCAAAAAAATTCCACTCTGATTGACTCACGAGAAAAATTGCAAAGGTATTTGTTGAGTCATGACAAGAGATAGTCAGATTAATATGCCTGCAAGTGATATAGAAAGGGGGGCAACATCTGAATGGCTTGTTGTATCCCATTTTGTTACTGATATTGTAAAAAAGGTAATTCAAACAAATGTTTCTGTCAGTAGGTTCTTTGTTCTTTATTAGGATTCCCATTAGCACTAGCATGAGCATTGGCTATTCTTCTTGGGGTCCGCACACACACAGTATATACCCACAGACACAGATCAATTATAATTTATGATACGGAGATGTTGTCAAAGCAAACTTTTGAAACGTACTTTGGAATTTTCCTGAATAATATGGACCAGCAATGTTGGAGGTTGTCAAGGGGTTTAAACTACTGAATTTTAAATGTATGTAACCGATGTAAACGCTCATCTGGATGCATTGACACATTTCTGCTGGTCCAACAAATGGCTTTCAATGAATTCATATATCTGATGGCTGGCTGGGATGTAAAGCCGAGAAAGCTCCGACAATGTGCAAATGTGTCTATGCTCAGATAAGGACTCGTCTGGGGCTGCTGACGATAAAGAAGGACAAAGTCTCCTTATCATGTGTTTCACTCTGTGTGTGTGTATAAGACAGAGGGCTGTCCTGTTCTCATCAAGACAGTGCATAAACATTTTATTTACGTCACAGGCAAGCGGCAGTAAAAGCAGGAAAATGTGGATGACATCATGCGATCACAGTCTAGCCACAGAGAGCCTGTTATCAGCACAGTACAGGCATGAATGTGCTCTCAATGCAAATAGCACAGCCCCACGTCCCTCTGTCAACATGTCTGCAGTCTGCACTCCTGCAGCAATGCATGATTACTGATTCATGTTTCAATGGGTAAACAATATGCAGACAGTTTCTTTTCTTTCTCTTTGATCAGAGCCTGATAACTGACAAAACACTTAAAAAGTACATTTAAAGAAGCCGAAAGCAATCTGTAGTTGATGTTTCCACATTTACATAATGTATGAATGTAGCAGTGGTGGAAGAAGTACACAGAAAAATTAAATGTCAACATCTTTCACATAACTGTGTTAGGTTAGTTGAAAGCAATAATATTAAGTTTAAATAACAAATACTTAGTTAATCAATCATTTACATTTTAAAGCTGTTAAAGGATGACATAACGACAATAACTCTTTATACTCGCAGGTATTTTCATAAAGTACCATGTACCACACAATGTAGGTGCAGTACTTGAGTACATTTACATAGTGATTTTCATCACGTAGTTAAAGGAAAGTGCCGTCATGAAAATGAACAATGAATGTCTCCAACAGTTTTGCCTCTATACCCAAATCTTATTTCTCTGTTTTATATTTCCTTGAAAACAAAAAACCCCCATAAATGAGCTACAGATGTATATAATCCCTAATCCCATATTTATGCACTTTTTCCTCCTGTTAGAGTATTGTTATGAACTTGAAATCCCAAACAGTTATTATGTCAACTGTTGCGTAATTATTTTTATTTTTATTGAATTAAAATCATCTTTTTTTTACCTTTTGTGAGTCTGTACTGTCCTGTTTTTCACTCTGACCCTGTTGCTGCTATATGTCTGAATTTCCCCAGGGGGATAAATAAAGTTCCATCATTCTTATCTTATCTACAGGTATATACTTCATTGTTTCCTGTTTTAGGAGCCATTTCTAAAAGTGAAACTATGCTTGATCTGTCTTTAAAGATAAACATCTTCAGCAGGAACCAATGGGCTTGGAGCCAGTTATTTAAGTCAGACAGAATAACTTTAAAAGACTGAATGACAAATTTGGAGAAGTATGCCTCTACAAATTATTTGAAGGTCATAATCTTGAATTTTGTTGGTTGAATGTCCACTCACAAAAACCTAACAGTGCTTAAGGTAACTATGAAACATAATAGTGTAGCATTACATTTCATTACTCTGCATGTATTCCAGTTCTGATGCTTTCTACTTAACACTCAGCTGTGAAAATCAACGGCCCTTACTCACATCAGCTGTGTAACATCTTGTTGTGTGACACTGCAAGAAATTAAGTGAGTGAATTTGATGGATCATTTCATATATGGTTACATAATAGAGCAGTCACGCCCTGGGCCCATAGACTGTAAATACAAGCTTGGGCCAAGATTATAGATACTATAAAGGTTGGACTAATATGATAATAAGTAGCCCATTGATTCAACACTGAACAATTTGAAAAATGTCATATAACTGTATTAGGTTAGCTGAAAGCAATACTATTAAGTTGAACCAAATCTTTTTTATTTATACATAATGTTATTGCTTTCAACTAACCTAATAGTACTGGGAAATTTGTTGACATAATACATTTAATTACAGTCTACGTTTCAGTTTTTTCCGTGCCTATCATGAGTTTGAAAGTGCTGACACTCCTGTCATGAGAGCCATTTGTGTCTCTTTTCCCTCACGGTCATTCTTTAGAGCCCTTCAAAGCTTCTCACTCATGGATTTTTCTTTAAAAAAACATCCATCTGGTGGTGCCGTCTTCAGAAGTCAGAATTCATCAGTGGAGACAAGTCTTTAGTCTCCACAGCAGACAGATACCAGCATCCTGTTTGACAGAGATGTCCTTTGTGACACTACATTGAAAGGAATGCTGTTGTATAAGTCCTGGCAATTGTTTATTAGCCCAGACTCAACCCTCCCAGCCACACACACAACATGATGTTCTTGGACAGGTTTTAAGGAAAAAGGAATTCATGTGCGCATATGCACAGCCTTTGTTTGGCAAATCATCCTCCCTGGTTCTCCTCCTCTTTAGCAATGCAAAACAAACACAAATTATTCCAGTCATGCATAATTTTGAAGCCTTCCTCAGCAACTATATGTGGTATGAAGAGACGTGTCACATGGGTTTGACTGGGTTCAAAGTGTCTTTATTGATATTTCTAATATGGCCTTTCACTGAAGGAGTAAACACTTTGACCTGCTGGTGGCACAAGTGAAAAAGTCAAGAGATCAACAAGGTTCTTAGGAATCATTCTCGGAGCAATCCATTCAACAGGCTCCGGATTGCCATCCCTAGAGCCACTAGCTACACTCATTTATCAAAAAAACATTGCCATTGATTAATTTAGGAAGAGTAATAGATACAATTATTACATAATTATAGAATGAACTCTACACAAAGTGAATGTTGGTATTATTGATTTCCTTGTGTACAATCCATGTTTAATTAAATGTATTAATTAAAGAAGTCCACAAGGAACTGGAAGTGCACTTGGTCCTATCTCGCAATGATGACAAACATAACACCCGTGATTTATATATGCTCCTAAATTCAATGGGACCTTCCTTAGCTCGTGCTACACACTTCCAACAAGTTTCACGGAAATTGGGACTGGATTTATTTCCGTAATCCTGCTATTTCTGTTGGTAATAATTGTCAAGATGTGTATGTAAAGTTAATCCGGCTTTATTAGCATGCTATAACACAGTTGATCATTGACTCATCTAACAGACATGTAGCGACATTAGCATTTATTTAGATAAATACAGATAGACAGATAGATAGATAGATAGATAGATAGATAGATAGATAGATAGATAGATAGATAGATAGATAGATAGATAGATAGATAGATAGATAGATAGATAGATAGATAGATAGATAGATAGATAGATAGATAGATAGATAGATAGATAGATAGATAGATAGATAGATAGATAGATAGATAGATAGACAGATCGATAGACAGACAGACAGACAGACAGATAGATAGATAGATAGATAGATAGATAGATAGATAGATAGATAGATAGATAGATAGATAGATAGATAGATAGATAGATAGATAGATAGATAGATAGATAGATAGATAGATAGATAGATCGATAGATAGATAGATCGATCGATAGATAGATAGATAGATAGATAGATAGATAGATAGATAGATAGATAGATAGATAGATAGATAGATAGATAGATAGATAGATAGATCGATCGATCGAGAGATAGATAGATAGATAGATAGATAGATAGATAGATAGATAGATAGATCGATCGATAGATAGATAGATCGATAGATAGATAGATAGATAGATAGATAGATAGATAGATAGATAGATAGATAGATAGATAGATAGATAGATAGATAGATCGATCGATCGATCGAGAGATAGATAGATAGATAGATAGATAGATAGATAGATAGATAGATAGATAGATAGATAGATAGATAGATAGATAGATAGATAGATAGATAGATAGATAGATAGATAGATAGATAGATAGATAGATAGATAGATAGATAGATAGATCGATCGATAGATAGATAGATAGATAGATAGATAGATAGATAGATAGATAGATAGATAGATAGATAGATAGATAGATAGATAGATAGATAGATAGATAGATAGATAGATGATAGATAGATAGATAGATAGATAGATAGATAGATGATAGATAGATAGATAGATAGATAGATAGATAGATAGATAGATAGATAGATAGATAGATAGATAGATAGATAGATAGATAGATAGATAGATAGATAGATAGACAGATCGATAGACAGACAGACAGACAGACAGATAGATAGATAGATAGATAGATAGATAGATAGATAGATAGATAGATAGATAGATAGATAGATAGATAGATAGATAGATAGATAGATAGATAGATAGATAGATAGATAGATAGATAGATAGATAGATAGATAGATAGATAGATAGATAGATAGATAGATAGATAGATAGATAGATAGATAGATAGATAGATAGATAGATAGATAGATAGATAGATAGATAGATAGATAGATAGATAGATAGATAGATAGATAGATAGATAGATAGATAGATAGATAGATAGATAGATAGATCGATAGATAGATAGATAGATAGATAGATAGATAGATAGATAGATAGATAGATAGATCGATAGATAGATAGATAGATCGATAGATAGATAGATAGATAGATAGATAGATAGATAGATAGATAGATAGATAGATAGCTCGGTAAGTAGGTAGATGCTTTATTTATCCCAAGTTCGGGAAAAAAATTGTTTTGTCACAGCAGCATTTTGACAGTCAACGTACAAGAATTAAAACTTTTCTTAAAATAGAATAAAATAAATACAAATTAAATTAAAATAAACATAGAAAATATATTATAATATTTCTTAGTAAAAAAGACATTCAGAAAAGTATCTACACACTATATAAAATATACAGAACTAATAAGAATGCACACAATCCACTAAAGGGACAGATAAACATAGTGTGCTATTTACATTAAAGACATTAAACATGTATTGAGATGACCCAACACATTCTTACTATCACATTAACTGTGGTTTGGTCTCCACCTCCTGCGAGAAGTATGTATTCATCAAACCTGTGTTAACCCCTCCATTTATACCGTCAGAGCTGCACTGAAAAAACTGAAATGCTGACTTTAATTAAATGTAGACGCTCAGTTAAACACAGTGATGCCCTATGACTCCTGCAGTCTGCAAAGAAAACACACTTGGTTAAAGTTGGGAGACAAAGAGCAGCAGTGTGTTCATCATGCTTCTCCTGCAGAGAGTCAGCCCACGGGATGAGCAGGACACCCTGTCAGCTCATATGACCCGACATGTGTGGCTATAAAACAGAATGAGGTATTCATAACCCGCTACACACCTCCTCATGTAGGTCAGGCCAAGCAGTGTGTGTGTACGTGTGTGTTTGGTGAAAACCTCTAACCACAAATATCTTGCATTGGCACTTTTCCAAAATGAGTCAGTGTGCTTTTAAAGAGAGATTTATTTATCATTAACAATGCCATTTGCTATGACTAATAGAGGCTTTTCAAAGTCTTGGGCATGCTCATATATTATTGAGTTGACTTTAAGTGCAAGGTCCATTTTCTTTAGTTACCCAGAGCATTCTACCGAATTCCAAGGCCTATAAAAGAATGGCTTGTAATGACACAAGTTGAGGCAATAGGCCATACAATAAAACACAAGTAAGCAGAAAGTCACACAGTGTTGAATATGGCCTTAATGACTTTTTACATGCCAACAAATGTTAAAGAAAGACACACAATGGAACATTGCCCAAATGATTTTCATACAGCACCTTCCTGTAATATTAGTTTCCCCATTCTTAAGGCCACACCCTTTGCATCATTGCGCTTTACTGCCTGCAAATACTGCTGTTGTTTTTATATTAGTCTAGTTGCCAGTTCATAGAGTCCTATTGTGATCCCGGAAATGTTGAGACCACCCAAGTTTTATGATAAAAATGTATAGTACTATTGAAATTGCCGGAGGCTCACCTGCATATGCAATTTGCGCAATTAGCATTAGTTGTGTTAATAAGCATTAATAGTTATAAACTATGTGGATAATAGTTTAAAAAATAGCTTGGCGGATTCTGACAAATTCGGAGTGGTTTGGGGGGTTATGAGGATGCTGAAACAATTTCTGACATTTTCAGCATAAAAAATGTCAATATTTGTTTTCTCTGGGCTTATCTTGATACATTTTGGGTTAATTTGAAAGATTTAAGGGACTCTCGTGATCATTTGGATTGGACAGATTGCCTATTTATTCGAAAAAAGAATTTTCTGCAGTAGCGGTAATCATTTTCACCTTGTGCTCTATAGATCCAATGGTCGTAATACTACTCATGGGAGTCAAAATCAGGCCACCAATTGTACAAATATTGCCACTTTCTGGTTTAAACTGCCATTTTTTATCCAGAAAAGTTCAGAAATGGATTCAGCATCCTCAATAACCCCCAAACCACTCCACAATTTCAACTCCAAATCAGCAAAGCCATTTTTTTAAACTATTGTTTATATCTATAGCTATAATGCCCAACATATTATGCAAGTTAGCAAACTCATTAGCTATGAGTTTGCTAACTTAACTATGGTGGCAACTAGACTTTATTAGTTGTATTAAATCTCCTCAGCTATTTCTCTTGGTCAAACAGTTTTTATTCTTTGTATTTCTGATTCTGAAACGTGTCCTAAAGTTCAAATACAGTGAACTCCTTGCCCCACTACACTTCTTCCCACCTGAACCTTCTGACTCCACAGCTCCATCGTCCTCCTCGCTGGAAACCTAATCCCCATAAGCCCTCATAATGCCCCAGAGAGAGAGAGCAAGTGCAGAAAGGAGAGTGTGAGCTTAATGACCTTGAAAGCCGATTACAGGCCAGCCACGTTCCACGCAGCAGCCGTGTGAGGCCTTTCTCTCAGCCAAATCATCTCCATTCACATAGAAAGGGAGCTCATCATTCTGGCAGGAATGATTGATTATTACAAATAAAATAATGACTAGTAACATGTAAAAAGATGTGTCCTAATCTGAGTGTCAAAATATATAAAAGATATGTTTACTATCCGTTACTTTTGGATTACCTCAATATAAAATGCCAATGCAAACAAAAACAAGAGAAAAATAAATAACAATAAGATGTTTTTTTTACTTATTTACTAATTGTATGTAACAATGTAAGGTAAGAAGAAACTAAGATATTTCTTATCAAACGTAGTAACAGTAATAGTGTACAAATGCTGATGAAGCTTAATACATTCATCAAAAGCATAGCCTGTATTTTTGTTTATTAAATTAGGTGTTCACCTACTGCATTAAAAAAAGTATTTAAAATAAAGCAGCCTAAATACAAACCATAGAGAAAATAACTTCAGTTTGTCTATGATATTTATTCCAAAATGTATTGTAACACTCCTGCTAATAACAGTAATCTGAATACTTCTTTTTTTAATGTCATTGTAATCGAATAGAGTTCCCTTATTCCCTTGTTCCCTTATTTTGTATCCTCATTACTCATTACATCTAATCCGCAAGGTGGGACAAGTACTCAGATCTTGTACTTGAATAAAAGTAGAAGTACCAGAGTGCAGGAATACTCTGTTACAGTAAAAGTCCTGCATTCTAAATGTTCCTCCAGTAAAAGTAGAAAGTACTCTCATCTAAATGTACTTAAAGTAGTGACAGTAAAATTAGTCATTGTTTGATTGGTCCATTTCAGAATAATATCTCTGATATGTTTTATAATTATTGATCATTAAAGTGTTCTCAGAGCTGGTAAAGGTGCAGCTAGTTTGAATGGCTTTGTATACTGCAGGGTAGCTGCTGGATTTACTCCAGGTGAACTACAGTCTGATTTAAGGGCTGATTATATTTACCATCATTAATCCAGATCTGTAAAGAAACTAAACGGATTAAATACATGTAGTGGAGTAAAAGTACACCATTTACCTCTGAACTGTAGTGGGGTGGATGTACAAAGTAGCATACAATTGAAATACTCAAGTAAAGTAAAAGTATCTCAAAATTGTACTCAAGCTCAGTTAACTGAGTAAATGTACTTAGTTACTTCCCTCTGGCAATTTGTTACTCCCCAAGCCTGCTATTGATATGAACCTCTGACCGGGTCTGCCACTAGAGGGCAGCAGAGGGGTTCTCTGGTTACACAACAGACCCAGCTGGAGAAAGTGTGTCACTGGGCCAGTGCTCCCTGCTGGGCTAATAGGGTGCTGACCTGACCTAGAGACACACACAGGGGATTAGAGTGCAGGTCCCCTCTGATCGTTCATCCTTTTCAGATGCTTAACTTAAGTAAAGCATACTGTAAAAGTGGTTTAAAAACACTTGATGGTAATATCTGTCAAATCCAAGTATGTGTGAGTGTGTCTGTACTGTATAAACTGTCATATCCACCACATGACTCTAAAGCAACATACACACACACAAGCAGAAGTCACACAGAGTGTTGTATATTATAGGCCTTTTTACAGGTCAAACATTTAAAAGAAAGACGGATGATGGAACATTGCCAAATGATTTTCAAAGAGCTCATAGTCCCGTCACTCCGTTAGAATAATTTCCCCATATTTCTGCTCACACACTTTGCACCATAGACCTAATCCGAGTGTCAAAATATATAAAAGTAATGATTACTTTCTGTTACTTTTGGATTAGCTCAATATAAAATGCAATGCAAATAAAAACAAGAGACAGTAAATAACAATAAGATGTAGCCTTAGAAAAGAAGAAACCAAGATATTTCATCTCAAAAATGTAGTAACAGAAATAGTTTAATCCCGCTGTTTAAGCTTAAAACATTCATCAAAAGCATAGATTGATTTTTTGTTTGATAAATCAGATGTCCACCTACTGCATACAAAATAAGTAAGCCTAAATATAAACCATAATAACAAGTGATTTAGTACGTCTATGAAACTTTTTTCAAAATGTATAGTAACACTCCTGCTAGTAACAGTAATCTGATTTCTTCTTTTTTAATTTCATTGTAATCGAATGGAGTTCCCTTTATTTTGTATCCTGATTACTCGTTACATGTTATCCGCAGAGGTGGGAGAAGTAATCAGATCTTGTACTTCAGTAAAAGTAGAAGTACCAGAGTGAATACTCTGTTACAGTAAAAGTCCTGCATTGCACTACACTGTCTTCAAATGCCTTGGTGGTGGTGGTTGTTGTTGTTGTTGTTGCTGTTGTTGTTGCTGTTGTTGTTGTTGTTGTTGTTGTTGTTGTCATTTTTACAGTAGTTAAATGTTTTACCTCTGTGAAGCTTTTTATTCAGCTGTGGGACGATTTGTGTGTTTTTCAGTCTATTTCACTTCAACACAAGAGTCAAATTCCATTTATGCATACACACTCTTGGCCAACAAAGGTATCTTCTGGTTATAATATTTGTAATAAAAATCAGCACTTGAGTAATTGTGGCTCGCTTTTAACTAGTACTAGTTCCATCACCATAAAGAAACTATAAAAATACTATTTTAATTTACAAAGTGCATAACTTAGTTTCATCCCAACTGCTTTAGTCATGCGTAATTACACCAAATATCCACTTTAGTGTAATTACCAATGCCCCTCACTTTGACTTTGTAAGTGATATCTACAAGGATCATGCTTTTGTTTTTTTGTCGACTTGTGATACCTACTTGAGATGGAATTAGGATGTGTTTGACCGCTTTGTCTGCAAGAAGCTGTGTGTGGAGTGTTAACGTACTATATGCGGCTCCTCACTGTTGCTGCCGCTGATACAAAGCCACTGATTTGACCACTCGCTTGAGATTTCTGTGTGCAGAAACAATGTCCTTTATAGCTTGGGTAATCACACCACGGCTAGTAGGCTAACTGTAAGGCAACTCTAACCTACTGTGTGCATGCCCTAGTTAGACAGGAAGTCTACAGATTGCTCAAACATGATAGGCTATTTGATCCCCTGCTACAGTGCTTTAAAAACATTTGAACATGAAATATCACCAGCACCAGTGCTTTGAATGTTTTATTGATATCTTTCATCTTCTGTATTAAAAAGTTTGGTTGTATTGTGACCTTTGTATTTGTCTCAGTAATGTCCTGCTGATCTTGATTATGCACCTTTTTTTAAATCATGTGCGTGTTTGCATGTTTATCAATGATTTTTTCATAAACATCCATGAGAGATTGCCCAAAAGTTCTGAAGAACTAAAGCTAACAGCAACATTTGTATTTTTGTTATATCTGTCATTGTTTTCTTAAAGGTCCCCTATCATACTCTATTCCAACAATATATTACAGGTCTCAGATATATACAGGACATGCCTCTGATTGGCTGATACACCAAACAGATCATTGTGGCATCCCATAAACCCCTCTGTTTCAGCCCTGCTCCAAAAGTGCTGATTCAGTGTCTGTAGCTTTAAATGCTAATGAGCTGCTGCTGGCCACGCTCCTCTGAGAGATGATTGGTTTGAAACAACACAAAGGTGCTCTAGGAGAAGATTCAGGTGATAAAGTGGGAGGCGTTACCTTGGTTGGTTATCGGCTAGTGGGCCGAGACACAAAGAGAGAGAACTTTTCCTGAAATGTTCACAATCTCTTAACAGAGGGGACACATATTTATGTATAAAAGACATGAACAGTGGATTTTGCATAATAGGGGACCTTTGACATACAAATAAAATAAGCTCATTTATGAAAAGAAACGTCTAACTTTTCTATCCATTTAATTAGACTTTAAAGTGCGTTTTATGCAAGATATCTGAGCGCACAGATGGCATGGCTCAACAATAGGTGGGACTCTTCAAACTGCTCTAATGCTGAAAATTGCAGAATGTCATCATTTCCAAACTAGTGGCTGGAGAGGGAAACATGTTCATGGCTTTATTGTTCAGATTTTGTTGCACAGGCACAAAGTAACCACCAAAGAAAGAAAAACTTTGTAAGCCTGTTTAAGCGTCGTTTGAATTTAAGAACAACAATATATGTTACACTTCTTTTGTGACTAAGCATCACAGCTTGTACCGGGTTGAGGATAATAAATATTGAAAGTATGAACATGTACGGCATCCCTTCCAGTAAAGTCTTGAACTCTTCTTCGGTTAGGGTTTTCTTTCTGTCCTCCTCTGAGGCATATCTATATACTGTATATACACATTCATAACCATACACATACATACACACAATAAAAGAAGAATACAATCAAATTCAGTTAAATGCAAAATTCAAAAGGTAGGCCTTGAGTTTGCTTAAAAAATATGAACGCTCTATGCTGCCCTTTAAAATATTTTAAAAGAGCTGAATTCAGAAAGATGTGCTGTTTTCTCTTTTTATTACTAGATGAAATCTTTTTTACTAAAGTTCTACACTTTGTTGCTTCCATGGGTTGTAACAGTTCTAGTTTTACTCTACATCTGTATATTTCTGTTAGCATAGCATTGTTTTCCTAAAAACAAGCAATTTTAGAAAACTTCTCTTAATGTAAGTTATGAACCGGGGGAGTTTACTGGTGAGATATGTCAGTGAAGAAAAAAAAGGATGTGTGTGAAGGCATGAGAAAACAGCATCTCATCTTGTGGTAATTCATTGTCACCTTCTTCTGCTGGGTATGCAGGGTTAGTGCATGATCAGTTTGTTCCCATGACTGAACGAATGTCTTTCAGTAGCCTCGAGCACTTTTTGTCATCAGTACGGTATGCTCATTGTGTCAAGTGTTTTGAAATCTGACATCAAATTAAGCCTGTGTTATAAATGACAAATAATATGACATTGCAAAGTACTGTAGACCGATAACATCATTGACTGCCAACCAAAGGAACTCTCAAAGATAGCAGAACAAAACATTGAAAAGCATTATATATGTTATATAATTCTTTCTTATTTTCTATTTTTTGAACTAAGCACTGTAAACATTACTGTAACTTGTTGCCTGTCACTGATCATGTTACAGCAGTGGTGTAAAGTTACGAAGTACAGTTTTGAGGTACTTGTACTTTACTTGAGTATGTCTCTCTATTAGCTTATAAGGGGTGTTTCATTCATTTTATTCTATTTATGTTGCACTTACAGGATCAGCACAAAAGAAATGTTGTTGTGCCTTAACAATGACAATAAAGTTCTTGGATCTAATGTTTAAAACCGCAGACTGCATCAGCCACTGCTTAATATACCAGACTAGCTAGCACATAGGGACCGACTACCGACCGACTATGGACAATATTTTGTACTCCCATTTGCACTACAGTAGGTACATTTTTAATATAACCTGCATACTTTTCAAGTAATGGTTATTTGTGTTTTTTGTATATATTGAGTGTGTATGTGTATGTATATATAGAAATGTATGTATATTCATATTTTTATATATATTTTTTTATTTTAATACATCGGGACTGTGAGACACAGCATCTCGATCTTTCTGTCTGTACACACAAATTAAAAGATTGACTATTAAGTTGACATTGACTTTGAGTGCTGCGGCACAGTGGATCTAAACGTTGTTTTTTACATTTTCGTTATTCCGGACAGTCAGAAGAAATATTTTAAATCATGAATATGTGTACCCCTCTACAGGATAACATCTCCAATATATACAATCTAGTAGATGGTTCCGAGTAAGACATGAAGTGTTAAGTCACAAATTTGACTAACTTTAGGTCTCCTTAACATTACAACTAACTATTGCTAACTAACTAGCTTGGTGCAGCTAAAGCTTTACATGTTCAGAGTTGTAAGGATGCTAAGAGTAGTCTACAATAATTTAAAGGGTTAAAAAATTGGTCATGGTCTCTAAAACTAAATACAATTTCTCAGTCAAAGTGTTAATTTGTTAGCATACTTTAGGTCATGTTAGGCATGTCCAAGGTATAATCCTCATAAACCTTTAATGATAGAAGAACAAAGCATTTAACCCTATCTCAGAACTCTATGGAAAATGACCATGTGTGTATTTTCTAAACAGCATTGGTTCCAACTCCAGCTAACTTGTGAGTGTAATGTTGCTTTCCTAATAATACTAAGATTGTTTTGTACGTGAAGCTTCTGGAAATTTCACAAAATGAACATATAACCTAAGATACCTCACAATGTGGCACATGTATGGGGAGATTAATGATGGTAATGCCAGTGGAACATTGCCTCAGCAGAATGTATCAACAGTTAGCGTCAGTTTCTCAAAATATTGCATTTTAGAAGCTCTTTCTCAGTGTGTGATCAAAATGTTCTCACAAAGCCACCAAGCAGTCACTTCGACCGCCACTGGAGCTGTTTCCACTTCCTGTTGTTGACCTTTAATGCAGCAACCCAGTAACACCACACTTTCCGCACAGTGTCATCTAAAGTCGTTGGAACCTGCGTCTTGTCTACAGAATGAATACCTCTCACTAAGGCAGATAATTGACTAGCTTGTATTACTATCGAACACAAATTGAAACCTTGACCTAATTAAATGTATTATGTCAACAGATAACACATCATTTAATTATGGGTTTAATTAATTTTAATTACTATTGCTTTCAGCTAAACTTATACAATTTTGTGGAATCTGTTGACATAATAGATTTAAGTAAAGTCACTACTCAGTATATAATCAAGTGTAAACTGAAAATGAGTTTAAATTTATAAAGAATGTCCTGATTGAAAATAACTTGGACCATAAATTGAGTTTATGGAAAGGAGAATTTATAGAAAATATAAAATATTTACACACAATATAAAACATGTACACGCTTCAGATAAAGTTAAAAGTATATACAACATTTACACGCAGAAAGTACGGATAAAAAAAGATACAAAAATTCCTAGAGCAGGTCCTCATTCACTTTCTTTGTTCTCCACTCGCTCGAAGTAATCGAAGGATTCGTACACTGGCACCTGACACTGAAAGAGACAGATACATAAAAACTGTTATTGCAAAGCATTTTTCAGAATTTGTGCAATAGAGCATTGTGTCTCTGTACATTGACATAAGGCCTTTCTAATGTGCAATAAAGAAAATGAAGGAGGCATGACAAATTGAAGCAGTGAGTCCAAAACAGGATATTTCATCATGATTTCTCAATAGTGTAAGTACCCGCTTTAAATCACAACGCAATCGTACTTCATTCTGAATAACCAGAAAAACTGGAATGTGTTTATGCTGAAGTAAATACAGTTTGGTTGTGTTTTAAATCCAAACCCATGAAACATTTACTTTTTAATTTTAATGCAAGTGTATGAATCCAGTATATTGTGATGTTGTCTCACCCCTTAATATTTCTACTACATTTGTTGGAGAGATAAAATATAAAAAAATTGAAACTAAATGCAATCTCTGTGGTGGAAACTTCTGAAGCAATGACGACGAAACTCAGAGAGACACGGGGAGAGCTGGAACTTTGATGGCAAACGTTGAAGGTTTATTCTGAAGTTAACGGCCGAAGAATTGACAAGACATTTCCTGCAGCCACGAGTTGACACAGCGGTTGCCCGACCAATTCTGAAGATGTCTACTACAATACGAGGTTTTAACCAGTTCCGAATGGACAATCAACATTCTTCAGCCGCCAGACTAAACAAATATGGACACTACTTCTAACTTAAACTGTCATCTAGGTCAAATAGAATATGCGTACAACAAGATAAACTGGCGCCCAGCTGTCCCAAAACAATGAAACCAATCTTAGGTCAGCATGAGCTGGTACCCAGTAGGGGAACAACAAGGCTCAGGAAGCCCAGGCTGCCTCTCCTTAATGAAGATAACAGCACCTCCAAGGCCGAAAAACTATGCCATGGCAATACAGAGAGAGGAAGGAGAAAATGAAGAACCAGGTCAAAGGTTAAACACCTAAGCAAAATATTCCCTAACAGTCTCAAACAACATAACAAAAGAAAAACTAAAATAATGCTTGAGCCGTTAGGGAGTAGTCTTAACAAAAAGGGAACCATTTTAGTTCTGTTTTCCCGTTTATAAAGTAGGGCACTGTATTATACCATACAGCAGTTAAGGTGAAAGGAAATAAATGCTTAATGGATTGAGGATTTTCTAAAAGCGGTTAATGTATATGCTGCTGAACATAAAAACATCTCATTGAAACCAACAATGGATTTGTAATGTGATATTAAATACTGAGAAAGCTGCTTTTGTATATAATGTGCTCTCATATAACTTCCATTACTTATTGCTTCATGCCCCTTTGAACTTGTGTGTACTTCTATGTTTTAATGGTGTGTTTTGTTATGTATATTGTATGTACCTTGGAGACACATTTCCACTGAGGTGGAAAATAGAGTCAATCTAATCTAATAATGTTATTCCTTTGGAGAGTAGGTTCAGATTTGCATATTTGCCACCAATCACCACTTCCATTCACCATTTATCACACTTCAGATCAAACACCTCTTGCCAAACAATTCTGGAAACTTTTAGTAGGCTGATTAAAGACCGTTAAAACAATGTGAGACAGACTGAAAATGAGGTGACTTTAAAAAATAAGCTAACGCTTGAATTGCCAAGACTGCTTTATATATGTTTTTATCCACTAAAGTTATCAAGAGGTGGATTTCCTTTTCCTCCCACTATTTGACACTTCATTCTCCGCAGACCCTGCTGTTGGTTGGCGCTATCATCTTTCTTCTTTCAGTTTGCTGCCGTTACTCTACTGATAATATCTGTGCACAGGTTTGTTTTTAGACTTGACGCCATTTTACTCACCCACTGAGAGGAACCTCTGGAGGAGCTGGTGCTGTGTTTGTCCATCTCTACCTCCTCAGAGTCGATGTGGGGAACCTCGTAGATCACCATGGCTGCACGTTCTGAACCCATGAGACACACACACATAGACACACACTAAAATTATTTATCAGGTTTGTTGCTCAAAATCAAATCCAGGCTGTGAGATAAAACAAAGAAGAATCACACGAAGGCTTTATTCGACCTAAGCCGTGTATTGCAGTCACAGTTGACTTTATGCACTGAAATAACTGACATGTTGACTTTAACCAAATGTATTATGTCAACAGATTTCACATAGTTAGTTGCAAGCAATAATATTACGTTTGAATGATAAAATAATAGGTTCAACTTAATATTATTGCTATCAACTATAAGCTTATGCTGTGTGCGGAACCTGGTGACATAACACCTTTAATTCAATTCTATGTTACATTTTTTCTGCACGTTACATTTTCTTGAGAGCTGTTTTTTGTCTTGCGTAGACTGTAGGGTAGACTCGAAAACTCAAAAAGCAGAACACAGATGGTGGGAAACTTTTGAAAGTGCAGGAAGTTTACCATGAGGAGAAATGTTGCTAAAATGCATGAGCTATTAAAGTCCATCAGTTTAAAAATCTATTCAAATATATTTATTCTATTTTGTTATTAAATAAATGAATGCTCCATCTGAAATGTCAGACTTTCCGACTTAAAATAAGCCTCTAATGAGTTTTTATTCATTACAAAGAATACACTTTATGTTTGGCGTATTCAACTCATGGTATTGATTCTAATACGCAACTTTACCTTTGACTCTAAAGTTTGTATAGGCACTTTTTTCTCACAGTACGGTGAAAAGATATCAGTATCGTGTGATCAGCATTTTCAGCTGCTATAAAGACAATTAATGAAGGTTTAAGAATGTATTTTCAGATCCTTTAAGTCATCTTCAAAGCACAGATTAGCATTCGTCCCTTATTTCTCAAATTTTCCATCTATTCAAATATATCCTTTGTAGTTTCCGCTCTGTTACGTCTTCCAACTTGCTACACACCTAATCTTAAAATCACCTATTAGTTGTGTCTCTTTAAAAAATGACATCATATTAATACATTTGAATAAAATAACATCTTGCATCACAAAAGCAAGATTTATTCTCCTGCAATCTTTTCAAATGTAAATACGCCCAAAATATCAGCATGGTATATGCAAGTGAGGAATACGCTTTTTTAAAAATTTGGTTAAACCAACACTTTTATTCTTGGACAATAACTTAATAAAGTTTCCAATGCGTGAATAATTTGGCAATAATATATTTTTCTGTACCTTGTCTCCTTAGCATACAGCAGAAACACACAAGTGTGATGAGGAGTAATGGAGTCATCACAGCCAGACTTGTGATCAAGGAAGTATTCGTATCGTTGCCATCTTCTGGATCGTCAATCGTGAGGAGAAGTGACACACAAATATAACAGTGAAAATGGAACAGAATGAAAGGCGTTGGGGAGTTTCCTTTTATTTATTTTCTTTTGCAGGAAATTGGATGTGAGAAAAAAACAAGTTTATTTTTGCAAAATGTGACTGATCTAAGGTTCAGCTGTTAATTTGAAGCCTTGTTGTTTTGTCGCTTACCTTTAGTGCTGTTGCCCTCTGTGTTGTTTACAACTGTGATGAAAGTACCATTTCCTTCATAACATCCGTAAACTGGTATCTCCACTATCACCTTGCAGATGTATCTCCCTGAATCCTCTCTGGTGACACTACTTAAGGTCAAGTGTGAGCAGTTAGATCGTTGAGAGTGATTCTTCAGTTCTAAAGACCCCAACTCTGTGTGATTTTTCAGCCAGTTAACTCTGACTTTTTCTGCTCCAGTGTCCAGCAGCAGGAGATGTTTACTGTCTCCCCCTCGTTGAAGGAGGAATCCGGAGACTGGGTAACTACAAATGTACCTGATGAAACACCTGTGAAAACATGGAATGGTCACGATAAGTTCATCAAAAACACATTACCTATTGCCATATTCTTAAAGCTAAACTAGAAGATAAATGTAGCGTGTAACTGGTTATAGACCACTTTAAAAATAAATCTCAAGACATGCGCTATATAGACAAGGTTTAAGAAGATCATAGAGATTTAATCCCACTTGTTGCGAAAGTCTTCAACCAGAAATTGGAAATGTCACACCAACAATAAGGAAAAAGTCTCCGTCAATTTCCTATTTGTTGTTACACATTCAACAGTTATTGCCAATGTTGGCATCCATAAATACACTTTTTAGGAAATCCACATATTTCATTGTGATCATAGTTTTGACCTTTCGAGTACAAGTTTAAATTTGGTTTTTACTCACTCCAAGATGAGAGGGCACAATGACAGGCGAGGAGCAGACTGCACAGAAGAAGCTTCATCTTTACACTTTGATTCACCACAGACAACTGACACCCATCTCTTCGCAGCTCGACAAAGTCCTTCCCACCACACACACACACACACACACACACACACACACACACACACACACACACACACACACACACACACACACACACACACACACACACACGGAAGTCACACTGGGCATTATGTTTTGCCGCTGCTTTAGTTCCTTCCTCTTTCAGTTAGTATGAAGGTAGATATGGTGCAGAATGCGAGAGTTTGTAAAACCTGATGTGAGCACTTGTAGTATACAATGTGAGAAAAAAAATCTGAGCTTCATTTACACTAAAATATCTACGTATCTGTGAACAAAATTTCACAGAAGAAAAAAAAAATGTTTTGTAGCTTGTAGAAAAAAACTGAACTTAGTGATGAAATTTTCACTTGCAGAATTTATTTTAGTTTTGTTCAATACATTTTCCATTACAACTGCAACTTGTTTTTTACAACCTCTAAAATCACTCATTACAACTTCACAAATCTGCTCTGTAGCAGTATAAATCGATGAATCTGCGGCCTTGACTTTTGCTACACTTCTTGCGAAGAATGTGTCGCTAAAGTAATTTTCACTTGTAGATGTGGGGGAGGGAGGAGGGTTGGAGCAAAGGGGCGCCGCAATCAGAACGACGAGTCGCAAGTTCGGGTCAGTCACAGTGATATGCCCCTTCCCCACCTAACCATTTCCAGTTCTAGCTCCGTGCTAGTGCTCTTGTGGTTCCGATCCGGCTCTTCTTTTTAGCCCCAGTTGTGTTTTCACCACCCACAGCCCGACTGGTGCTGTGTCATGACTTCACTGTTTACGGTTTTCGGTTTCCTGTAGTGTGTTCTATACGTTTTTGTGCATGTAAATGGTCTGCAAAGGCTAAAATCCATGTGTTCCCTCTAGAGGGAGTTTCTCTCTCCCCCCACCCCCGCCTGAAACACCTCCATTGGACTCCTTTGTTTACTTCTGTAACACAGTGACATCACAATGTAACACTCATGCTTCTATTGGCATGTGCTCGAACACTTTGTATGTGATAAGCTAAGGAGCGAGCCATCTCTAAGCGGTTGACCAATCACATCAGAGCCGGCCAGCTAACCAATCAGAGCAGACTGGGCTCTGGTTTCAGACAGAGGGTGAAAAGAGGTGCTGCAGCACAGGCAGTATGAGAAAAATAAAGAGCTTTAAACATTAAAGCATGGAGACATGTCCCAGCAGAGACACTACATACTGATATGAACCTGAAAATGAGAAGAACAGGGCCACTTTAAAATGTCATGAATTGCTGTCTGCTTTAGTCTTGTTGTTTTGCCAAAGAACCACTAGGAGACCCAAAGTACAAACTTTTCAAATCTTTGACTGAAGGGCTCACTCCTACAGTGTGAAATTCTCCACTGTCTTCAATATACTAAAAACTAATTAGCCTAATTTTATTCTGAAGTAAACCTTGTGTGTACTATGTGCAGAAATATGTACTCTTGTCCACACTTTTATGACCCGCCATTCAGTTTGCATATGTACTGCTTTGGGTCACTTTTTGCTTGAGATAAACACTTTCTGAATTAAATTATTCAGAAAAATAAAATAAAGCATATGGACTCTACCATACTTTACTTATAGGTCCATATTTACACTAAATCGGATGGTGCATTTATGTTTCTGAATTGCAGTTATACTGTCCTGTACATTTTTAGTTTTTAATGACATGTGTTTAAAGACACAGATACAATCAAAGAAGATACAAGCAGTGTATTAGACAGATTTTCAAAATAAAAGCATCACGACAAATCCTGAAGTGCAGCTCTAAACAATGTTAGCTAACTCTTAAAAGGTGACATATTTTGTTTAAATATCATTACTATGTTTCGATTCCCTTTTCTCACATCGCTTTACTCTTCTTCTTGGTTTTCTCTTCTTCTTTGCGCTGAAGTGAATTCATTTCCAGGAGCAGCTGAAACACAGATGCACTGATAGATTAGTCTCAATGTACTGTAATATTGTATATGCTTCTAATGTATGATGAAAACCCCATTTTATCAAAATGGAGTAAAAGTGTTTCGCTGACCTTTAGCCCTGAAATTGATGATGAAGAAGGTTATGATGAGGGCAAGGAGGGGCAGGCACCGCAGGACATAAATGAACCCTTGTTCCATGTGAGGAGCCAGCATCTCTACACAGAGATAACATGATTAGTCTCTACTAGGCAACAACGCTTTTCTGGGGGAGGTGTGACATCCTGCAGTTGTGTTGAGTTCTTCCCCATTTTCAGCTTTTTTCTTCTAAGAAGATAGGATTTGGTTGCTAGTTAAAAAGCATGTAGAAAAAGTAGCATAAATAAAGAAAACTGCTTTGTAAAACAAGCAAGATGTGGCTGAACTAAGGTTTGAGATGTGACAAAGTATAAATGAGCCCATACATGGCAAGATTTTAGTCAAAATGATTACGCAACACTACCGGTGGTGGAATGTAACAAAGAACATCAAGCATTGTATTTAATGTAGGTACTTGTACTTTACTTGAGTATTTTCACATGAATACTTTTACTGTTACAGATTTAGTTACTAACTGAGGATTAAGATTATTAATACAAAATAAATATATAACAATGAATACATTATGACATATTTGTATTGGTTAGGCATTATAAGAACATTTAACAATTGCAACATTGAAGTGATGAACTCATTACATTATTGCTATTTTAATACAATCATTTAAAATATATGGTGCTTTAATGGCCCAACGACTTCTTTTACTTTTGGTACCTCAAGTGTATTTTGACGCTATTACTTTTGTATTTTTACTTAATCACAATTTTGAATGCAGGACTTCTAACAAAGTATTTTCACAGTGTAGTTTCGCTTCTTTTACTTAAAACCTCCTAAGACCCGAGCTGTTTTTTTATATGCATTTTTTATTTCTCTTTGCTATTTGGGCTTATTGGAACCTGATAAGTATAAAAACTAAGTATCATCTTTTGACATGATGTACTTTTAGAGAAAAATGATGTCCACATATGTGGACACTCGGTCTGAATTTCCATAAAACACATTAAAGTCACCTTTTTGTAATAGAGTGAAAAACTATTTTATTTCAACCTTGAACACAGCAGTTTTTTCAACTTTCAACTATTGTATGTGTTTTGAACATCATTGTGAAAAAACACAACAAAATGAAGAAAAACAAAACATTTTTGCCCCCTTTGGAGAGTCACAGTTACAGTATGTGTTATGTGAAATTTTGCATTGCAGCAGTGTGTGTGTGTGTGTGTGTGTGTGTGTTGTGCTGCAGTGTATGTGTGTCTATGTGTGAAAGGCTGTGTAACAGTTGCGATCGCCTTGCAAGCACAAGAACACTTTGCAGGTCACACAACGCACTCGGGTTCTTCCAGTGCAGCCTGCTACCCTGCAGTGCGCCGCGTTCTTCAGGCTGATCATCTCTGGGAGATGGGCATTCGCCCTCCTGCGGACCGAGACATGGGGCACTGCCGTCACAGGACGTTTGTTCCCTTGATTTGAGTTGTCTTCTTCCTCTGACTGTTCAGAGAGGTCTGCATGGCTTCCTTGACCGTGATGCTGGGCCAAGAGGGTCGTAGCAATTTCTGTACGGAACTCAAGGAACTGCATGATGCTCTTCTTTGGTGCAGCACATATTGCGAGGTCTTTGCGGTAGAGTAGCCAGCTGTTACCTAAAGCCAGATCTGTGAAGTGCATTAGCATCCGCATCGTCCACTTCTTAGTACGGGCGCTCATGCGATAGTAGCTAATCATTCTATCGATCAAATCCACTCCACCCATCTTGAGGTTGTACTCACGGACAATGCTTGGTCGCGAGACAGTCACATACTGTTTCAATTTCTTGTCCCAGCGCTGGCAGGTGTCTTCAGGCTCTGTGCCATGAACAACAGACATCATCAATACTGGTTTGTTGTCATACCACTTCACTACACACAACTTTTCGTCTTCAGTGGAAAGTTCTGATGAGGTACCTCTTCCTGTGTTTTTCATGGTTTTGTCAGAGGGTAGCTTCTCCTTCGCGCCAGCGAGTCTGTTCTTCATTATTGTACCAGTAATGTACATCTCCTTCTTCATCATTTGTTCCACACCTCGGATGCTTGTGAAGAACCGGTCACAATACACTTTTGTGCCACGATGCAGAGTTTGACACAGACGAGCCAAGACTAAGCCTCCCAACCCCAGGCCCACCTCTTCTTCGACCTGCTCAAGCAGTGCACCTGTACCTTGATACAGATCAAAGTCCAGCACAATGCCATCTGCTGTAGCACAAACGAAGTTCTTGATGCCAACTGGGTTTGGCTTCATTGGCAGATATTGTCTGCATGGACAGGCTCCTGTGAAAGGAATAATCTGCTCATCAATAGATGCGCATTCAG
The DNA here is from genome assembly GCF_036324505.1 of Eleginops maclovinus. Classification (NCBI taxonomy): domain Eukaryota; kingdom Metazoa; phylum Chordata; class Actinopteri; order Perciformes; family Eleginopidae; genus Eleginops; species Eleginops maclovinus. The sequence continues at coordinate 12,361,777 of NC_086362.1, read as the reverse complement.
GTCGATTCTGAGACTTGCAGGGATGAACCTGTATCTGTCCCTGTCCCTGAACCTGTCAACAAGTGTTGTAAATAAGCATTTTGCTTCCTATCCTTCACCTAGCCCTTAGGCCCTGCCTAAAATAAACAAATATCCACTGGGTCTTGGCTAACCATTATTTGCACCACGGAGACGTTTACGTCCTCTGCTGTGCTCAGTGGGCTGAGGAATGGGGTCCTCATCATCACTACTGTCATCCTCATCCTCACTGCTGCTTCGCTCCTGTGTTCGGGGTTGGTAATTGGCATCCAGGATGGGATCATCGTTGTCAGACAAGTCTTCCAAATCTGAGTTGTCTCCATCATTTAGCCAAAATTGCTCCAATGCTGTTTGCACAGAAAAACGCTCTGGAAATAAAAACATGAAAAAATCAAATACAAACCAATGTCATTTATATATGTATGTATTTCTTTGTTATTTATTTCACTGGGACAGCTTTTCAACTGCACCAGAGATAGCTATAAACAACTCTAGCTATTAGCTATAGCAAGGCACATTTTTACTAGCATATTAACATTTTTAACCCAACTAATTTATGTATTTATGTATGTATTTAGTTATTTAATTGTTATTTATTTCATTGGGACAATGTACAGCTTTTTAGCTGCACCAGAGTTAGCTATAAGCTATTTTACTCGTGCACATTTTTGCTAACATATTAGCATTTTTGACCAACCTAAGTCCCTATGTACACATACGTGTACATCATGTTTAGCAGCATACCAAATTGTTATTTTCACACATTTTTTGTCAAATTTGCATGTCATGACAAACGTACAATGCTTTGATAAATATCTAAATCAGAAAAAGCCTTGAAATATGATAGGACTTCTTACCTTGTCGAGGTTTGTGTTTGGAGCTGCCACTTGAATTATCCCTTGTGTTTGCCGCCATTTTTAATTCTTACCGTAGTGTGTTGTACTCTTCTGACACCACCAGATGGCAGTGTAAGTGCCCACATACTTGGCCATGAGGCGACAGTTCAGCAGAATTAACGACTGTGGTCATATGACCAAAAATGTGATGTCCACGCATGTGTACGCCAGGTCCTAGGAGGTGAATAATCTACGTATTCCATCTCTGCGAGCTACTAGCACCTACCTTTAGTGCTGTGGTCCTCTGCGTTGTTTACAACTGTGATGAAAGTACCATTTCCTTCATAACATCCGTAAACTGGTACCTCCACTATAACCTTGCAGATGTATCTCCCTGAATCCTCTCTGGTGACACTACTTAAGGTCAAGTGTGAGCAGTTAGATCGTTGAGAGTGATTCTTCAGTTCTAAAGACCCCAACTCAGTGTGATTTTTCAGCCAGTTAACTCTGACTTTTTCTTGCTCCAGTGTCCAGCAGCAGGAGATGTTTACTGTCTCCCCCTCGTTGAAGGAGGAATCCGGAGACTGGGTAACAACAAATGTACCTGATGAAACACCTGTGAAGAGACAAAGAGATATATGATTTGATAATATACACATGGCGCCCCTCACATCTAGATGAAAAACAGGGTAAGACTTTTAAATGTTTTACAGCGTTGAGAAAAAAATACATGAGCAAGGTAAAATGGCACCATTTGAAACTAAAACGTTTAGTTAAATTAATTATGTCCACAAATTTCACATAACTTTATTAGGTTAGTTGAAAGCAATAACATTAAATTGAACCTAATATTTGTTATCTAAACTTAATATTATTGCTTTCATCTAAATTGATATGGTTATATGAAATCTGTTCACATTAAATATTTAGTTTAAGTCAACGTTTCAGTTTTTTCAGTACAGCATATATAAGAAAAAAAAATATATATATATATATACACTAATTTCACTTTCAAATGATCATCAAGACCACATTTACACAAATATGTCATGATTTAAAATAAGATTCCCAACAGCTATCACCAAATAACACATTTTCATTATTTAAACAAATGCATGTATTATTAGCCGTAGTGTATGTTGGCCCTAACCTCCACACAGTTACTCCAAATCATCCATTTTTAATTCCCATAAATCTCACCTTGGTTATTTTAATTGTAATGACTCAGTCTCAAAAAGTACAAATCTATTGTTGAATGCTGAATATGGACATCATGCAGACTATTTGTACTTACTCCAAGAAGAACGGGACCCGTGGAAGGCGAGTAGTACACTGAACAGCAGAAAATTCATCCTTTATCACAGATCACCACTGAATACGATACCTATCTCTTGAGGGCTTCACATCTAACAAATACACACAACGCTATCGACATCAGCTGCGTTTGAAGAGGTTTTTAAAAAGATGTTTGAAGATAGATGTTTAATACGACAAACTGTCTCTTTTCCTCGAGATCAGTTGTAGACAATAATACTAAGGAAGTAATTTAGTCAAGCCCTTTTCTCTCTGTGAAGCCGGAAGAAAACGTGTACAAACGTTATATGGGTGTTTCAGTAAATGGGGTTTGAATTAACAATTTATTATGAACTCAAATTCTAGTTGGAATATAAGTTGTGACCTTAATCAAACAGTGAACCTGCCCCTTAAACTCAATTTATTCTCTATCAACTATACTTCATAACTACAATATGTGAGTTCTCCAAACAACACAAAAAGAAGAAGAAATACTTAACCCTTGTGTGGTGTTCGGGTCTGTGGGACCCGTTTTCATTTTTTATTAAAAGAAAAATTATACAATTAATTAATTTTTCAAACTCAGACTCACTGGCTTTGGCTCATTTTCTGTGAAGAACATATATCAGAATACATTTTTAATGACCACACACCGTACACCCCCCCTACACATTTCTATTACATATAAGATGTCCGGGTTCACTGGACCCAGGGCTAATAGAAGAAAAAACCAAGGAATGAGAGTTGTCCTGGACATGTCTCAGGGACTCAGTGGAGCACAATTTTTTTACCTCGCACAAGCTGGGACAGGAGCTCCTAAAGAGGAAGCTGACCATGGTGGGAACAAGTCAGAGCTCCCACCCCAACTGCTGACTTCAAAGAACAGGCCTGTCAAGTCTTCCAAGTTTGCCTACACGGCTGACAAATCCCTGGTATCCTATGTGCCAAAGAAAGGCAGGAATGTGGTACTCATGAGTACACTGCACAGGGATGGAAGAATCTGTGACCAGGAACATCACAAACCAGAGATTATCATGGATTATAATGCCACAAAAGGAGGGGTAGACAACATGGACAAGCTGGTGACAGCCTACAGCTGCAAACGGAGGACTCTACGCTGGCCACTGGTGATATTCTTTGACATGTTGGACATCTCAGCAAACAACGCCTTTGTCATTTGGATGGCACTGAACCCAGAGTGGAACAGAGGGAAGCTCCAGAAGAGACGCCTCTTTCTTGAGGATCTGGGAAAGGCATTGGTGAGACCACAAATCGAGGAAAGACAACATGTCCCCAGAACCCCAGCCTCTGCAGCCATCGTGAGGAGGATTCAGGAAGAGAATGCTGGTGCCCTATCCACCCAACCTACAGAACCACAATCTGCAGAAGCTGAAGTAATTGTGTGATGCTGTTGCAGTACATGTCTGGCACTCATGTCTTGTGAGAGAGAGAGAGCACCAGCAACAAGAAGAAGCGGTGCGAAGTGTGCGGACCCAAGATGGACAGAAAAACACAATATACATGCATCAAGTGCAAAAAGTATATCTGCAACACACACACAGTAAAACTCTGCCCCACATGTGTTGTATAGGCTAGTGGCTAAAGGCCATGTGTTCAATGGGGCTGATGTGTTGTCTTGACTGATATGTTTAGTCTATGTGTTCATGTGTTCAGCTTGTGTTGTGCACCTGAATGGGTTAAATTTCTTGAGTTCAAAGAAATAAAAGTCAATTGTTTTGAAAAACCTTGCTTCACTTGTAAATTTGTTTCCACTCATATCTTGATTTTAATTGATTTTCTTTATTACGTTTTAAATAAAAAGTTATAAATGTGATCTAACAAAGATAAAGGGCAAATATTAACCATATATACTGTTTATACTGCTTGTAATTGGGATTAAGTAAACATCTGTTGAGTATTTTAACATAAAAGTGCTTGATTGTGAGGCATTAAAAACCACAAAATGCCACGGGTCCACCAGACCCACAAACACTGGCTGAGTAACAACAATATGAACACCACACAAGGGTTAAATCAGTATTCATGCTGATGCGTGTTCAATTACTTAATCAAGCAATATCTGCAAACTATAGGTATAGGCTACTTATACTGAAAGTAAGAATGGCAATGGTTTGTGTGCAAATCAACTAGTGAAGGAGTAAAGAGTGTCAATCAAGTTAAAAAAAAATCAACTGAGTCAAGAGAGTTCCAGTAGAATAGAGTTTGCTGAAGATTCAACAGAGTACAGCAAACACAAGTCAGGTCCATGGAGTTGACTGTTTTCCCAATGTTCAAGTTCATATTTATAGACATTTCTTATCAGTTGTTTCAATTTGATTTATGTCTGTCTGTCTGTCTGTGTGTGTAGCCTACCTCTCTTCCAACCCAGTAACAGTCTAATTAGTGCAGTATCGGATGATGTCAGGTACCGAGCTCCAGGACACTCTCTTTTTTTATCTTAACTTTCTCCAATACGCAAGACACCATTATTTCTTCCACCATCCTGAACTCCCCTACTCAATCATATTTTATTTGACAGGCTTACGGTATTTTGACATTTTGACCTAGGTCGCTTTTAATGATACCTCAACCATGCTATCCTTATCTACCGACTCCATTTCTCATAATCTCTATTCCTTGGTTTTAAGCATTATTTCTCAATGTCTTGATTACTGATATTATATAATATGTCCCACACATAAAAAATATCTCACACATGCAACTAAATATATTTCTTACACATTTTTTCCAGTAAGAATAGATAAAATACCACATTATAGCAAGTATTATATACATGTGTTATGTAATGCTGCATGTACAGCAGGTAGATATTTAAAGTGCCTTAACTCCAGGCAATATCCGGGCACTGTCATAGAGGAGTGAACCAGCAATCTCTGGACTTTATAAAGAAGACCATCAATGGAAGTCAGTTCGGACTGATATATAAGACACATTTCTATATTTTAGAGACAGCAGTTTGCAGTGAGTCTGCTTTTGTGGAATTTTTCGATTAAGTCTACAAAACAGAAATAATGTGTGCACTACTTTGGACTGTCAGTAAGATAAAAGAGAATAACAGGAAGACCCTCAACCACAAACCACTGAATGTTAAGCCTCCCCGCCTCAATGGAACATATATTTTGCAGCCCTGATGTCTTCTCATATATGACATACTAACACAGTTTGTAATTCACGGAAACACAACGATTCATTCTGTCTACTATACAGCCGCAGAAAAAAAGAGAAGATCCTTTCAGCATTTTCATTTTCTCTTCTTCTATTATTTACAGACATATCTTTGAGTTAAATGATTTTTTAAATTGTTTTATTGTATTCTATAAAATACTGATTTTTTTTGTGTTGAAATTCAACAAACATGGGAATGACTGCCATAAATTTAGAGATACAGATTTAAGAAAAATTGGGGAGTGGTCTCCCAATTTTTTCCAGAGTTGTATGTCCAATTTGGGTCTTTTAGTTAATATTCAACGTTTTTTGTGCTGGCTCCATCAACGATTCATCTTGCTTTATTATTACTATTTGTCTCTCCAGTGACATAAACATCCATCTTTGCTGCATACCAGTCATATATCTATATGTGCATCATTTTAATTTCCTGCACCTTTACAAAGTTTGCTTGAATTTGCATATTTATGAAGAGGCCTATTTACTCCCATTATAATAATACATTTCATATTTCACCGAAAAACTGTCTATGATCACATGGACAGCTTATGACTTACATAATGCATAGGTAATGTGCTTGGAGTTGAGTTGACCTTTGTATATATATATCTGTAACTGTAATTACATGTATATTTTAATCTTTAATGCAGTTTGCTGTTTTAAATTGTCTTTTAAATACTGTGTTGGCGTTATGTTTAAAGTATTCCACAGAGGACATAAGTTAATGTATTCTGTAGCATTATTCTACTTTTATTCAATCTCAACGACCATTTTTAAGGATTTGGTAAGGTCAATTCACTCTTTAATTATGTTTTATACAGTATCTTTACACAATAATCTAATGGTTAAATCTGTATATGCCATGGGGCTGTGTTATTGCATGTACAGTATTCTAAGTTGGCTAACCCCAGTTACCAGTGACAAAAAATAAAAATAAAAATACCAGTGACTTATGTCTGGCCCCCTGTACAATTTGAGTTACTGTATTCAATAATATACAGTATCTCACAAAAGTGAGTACACCCATCACATTTTTGTAAATATGTTATTATATCTTTTCATGGGACAACACTGAAGATATGACACTTTGATACAAGGTAAAGTGGTCAGTGTACAGCTTGTATCACAGTGTAAATAACTCAACACACAGCCATTAATGTCTAAACCGCTGGCAACAAAAGTGAGTACACCCCTAAGTGAAAATGTCCAAATTGTGCCCAAAGTGTTAATATTTTGTGTGGTCACCATTATTTTCCAGAACTGCCTTAACTGTCTGGCAGCACTCATGCAGCTCCAAACCATGACACTCCCACCACCATGCGTGACTGTGGCAAAAGAGACACTTGTTTTTGTACTTCTCACCTGCCACACACACACGCCACATGTCACCATCTGAACCAAATAAGTTTATCTTGGTCTCATCAGACCACAGGACATGGTTCCAGGAATCTATGTCCTTAGTCTGCTTGTCTTCAGCAAACTGTTTGCGGGCTTTCTTGTGCATCATCTTTAGAAGAGGCTTCTTTCTGGGACGACAGCCATGCAGACCAATTTGATACAGTGTGCGGCGTATGGTCTGAGCACTGACAGACTGACCCCCCGCCCCTTTATGCTCTGCAGCAAAGCTGGCAGCAGTCATACGTCTATTTTCAAGAGAGGACCTCTGGATATGACGCTGAGCACGTGCACTAAACTTCTTCGGTCGACCATGGCTGGCCTGTTCTGAGTGCAACCTGTCCTGTTAAACCGCTGGATGGTCTTGGCCACCGTGCTGCAGCTCAGTTTCAGCGTGTTGGCAATCTTCTTATAGCCTAGCTAGCCCATCTTTATGTAGAGCAACAATTCTTTTTTTCAGATCCTCAGAGAGTTCTTTGCCATGAGGTGCCATGTTGAACTTCCAGTGACCAGTATGAGAGAGTGTGAGAGCGATAACCCCAAATTGAACACACCTGCTTCCCATTCACACCTGAGACCTTGTAACACTAACGAGTCACATGACACCGGTGAGGGAAAATGGAGAATTGGGCAAAATTTGGCCATTTTCACTTAGGGGTGTACTCACTTTTGTTGCCAGCGGTTTAGACATTAATGGCTTTGTGTTGAGTTATTTTGAGGGCACAGCAAATTTACATTGTTATACAAGCTGTACACTGACTACTTTACAGTGTATCAAAGTGTCATCTCTTCAGAGTTGTCCCGTGAAAAGATAATAAAATATTTACAAAAATGTGAGGGGTGTACTCATTTTGTGAGATACTGTATATCTGTGTTACTCTTTATTAGCTTGTTTTATGTTTTTTTATTGTCTTTTTTAATGACTGTTTTAAAATTCGATTTTTGTAAAGCACTTTGAATTGCCTTGGAAGGTACTATGTAAATACACGCGCATGTCTTCAGTTCCCAGAGTAGGCCAGCAGAGGGCGCAGAAGACCAATAATTGAATAGCAGCATCACAGACAACACTTGCCTCTCGTGCTGTTTTAAGGGGGGATAACATATGGGTGATATAGTTGAAGGGGGGGCTGCACACATTAAAACTAATCAAGTAAAGCACAAATGAACGACTATTTTTGGCTGAAACGCTGCCTAGCTATTGTAGGCTACCCTGTCTAAATACTATAGGTATCTGACAGCAGTGATTTAAAGTAAGAATTAGCCCCAAGCCCCAAAAACATTTAATTGAAAGTGTTTTATCTTTAAGTAAACACCCACGGAAGACACATGGCATACTGTTTTGCCCGCCAGCCTGCTTTACATTGCCTGCAAAATTTGACACCGGAAGTTGTTTTCTTTCGAGGCAAGCTCATGCTAGCGTTGCAGCAATAAAGCATTGAAGCTATGACGATGGAAGCCACTGTACAGCGAGG